>NW_024885532.1:31949744-32184870 GCF_019232065.1 Centrocercus urophasianus | reverse complement strand
AAAAAAAAAAAAAAAAAAAAAAAAAAAAAAAAAAAAAAAAAACTGGCCTCTTTAGGGAGGGAGGGAGGGAGGGAGGGAGGGAGGGAGGAAGGAGATATAGCCTTGCTAGTTAGAAATTGATTGTATGCTTCTTTAAAGCCCATATTACAATGTCCACCTGCAATGCTTAGTGCAGAGCATTTCATGTAGATGACTGTGTCCTGATCTATGTCTGTATGATTAAAGTGTAGAGGTTAAAGTAAGAAAGAAAAGGAAACTGAATCGAAGTAGTGTTGCTATGCCACAGCACTGATATATCAGGAAAATTCAAGCTTCTGAGGTGATAGGTAATTGAAGTGCTGATGAATGCTATCTGTTCCCACCCGTAAACTGTCTAGGCTTCTCACAAAGGAAGTATGCTGGATTGTGCACTGGTGTTTCAGGGAGCATGGCAATCACTGACAAGGAGGTGCTGAGACAATCCTTTGTGTCACGTAGCAAAGACAGACTGACAGCTTGGCTGGAGTCAGTTGGTACAGATTCCTCTCCTTTTAAATTTCATTTTCCCTTCTTTTCAGTTCCTCAAAACTCAAAGAGGAATAAGATTCAAAAAGACAACAGTGACCATTCTGCTTGATGTTAACTCAGGCAACATGGACTGGGGATTAAATATATGGGCCCAGTAAACCTAAATAAGCGCTTTGTAAAGTCACTTGGTAGATGTAAGCAATATTCCAAGATATCAGTGTGTTGATTGCAGAAAAAAAAGAGAAAGGTCATTGTTGTGAGGGGTTAGCTTTGAGGAGGTCTGTGAAAGCAGGATATAGATGCAAAGAAAAGCAAAAGAGCAACCAGCAGATAGACTCCTAAGAATTGCACCACCCTCTGAGCAAAGCATTTCTCCTGAACATCTAATCTAAATCTTCCCACTTTTAGTATAAAACCATTCCCCTTGTGCTATCGCCATCTGCATCTTTTTACACTCCATGTAAAAAATTTGTCTTCCTTCTTTTTATAAGCTCACCTTATGTACTGGAAGGCCACAATGAATTCTCCCCAGAGCTTTCTCCAGGCTGAACAACCTCAGCTCACTGAACCTGTCTTCAGAGGAGAGGTGCTTCAGCCTTTTGATCATCCTCATGGCTCTCCTCTGGACCCATTCCAACAGCTCCACATCTTTCTTGCCCTGTGAGCTCCAGAGCTCTACACAGTACTCTTGATGAGGTCTCATAAGGGCAGAGTAGAGGGGGAACAATCACCACATAGGTCACAGATCCCACTACTGGCTCAATGTCCAGCTTTTCAACCCAGAACTTTCCTTCTACTCAGGGCCTCTCTCAGTGAGCCCTTCTACACAACTCTGTGGCTGTGACCATCCAGGCAATTCTTTATCCACTGAATAGTCACTCCTTCATATCTTTCCAAATTTGGAGATAAGGATAGGGTATAGCACCATGTTATAGGCCTTGCACACATCCAGGTAGATGACATCAGTTGCTGTTCACCAGTGCTGCCAATCTGTCATAGAAGGGCACCAGATTGGTCGGATATGATCTGCCCATGGTAAAGCCATGCTGGCTGTATCAGATCACCTCCTTATCTCACATGTGCCTTAACATCTCTTCCAGGAGAATCTGCTCCAATATCTTCCCAGGCACAGAGGCTGACCAAACTCTGGTTTCCTGAATCTTCTTTTCTCCCCTTCTTAAAGATGGGAGTGATGTTTCACGTTTTGCAGTCTCTGGTGGCTTCACCTGACAGCCATGGCTTTTCAGTATGATGGAGAGGCTTGCCAACCACATCAGCCAGTTCTATCAGGTCCCTGGGATACATTATACACATTATAGTGGAAGGAGAAGGATACATCAAATATATTTCCTTAGGAAATGCTAGAAACATTACAGAGGACTGTAAGTCATGGATAAATTGGATATTGCAGGTAATTTTACTGTAGACCATTCTGTTTGGGACAATTCACTTTTATACTGAGTCTGGTGCTTGTCTACTTTGAAGGATTAAATAAAAAAAGAAAAAGAAACAGAAGCTCAGAGGCTGTGAGACATCTTTATCTTAGGAAAGGATTGGTGAGTCTCTGGGATTTGTTTCCTGGTGAAGGGGCTGGTATGTGACTTGGCTTTATGTTTAGCACTGCAACAGTTTTCAAACAGATGATGGCTGGGTCTTAGCTCAGATGAAAATGAAGCAGCCTTTGTAGGCACTAGAGTTCCAGACAGCAGATGAGTTGATCAGATGAAGTGGGACACAGCTTTTCTCTCTTTAGCTGATGCAAAGCCACCTATGTGTGAGGAGCGAGGATGTAAAGCAAAGTGTTTTGATTGATAAGCGCTGGAATAGGCTCCCCAGCGAGATGGTTGAGTCACCATCCTTGGATGTGTTTAAAAATCATTCGGATGTGGCGCTCAGGGGCATGATTTAGCAGAGTGTTGTTAGTTAGGGTAGTATGGTTAGGTCATGGTTGGACTCAATGATGTGTAAAGTCTTTTCCAACCTAAGTGATTTACGATTCTACAATAGGGAAAAGGACTTTTAACCATAACTTCTGTTTCTTTGACCAGTAATTCTGAAACTATTACAAATCACCAACTATTACAAAGTTCACCAAGAAGAGATTTGGTCATATGCTGATGTTTATTACTAAAATTAAGCAAGTTATCTCTTGTTCAGTACAGTAACAAGTAGAGGCTACTGCATTTTTTTGCCCATTCTGTACTTTGTTTTTATTCATTTATTTATTTTTCAAAATAATCTGTCAGAATGGGATGTGTAATTATAGTAAACATTGCTCCAAATAGTACTTCAAAAAAAGGTTATACATGCTTTTACTTCTTGTTCAAACTCACTTAGATATTTATTTTTCAGGTATATTCTAACTTTACTTAATAAAGTGCCAAATTCTCAAAGGCTGCCAAAATTACTGATTTATACCTATCAATTTCAAATCAGCAGTTTTACTGTGGCCACTCCACATGCTGTGGTTACCCACAGCTTGGCCTCATGAATAATGCTTCAAAATACTTGATAATTACAGTATCCCCATACCTAACTTATGCATTTCAATCATACAAGAAATAGCTTATGGTCTATTCCCCAGTTGATTATAACTTCTATATTAAAAAGGCTACACTTATAATTTGCTTGCTTATGCCAGATGGCAAGTTCCTAATTAAATACATTTCTCATGTGCCTTATTTTTCTGCTTTCATTTTGGGAAACCTAGACTCTCAGTAAGGCCAACAGATTGTTGAGATACATTGTTGACATCAATAATTGTTGTTTTACTGTCTTGTAGTGAATGGCAGCTTAAAAAAGATCTGATGATTCAAGGGCTGTGTTTTGATCTTTGGCACTGAGGCTCTACTTTTATACAAGTTCAGATCTTCAAAACAGATTCTTAAAAAATTGTTTGCTGTACTGTTGTATTCATACTCCTTTAGGGCTGTTTGCATTTCTTCCATAGGTGAGAGCACAGATTGCTCTTATGGTAGTTGATGAGAAATGTTAATTCTCTGTTCTCCTTTTTTATTGGTCTTCTTTTTGTCTTCCTAGAAACCTCAGAAGGGGTAAAAAATTCTCAGCTGAATGATGAGCTTCCACTGTCTGCCTGATAATGACAATATGATCCAGAGGGTCTGGAGTAAGTGCATCATTCTGGGATTCTGAACTGTAGTTCAGCACAAGAAGTCATCACTTACACTACATGTTTTTTGCAGTATGATGATACAGCTCCAGATGCACACGTTCGAAGGCCTGTTAAACCTGTTCTACCGTGGAATTAATTATAGACACATAGGATGGTTTTGAGTTGGAAGGGAACTTAAAGGCCATCCAGTTGCAATCACCCTGCCTTGTGCACAGTTGCCAGTCACCAAAACACTCACTAGATGAGGTTACCCAGGTCCCCATCCAACCTGGCCTCAAACACTTCCAGGGATGGGGCACCCATAGCTTCTTTGGGCAGCCTTTTCCAGTGCCTCACCACTCTGAGTAAAGAATTTCCCCTTAATATTTAATCTACATATCCCCTATTTTTGTTAAAAACCATTATCCCTTGTCCTAATACCGCATCCTTGGATAAAGAGCCAATCTCCCGGTTTCCTGCAAGCCCTCTTTAAGTACTGGAAGGCCACAATGAGTTCTCCCCAGAGACTTCTTCAGGCTGAACAAGACCAACTCCCTCAGCCTTTCTTATTAGGAGGGATGTTCCAACTCTGTGATTACCTTGTGGTCTCCTCTGGAACCATTCCAACAGTGCCACATCCTTCTTGTGCTGCGGCCCCGGATCTGAACACAGTGCACCAGATGAGTCCTCACAAGGGGAGAGTACAATCACCTCCATCACTGTGCTTTTTTTGATGCAGCTCAGGATACAATTGGCTTTCTGGGCTGTAAGCACACATTGCCAGACAATGTTGAGTTTATCATCAACTGATACCTCAAAGTCCTTCCAGGGCTGCTCCCAGTCCACTCATGCTTAAGATTTTAGTGACACAGGTATGGGACGTTGCACATGACCTTGTTGAACTGCAAAAGATTCACACAGACCCACCTTCCCAGCCTGTCTAGATCCTTCTTAATGGCATCCCCTCCCTCCAGTCTGTCAGTCACAGATTTGCAGAGGATGCACCCAATCCCACTGTCCATGTCACCAGCAGAGATCTGCTTGCTGATGGAGCTGTGAATGGGTGCTCAGCGCATCACACACTGAAATAAAAATCCTAATGCACAGAAGAATTAACTCATTAAAAAAGGTTTTAATCCACTGTCCTGTACAGAATAGTGAAGAATTCCCCTGCAATCCAAGTACGCATTTCTGGTTTTCTTCCTGAGAAAAAGCTAGCAGTTAACTTCCAAAAGTCAACAGTAGTTGCACTTCATACTTGATACTGTAGAAGCATTATCTGAACTTTGTAATAGGGCAAAATCTTTTCAAATCTGCTTGGACATTTTAGGTTAAGTAGTGTTGTGGGTTTTTTTTCTTTTTTTCTCTGCAGTATTAAGCAGCATCTTCAGTTTTTAGGGTACTACTATAGCAACATCCCTTCATCATGTCTTCTAGTTGACACATAAGCTTCATTAGTCTTGCCCTCCCCAGATTGCACCTCTAAAAGAGTCTGCAATGGTAAGCTTAATTATTTGCTTTTTGAAAAAACTTCATTGTTTTATCTTAGATCTATTCCAGTTCACCTGTCAGGCTCATCCTGCGGTGAGTACTGTGTGTACGGGCAGCTCTTAACTTGTTGCCTCACAATTTAGCCTTTTTACAGGTTCGTACAGAGTTAAATTCACAGAAGTAAAGGAGCTATTTAATAAAAAATGTGTGAAGATGCAATCCAATTAGAAGATATAACTTCACAAAACCAACAAACAAAAAAATCTGTCAAAGCCACCGAACAACAAAACTAACCCTCTGTCAGTTTGAATCTGCTTGATAGAGGAGTGTGGTAGCAATGAGTTGGAAGATAACAGCTGAAGCAGAAATTGAAATACTGATAGGATGATTGGGAACAGCCCCACAGCCAGCTGTTCATGTTCATGTATGAAAACATTTCACAGAGACCAGACACAAGGACCTGCTGTGCTCTGACATGCTGGGCAGTTGGATATTTAGAAATAAGTCCTTTTATGTTTATCTTGTCTTCAAACTCTTTTTTATATTTTTCTGTTTTAGGAGCTAAGTATTCTTGTTCATACTGTGATGAAATATAGCTATTCTGAGTTCCAAAGATGTTTTGAACCTCTTTATAGGTACTGGCATAATGAAACAGTGTCAACAGATATGCCTTAAAGTCTTAGTACATGTGTTCCTATTACTTTCTCCACTAAAGTTATACTGTGCTTATATTCCAAAATGTTGCTGTTGTAATATTTCTTACTTTGTGCAAGTAACTATTTTAAACAATTGAACTTTATAGCTTGAAGATATGCCACAGTATCTTTCAAATATTTCTATATATATAGGAAAGATTAAGTTCCTTTTGGCTCAATGTTTTGTTCAGGTTTAGAAGATGACATCCCTTTATAAAATATTCACCCTAGCCCTACTCATAGGACATAGTCCCCTCTGTTCTTAGAAGTCCAGAGGTGGCTAGTGACTAATTATATTTCATTTCTTCTGACAGTTTGTTAATACAGTTGTCCCCCAATTTATTTAATTGAGGATTCAGTTTTATTTTTCATTCAGTGATTGTAACAGATAAATATTTTTGTGTGGCTTTGGTGTGGGTTTTTTTGTTTGTCATATAATCACAGTTGTTCAGCAGTAGAGGGCTTCTATTCTCAGTTTACTTCATTAATAATTATGAAGAGGGATATCTGTTGCAATGCAATTTTGGGAATACAAGAGAGCTGGGATATCTTGTTTTCTTGTGAGAAGGGAGTATTAATGACATTAGCGAGATTTAGGCCTCAAGGACAAAGATACTGTAAATGGAGTAAGGGCAGTGGTAGCCAGATACTCTTCTGACTGCAGATGATCTGTTTTCTGACTACAGTATATAAAACCTTATAGACAGACACCTCCCTGCAACAAGTAGTCCAAGAAAATCTAGCCTAGATGATTAAAGTGAAACTAATTTTTTTATAACAAGCAACTGTGAAATTATTGTTTGGCTCTTATTACTGAAATAAACTCTGTTTTCCAGAGAGACTAGACTGTCCTTCTGCCCTAAGTTCCTATTGTGTTCTTTAAACATGTCAGAGACCTGGAAATTATTTTAATAAGTTAGAGAAGTTGATACAAGTAAGACCAAAGGGCTCTTATGGATGTATAAATTTCCATTTAGTTTGTCTTTTCATTGGATGAATTGGTTAAGCTGATAGTCACCATCTTCTCCACCATTTCATTGTCTTGTGCTTTGAGGAGATATTGAAAACTTGTAGGTATACACGTAACTACTTGTAAACTATCTGTATGAAAAAAGTGGTGTATTTTGGTGGCAGAATACTCAAACCACAATTTAGGGATCTTTTTCCATGTTTTTTTTTTCCCATGGCATGCATTTTCAAGTACTTCTTGAAATTCATGAATAATTCTGTCTTTGTTATAAAACTGAATATACAGGTGTTTATAATTTTTTGGAGCATAGAACACAGCCTCTGAATCCTGTATCCATTTCTTCCTCTGCTTAGGCGAGTACTGGTAGGAGGAGGTCCTGCCAGTGTGGAGTATGTTTGGTTTAACTAGCTAAACATTTCCGGAATGTTATCTAACGTAACCTCTCCAGAACTATGTTATCAGTCACTGATTAGCAAAATCCAAATGAAAAGGATGTTGGCAACTGCTGGTGAGAGACAGGACATTAGGATTCTTGGTCTGGGACAATAATCACTTGAGAGGAAGACTTAGTTTTCATACAGATGAAATGAGACTCCATGACTGAAGTAATTGCTTATTACACTAATGCATTCTAATAATAACTGGAACTTTAATATTCCAACAGAAGTCTTCATTATTTTTCATATACATTTTGGACAAAAATTTTTATTCCATTCACTGTAAACAATGCTGGCGTACATGTGCAGACCAAACAGGGCTTGGGTGTCCAGTGTTTCATTTTAGTGTGTACTATAATTTCAATCTCAGTGTGTTTTGGCCCACATCTTTTACAATATTGTCAATTAAAGTGCTCAGGAGGGCAATTCAGGAATTTATTTTGTTCATTCCTATATATTCCTGAAAATTTTTCCTTTCTCTTTCCATTTTTTACATTTAAATAGGAAGACAGCCACCTTCAGATGATACAGAGCTCACTGACAGTTGCTCTTGCTCCTATCCTACTTCATGAGAACTTCAGAAGATACTAACTGAGGTATTTATTTGTTCTTTTTATTTTATGTGTTTTTACTTTGCAGGTATACCAAGAGCAGTAATAGACATGGAAAATAACACAAAAGTTCTGTCCATAAAGAAAACTACTGTGTGATGTAATTTCATTATGAAGAATGTTTGTCCTTTATGTCAGATACCAGTGAATTAATTCTTTTGTACAGAAAAGAACAACTCGATTCGTGTAATGTAAACAGTCTCATAAAGAATTAATGGACTCAGTGTTCATAAAAGCAAAAAAGTATCTTATAAGCCTGTGGCCAGCCCTAAATTTATGATCTGCAGCTGTTGAACGTCTGATAGGAACTTCATCTTCTAAAGCATGATAACACTGTGAGTATATAGCTAGAGAAAAGGAAACACTGTGCTTTGAGAAAGTTGTCCAGACAAATGGATGACGACTGCATAGCACGGTTACTGGTCTTCTATTGTGTAAAATCTTGCATATGCATGCTTTAATACTTTTTAATTTGCATACAGTTACAGCGCAGATTCTGCAGTCTCATAGGTTAAACAGAAAATTGTAGGTCAGTGTACAGTCAGTCTAATGTAAGCTGTGCAGCGCTGAAATTCTTGTTTTCTACATCTGAAAACTAGAAGCCTAAATGACGTTGAAGAAAGATGGCTCATAATTTCTAAAAGAATGTTGTAAAATATGCACTACAGTGTATGAAACATTTTGTTTGAGGCTCTCATTAGTTATGTGCATCTTTCATAATACCAAGAACAGATTAACATTTAGAGAAGGTTAATAATTCTTAATGTAATTATTATGTAAATGTCGTATGTACTGTTCTAATTGTATAATATAAGTTTAACATAAGTATTTCTTGCATAAGTGTTTTTGAAAGAGGCCTTATGTACCAACCACTAGAGATTCTGTTTAGAATAATGTCAGTATTAAAATTGCTTATTAAAAAAAAAAAGATTGTTTTGTTGGATATTACTCAAGGATGCAGAAAACAGAAGTTTTGTCTGTTAATTTTGCTCTTAACAGCTATCTATGTTAATAGCATTTATGCCTGAATTCTGTGAAATGCTTCATATTCTCAGATTTTAATAAAGCAGCTGGGATTTGTGATCTCAGATATAACAGGTTGTGCCATTTTAGTATGCACTACGCACTGGCTCTATCTTACAGTGGGGCAGTTCATATCTGGAGTCAGCACACAACCATTTTAGCAATAGAATTGGCCGCTTATGTCACAGATTAAAATTAGCCACGTCTGTACGCCAGAGCAACAGAGTGGAATGCAACACACAGCCAAACATGTGAGCAAATTTTCTTCTAGTGATATTTGGCCAGGCCTAAAATATCTTCCACTCCCAGATTTGAAAGTAGTGGAAAAGTTAGTCAGATCCCTCTGGGGAAGAGTCTGATTGTAGTTTATTCAGAAGTTCACTTTGTTTCAGATCTCTAAGGTAAGAAACTTATTTTCTAATTATTTTTATAAGTATTAAAATGTTTGCAAGTTAAGATCAAGCTGTTTTTTGATCTTTACTTAACATATGGTTATATTGAACTTCCCTCTCATCTGATTTTCTGTGCAGCATTCCAGGCCTTTTCTGTCCTCATATAAGAATCATGTTGCTACTCATACCATTTGTTTTCGGACCTGAATTTAAGTGTTAATTTTTATACAAAGTTATAACTTTGATTCTGGTAATTTGAATATATTTGTTTTAGCAGCTAAATGCAATGTGAAGTTGCATGGTATAAACTTGCATTTGTATAATATTAAGAAGCTAACTTTTAGTGCTTTTTAAGTTTTTGTACAACATCATATGAGCATACAAATGTATTACAGAATTACATAAATCTCTGGTTTTCAATAGTAAATCTCTTATGGTTGCAGCTCTAAGTTTCTCTCAGTTATCTATCACATACTGAAAGTTCAATTTAATGAAGAGTGGATCCTTTGCTTCTGCTGAACACTTATTTTTGATTTGACAGCCTGATACTAACTTTCCATCTGAGGAACTATTACCAAAATAAGCTTCAACTGACTGGAATTTGAATCTAGCAAACTTGAACAAATAAGGAGTGTATAACTGCATGCATACAGAACTCCTCTTACAATGTGGATTCAAATATGTTTTCTCTTGGATAATTTCACTGCCTGCAGGAAAATGACCAATTTGATACCAGTATATTTCTGACTCATTATCAAATGATTTAGTGGAAGATATTTGATGTCTCTGCCAGGTGCTAGCACTGAAGATTTAATCATGCGTCAGAATGAGCGCATAAGTTCTTACAGCAGGAATGTGATTTGACTGCATCTACGCCAGTCACCTAGGCTACGTTTATAGAGATACAAGTGGTTTTACCATTCTAACTTAAATACATTCTTGAGGAGATGATGAATCACCTCCTGGCAGAGTCTGCCTCTCTCTATTGTCGGTGCAGGGGATCTGTGCTTGGTAAGGTTAAATCTGGCCTGCATAGCTACATCCGAATGGGGGAACTATAGTAACTATGTGCCATAGAGTCCTGAAAGTTTGCAGTTGGTTACGATTTTGGTAACTTTGGTTGCAAGGTATATTCAGAATTGATTCTACCTTGCCTAGGCTGAAAGTCTGTTTATCTTCTAAACAAATGTGGTATTCATGTATGAAGTACAGACCTTCTTTCTATTACATAATGAAAGAAAACAAATGACCCTAAAATTTGTCCAAGTGTAAGAGTCACTGCATGGAGTTAAATTAGAAATAAAAGGATCCATATTAAGCCCAGTATTAGAAGGAGCCATTTAAAATCTCTTTTCTAAGCTTCTATGGCTTTTCCAAATGACATGCAAATTTTTTCCTGCTTGAAAACTCACTGGTGAAAGCGAGTTGCATATTAGTTTTTAGTTGTAATTATAAGGCTCCAATAATAATTTAAAAATAAAATATTTGTCCATTCTGTAATAGATTTGTAATTACACAGGTGTGTAATTTGTAATTAGACAATCTGTTGTTAGTATGGAGGAATTTCAAGCAGAAATGTACTTAAGTATGGGTAAATAGTTTTGAAAGAACAATTGAAAGGAAAAGCTGGAAATATTATATAATACAAACCCAAGCCTCCATCAAACAGCACAGGAAAATTATCTGAGAGTACAAATGCCCTCTTCTTTGAATAGTTTTGAGAGATTTATTTCTTCCTCTGAAAAGTAATGCCTTTTGTGTGAGATATAAATCTCAGGTCCTGGCATCTTACAGCTTGTAATTGTTTTCATGACTTGGAATTAAATTCATCTTGCTTTCAAGTAAATTTATTTCTCAAAGTTGATTCTCTTAGATGTTTAATGAGATGATTGAGGTTTTTCCTTAACAGAGGCATTTAGAAAGTGTTTCTCTCCTTCAAGACTTCTAGTATGTAATAAGAGGTGATGATAATCTTCTTGACAATTGCACTTTCTCAGTGGAGACATTATGGGCTTTCATCTGTCTTCTGTCTCATTCTCATAAAGTTCATAGGAATATATGATTTCTAAGACCTCTGCGTGTCCGTAGAATGATTGGAATTGACTAAGAAGCTCGAGAACTTTTGTAAGAAGGATGGAAAGTGATGGGAGATAGACAATTTAGACAGTGACAGAGTGTGATTACACATTTTCCTTTGTTAAGCCAAGATAAAACTATCCTGACAGTTTCAATAACAAGTTTATTCAATATCTTGGTCACATTTTCAGCTTGGGTAAGAATATTCTCACTATGTAGTTCATCTGTAACTTTGGCTACCTGGGGCAGTCTTCTCATTAAGCCTCTCTGTATACCTGCCAGAAGCTGTTAAACAGCTGCTGCATTTCATGCCACAGTTGCTTACGTTTCTGTGGTGAGTGAAGTACTTCTGTATAAGAAAGTGGAATATGAACTTCAACATTTTTTAAGTGGAGTGTGATATGCAATAAGTGTTGGCATTAGCTTTAAAACAGATGATTCTCACTGAAACATAAACATTTTTTATGTGAATATATGCGTATGTATAACTTGATGGTTAGCTATAAGAATCACATATGCACACTTAATTTTTTAGCATTTATTTTCATATTTTTCATTAATTTTGTGTCTAGTTAAACATTTATAGAACTGATAGTTCTATAAGTTATACCTGCTGACTTGTTTTGTTAACTGAATCTGGCCATGTTTGTGGAAGATTAGGTCATTTTTCCTTTAGCCATATTGAGAACATCTAAAGTGCTTGCTATATTAGTAATATTAAAATGACTGTCTTTCTGTATCAGAAATGCTCAGATACTAACTACAATATGACTTTAACTCAGAAGAGAATTAAAATTGGAATTATCTAGAAATAAACTATGATTTTTGATTTCTTGAGTAAGTAAAGCATATAAATATCTAGATCGTAAAAGAAGAAAATCAAAGGCTGCAGAAAGCTAAATTCTTTTCTCCTCCTTTGCTTTATCAGAAGATTCCATCTTTCAGTATTTTGTCAATCTTTTTGTGACTTTATTCAACATTCCTTTGGCAATTTATCTCCCCATTTTACCATCTATCTCCCTTTTTTCCATCTATGTCTCTCAAGTTTGCTTACTTCACTTTTTATCACTAGGATTCTTCTCAGTATTTAATATACTGTACTTAAAATATATTGTGGAGACTTTATCTCTTTTATATGTCTGATTTCATATTTTGATATTTCACAGCTGAAATGAAATGAGAACATTTACAAGACAATTTTCCCATCTTGAAATAGATTTGAACACTGGTAGATGTTTTGAAGTCTCTGGGGAATTTTATTCAGCTTTCTCCTTTTGATTCAAGTAATACGTAGCCCTTGTACAAGGTGAAGTTCATGATGCTAAATCATGTTCAGAGAAGGGCAACAGAGCTGTGAAGGGTCTGCAGCACAAGTCTTATGGTTAGCGACTGAGGGAAGTGGGATTGTTCAGTCTGGAGGAGGTTCAGAGGTGATCTTGTTGCACTCTACAACTGCCTGAGAGGAAGTAGTGGTGAGGTGGAGATCTGCCTCAGCTCCCAGGTAACACTGGCAGGATAAGAGGGAATGGCTTCAAGTTGTACCAAGGGAGATTTAGGTTAGATAATTGGAAAAATTTCATAACAGAATTGCACTTAGAAAGTTGCATGGACTTTTCCTGAACCTGAACTTAGAAAAGCCTAATTTGTAGCTTTTTCTCTTCCTGGAGAAGTATTTACATGTGAAATCACCATACCAAGAAGTAAGTTCTTCTCTTGAAGAGTCTAGTTTAATCTGTAATGCAGGTAGTAAACAAGCTGAGCATGCAACAAAGAATCTTGCCTAACAGCATATCAGGACCCGTACTTCAGAATGACCTGTAGTTTTCTTTCAATCTACAAGGAATAGTTTAGGTAATAGCCCTTACATGTCTAATTCTTTTTTCATAAACTGTCAAATGGATGCAAAAGCTCTGGAACTTGTCAGTTGCTCATTGTTTATGGTCCAAACTGTAAATAAAGCTGTAACAGATATGTAGGTAGCAGATACCAGTTATTAGAGCTTCCTGATAAAATATTCCAAGTTTTATTGTCTTCTGGGTTGGTTCTCTGGTGAAATTTCAGGCTACAAAAATTGATGGGTGTATGAGGCAATATTCTCAGTAACTGATCAGCAAATAATCTGTCTAATCTGAGTTTAAAATAACAAATAATACATTCTATGGATGCTTTTTCCCTTGTTAGTCCAAAAAATGACCAGGGACATGCTTCCTGGAGATTGTAATATGCTTGTTCTTTGACTCTAATAGAAATTGTTTTCCATTTCCTCAAAGTAGGACCTTTAAAATGCAGAAGTATGCAAAATACAAATCATACTGTTCACATTGCAGTATTTGAACCAGTGATGTAATTCAAATTTAATGTAAACTTAGGTTTTAGTATTAACTGCTTATTTCCATTTCTGTTAATATACTTTATATTAAAAAATCAACTTTGAGGTATAGAAGGTACATAGATGTTAAATGAGAGATCTTACTCTCAGTATGTTTTGGAATGTGTATGTACTTCACTTGCAATTCTAGCTTTTGTTTCTTTATTTATTACTTAATTTATTTGTACAGCTAATGGAAAAATGAGGTATGTGTTTTGTAACTTTTGCATCTTTCCTGTTAGTTTAATCCAATAAGTAGCATATTGATGAAGAGTATTTATACATCTTGCTATGTTCTTCATCTCCTGTGTTTTTGCATTACTGCTTTGTCACAGCTGTTGAAGAAACATAGAGGCAGTTGCTGCCTAAACATTTGAAGTTAACATCACCTAAAAAGGCTTCTGCTGTGCGTGTGTTTTGATGATTTCCTTATGTGTCTAATACATTTTTAAATGAATTTGTTTTCTTCTGTGTAATAAAAATGTGTAGTAACACTGTTATGTCAAGGACTGCAGTGCAAAAGCAGCACATCAGTTTGTGTTGTCTGATGCAAAAAATTCATCAGAAAAGGAGAGACATTTAAAATATGTCATGAGGTAGTATAAATAGGAATGCATCTTGCTTACCTCACTGCAGAAAAGGGAAGTGAATTTCAAATTTGCAGTTTAGTTACGTGTCTTTTCAAAAAAGGCACAATCGAGACTTTATAGATTGAACACCAAATAATTCTTTAAGATTTTGGAAATCTTATCTGTGGTGAATCACTTAAATTAATAGGGGAGACACAAGGGCTTACTTTCATCTCTAGCCTCTGTGTCTTTCATTTCACCATTGCTGTTGGTGGGTTTTTTTTTCAATATATTTTCAGCTTACTGTTCAAAAAAGGTTCACAGAAGGGCATTATATCTCTCTGTAATGTATGTAATCATTTAACAAGGCTAATGCACTACTTTTCAAGGTTCTCAGCCAACAGTGGACTGCACTCGAGAACAGGGTTATCTGTGTTTGTATGTTTTGTCATTGTACTTAAGTCTACTGTGTGAACTGGGAGTATGCCTGTAAAGAGACAGCAGCATTCCTCCTGGAAGTAGTTAGTATTTTAAGAAAAGTAGAAGCAAGCACGGGAAAAAGAGAAAAAGTTATGCCAATTCATATGCTTTTATGTATTTAAATAGAGCTGCTTCTTTAGGCTGTCACAGACAGTGCCTCTTCCAGCACAGAGGACATGAAATACTTTTCCAGAGAACAACATTGAAGATAATGTTAAAGGACTTTTCCTGAAAGCTCTGCTCCTTGTAAAGCATAAATTATAGTGAGAAAAGAATTTCTGCAAGACTCATTTTGGCCTTGGTGGTGATTACTCTTGTGTCACAGAAAGGATCACACACCTAGAAATTAAAAACATGTAAATGATTTTTTTAAAGATTTTTTTTTGACGTTTCCAGAAGTTTTCATGTTTGGTATAGATCCACATGAGAGGATGACAGCAGACATTCTTTAATAATTTGTCTCCAGCAGAGGGACTGCTTTCATTTTTTTCACGTCTGTAAAGAACTTCCAGCCTTTCAGGACATTCACAACCCTTAGCCAAGTTCTCTCAATTTCTCCTGCAGCCCTGGACCCCAGGCACTGAGTTTACTTTGTGATTCTGGTGCATCTGCCCCACTTCACTCCAGTGTAAAACTAACCAGAAAAAGGATAACAAGGGACTGGGAAAAAGATGTAAAAGTACTTGTGCCTACCACTTCTTTGAGATTCCTGGTGGTGTTTCCATTAAAGGAAAACTGAAAGCCCAAAAACATATCATAGCCTTTGTACTTAAGAGATAATATTGTATTGTACATGAAAAACTTACCTTCACTGCAACTGAGAATAACAAACTACAGATCTTGTCTGTATAATTTTACATGGGAAGCATCTATTTTGTCAGATATGCAAATAAGTTCCTTAATGTTAGCAATACCCAAAGACATGCAGGCCACTCTAAAGTAGGCAGAATTCTAATTAGTCACCCAGGTTAAGAGTCATTGTAAACTTCTAGAGGTACTATGGGCTCATTCCATTGTCACTCAAAATCACATAGTCTTGCTTAAAGAACAAATGTATTTTCTTAAGAATAGAATATTTTCTGTAATTTACTTGCTGTAGGTTTCAAGACTTACTAATGATAATATAAATATAACTGCAAGAGATTTTTCTCTGGAGGACAGCAGAGATTTTAATAGATAAGTGAGAATACAGAAATAGTTCCATAGAGCTGTCTGGGAACTCACTTTTCCTTATTTTTGTGTCTGGCGCTTTCTTCCAGGTCTGAATGTGTTGCTCTAGCAGGTGCAACAAATTGTGGTGTGAAAATACGATATGGAGAGTATGAATCTGAATGTCGTGAAACATATGAAATGTCGAATTGTTTGCCAGGCTGCACAGCCTGATGAAACTACCACGTCACACACAACAGTTCACTTCCTTTGAGCTGTCACAAGGTGATAAAACTTTTCCAATTTCAGATGATTGATTATTCCCTTTTACAGAGTCAGGAACATTTTACTGAGGAGTAGTTTTATAACTGTGTAACAGATGGCATTCTTGTTCACCACTTAGAGCTTTCATAATCTTGGTAATCTCCTCAAAAGAAAGTTAGTGAGATGTCTATTGAGTTTATTCTGTACAGGAGAATAGTTTCTGCTTACTGTTTCGGAACTTCTTACTGTTCAATTCATTGTATTTAATTAAGACCACTTAAATGTTATCACAAACTCTTGTTAACACAAACCAGTGAGGGAGAAATAATTCCTGAAGTGGACAATAAGGACGATATTCACTTGTCTGTAGCTGAATTTCATCTTTATTTGTTTGGAGTAAGTCACGTATGTGCTAGCGAAGACTAATCCTCAGCTCTGAAGGCAAATGGCATGACACAGCTTGCATCTGTGCAACTAATTTTCATCTCCAGAAAAACACAGTGCTCTTTTGGGAGCCCTCATCTCTACTGTTCCCATAAAGTGGTCAAAAAGTGGCCCTGGTCATGCCTGGCAGGGAACCAGGGGGCAAAGGCTGAGCCATTCTGAGGCTTTGCTGTCAGCTGAACCTGCCAATATCCACAGTGCATGCCTTAACCCTGGCAGTTTTACTATTCTATATGTAAGGTAGGGGAATTCTTAGCACAAAAAAATGTCAGCAAATGAATAACAATATGCACCAAAGCAAATAAGCATTTTATACCCTGTGAAAATCTCTCTGAACTTTCGTTGAACCCATAAGATCACAGTTCAGCATATATGAGAGAAATGTTTCAGCAAGTCTTGTCAGTTCTGCTCACAGAGATGAAGCACAATTTTCCCTGCATTAGGTTTGGGTCTGTAAGTTGAGGTGAGAGCTGAGGTCCTTTCACCCATAAGAATCTATGCTCTCAGTGGAATGTTTTCCTATACCTCTGCTGGTGTCTGTAGGGAAGATGGAGTGAGACTTGATTTCAAAGCAGTGGGAGCAAAAGCCAAACAAGGAGAGAAAAGATGTATGTAGGGACAAGCTCCTCAAAGAAGCAAAGGCTGGTTCTGGTCATCCAAGAGTATTGAGTCCAGGAGAAACACTATAGATGGGAATAGATGTGTCAAAAGGCTGGAATTATCAATAAATTTAAATTTTAAAGGAACAGAGGAGACATTAGACAAGAACTGAAGATAAATATGGTGTAGTTGTTCAG
The DNA here is from genome assembly GCF_019232065.1 of Centrocercus urophasianus. NCBI lineage: Eukaryota > Metazoa > Chordata > Aves > Galliformes > Phasianidae > Centrocercus > Centrocercus urophasianus. Next base: position 32,167,485 of record NW_024885532.1, on the reverse strand, counting down.
CTATTTTGAGTAAGCAGGACCAAGGAAGAAAAAGAGCCATAGAAGACTCAGATTGTTTAAGAGAAGAAAGGAAGTTGGTAAGACAGTAAGTAGAAGAAATTCAACAAAACCTGGGAGTAGTGCAGTAGATTGCAGAGGAGAATGTCTCAAATACTTAAAAAATTGAGATAATTGCATGAGGGAAACAAAGAAAGTAAGCATAGCTTTACTGCAGAAGAGCTGATCTGGTTTCTGGGACATATAAGACACTCCTACTTAATACTCAAAAGGAAATCTGGGGTTCTTTAACATTATTACTGTCAAACTGTAAATAAAGTAAAGAGGAAGTATTCTGGCACAATATCTGGTTCATCCCTCATCCACATGAAAGACTAAGATCCAGTACTCGAAGCAGTTTTACAAAGATTCAAAGAGTAGAACTATGCAGATAAGTCAGTTTCATGTGAATAGTATGTTGAATTATTATTTGTTGTTGGTCTTTTTTGTTGTTGTTTGGTTGTTTATTGATCTAGGAAGTTACGTAAAACATAAATTGAAAGACTAGGGCATTCTGAAGGTACAAAAGTCAAGTAAAATCCAAATTGAGAGCTAGATCTGTACTAGTAATTGACAACTGACTCTGGAACAGTCAAAGGGTTGTCTGTCATCCACACTATTAAGCTTTCTTATTCTCTTAAACAGGGTAGCTGCGTCCTTACTATCATTCATTAATAAATAAATTAATAATAAAACAATTGCAATGTTAAATATCTGCTAAGAATGTTTATGAAAGCCCTTTCCATTCTGTATAGATGTTATGATGGTTTGTTTCTAGTAGAGAACAGGAGACTGGCAAGGAAAGAATTACTACTGTCAGCTTCTTAGGTTTGTAAGTATGTCATTGAATCATTGAATTGTGGAATGGCTTAGGTTAGAAGGGACCTTGAAGATCGTCTGCCTCCTGCCATAAACATTGTTGTGAACCAGTTGATCAGATGACTCAGTTTTAAATATCATTTTTCCTAGGATAGTGGGATCTTGTGAGTTAATTTTGTTCTTGGCAAATAATATTTCATTGTGAGTAGTTCAGAAACTGCTGGCTGTTGGACTACAAAGTTCACATGCGTTTCAGTGCAAGTTCCCGGGCTTTAGTGCTTTTGTTACAGGAAAAATGCCTGAATTGACTCTTCTACACGTAAAGGCTTGTTATAAACAATTTTATTCATTTTGTAAATAGTTTCAGTATCAAAATACAAGACTAATAGTCTCAGAGACCAGAGACCAGTTTGGGGTCTCTCACTGCAAGAAAGATATTGAGGCCCTGGAACATGTTCAAAGGAGGGCAACAAAGCTGGTGAGGGGTCTGGAACACAGGCCATATGAGGAGAGGCTGAAGGAGCTGGGAATGTTCAGCCTGGAGAAGAGGAGGCTCAGGGGAGACCTCATTGCTCTCTATAACTTCCTGAAGGGAGGTTGTAGTGAGCTGGGGGTCGGCCTCTTCTCTCGTGTCATTAGTGATAGGAGCAGAGGGAATGGTTTCAAGCTACGGCAGGGGAGATTCAGGCTGAACATTAGGAAGTTTTACTTTTCAGAAAGGGTGGTCAGGCACTGGAATGGACTGCCCAGGGAAGTGGTGGAGTCACTGACCCTGGGGGTGTTCAAGGAAAGGCTGGATGTTGTATTGAGGGACATGGTTTAGTGGGAGCTATTGGGAATAGGTGAACGGTTGGACTGGATGATCTTTTAGGTCATTTCCAACCTTGGTGATTCTATGATTCTATACCAGAAAGCTTCAACTCTAGTAAAGGAAATATACATAGGTTGCTTCACAAGTAATGCCTCCTATTTATTTCCATGGAATACAAAAGAGCTCAAGAACACGATTTGATAGAGCAACTTCTCAGCTACAAAACATTAATTTTAAACACAGGCACCATCATTGGCTATGCGTTCTCACCAGCTATGAAAACATCTTTCTTCTCAGAAAGATCTTCACCAGAAGAGATGAGCTGCTGTCACCACTACTAAAATGCACCACCCACCACCTCACTGTGCTCATATCCACTGTTTGGTCTCCACAAACGTTCAGCAAGTTGAATGTCGATGGGTGGCTTTTTGTCTGCATGGAGGAACGCTATGACATACTTTTTCGCTTCATACACACTTCCATGTCAAACACCATTGTGTCACACTGCCCCTTTGCTGCCATCTGCCGCACAGCAACAACATGTGTCAGAATATTAATGGGAAGATTCAACCTCTTCTGCCATACCACCACCATCTGCCTCTGACGTCATGGGCCAACATCATGCAATTGCAGTAATGGCAGCAACAGATTGCTACCTCCACTGGTGCAGATTTTACTAGCGCAGCATTCAGGATTGAGTTTTAATGATTTAAATTGGATGCCTGGGATGTGTCAGATGTGATAAGAACATAAATTAGATACTGTAGATTGCAAATATCACACTTCTTTCTGATAATTAAAGCAGTTGTTTTATTTTCATATCTAAAGTTACAGAAAATTCTAGAATTTATTTATAAATTCTATTATATTATATATATAATAGAATATTATATATTCTATATAGAAATAGAATAATCTAATAGAATATTATATATTCCATTGTATTATTCAGAGTGTTGTTCACTAAGTTACTTGCAAACTAATCTAAGAATTCAATGTCGGTCTTTTCAAACGAGTTACCATAATAAGGCTGAACAGAAAGGACTTATCTGCATTGTGTAGTGTGCATGTCTCTTCTGAATAAGAGAATAATTTAGCTGTTGCTGACTAAAGTAACTAAAATCCTAGTGAACAAAGATGACCTCAGTGAGATTATAGTAAAAGTTTGGTAATTTTGCAGCCATCTCCTGTCTGTTTCTCTTCTTGGTATGTCAGCTAATACCCAGATCACACTGTAAAGCTGTATTACTTACAAAGAATAACACCCCAGAGGGCCCAAAGAAAAGCTCTGTGATACCTGGAAAGATCAAATGATCAGAATAAGAGAGCATGCAGTGTTCAGTTCTCAGTGTAATTTATAATCCTGTAAGGACTATCATTTTGTTATTTATAGATGGAAAATGTATGATATCCTCAAGTCATCCTTGGGCTTTTAATTTTGTTTTGTCCTTTTTAGTGAGAAAGCCATTTACACAGAAGACTAAATGCGCACCATTCTTATTTTCCATAAAGACAGGATTTTTATTAACTTCTAAGAGGAGGGAGAAGAAAGATTCTGTCAGCCTCAGTGGCTGCCTGTGTGTGCTGTTTTTCTTAAGGACATGTTAGCTCTCTGTATTCCTTGCCTTTTTCCTTTCATCTGTCTGTTTTGAGATAGGTGCTGCAGAGCTTAAATTTATCATTTAAAGACTTGTCTGTTTCTCTTAGCATCAGGGTTGGATTTAACTGTGGTGTTATTTGCTCTTTCAATTCATTTAGTTGTTTTCTTTTTCATTGTGTTTATTTTGTAAGTTATCACAGAATATCTTGTTTATTGATTAAGAAGGAGATTTTATTATTGAAGGATTTTTAAGAGCCTATAATGCATTATTTATTGTTCAAGAGTACAACTGATGTTTTAATTACTGAAGATAGAATTATTACTGCTACCAAGGAAGTTTTCTTAATAGTTATGTTTTCTGCATCCATATTTAATTCTTAGTTTTTCTGTTTATTATTTTCCTTCATTGATGAGAAAAAGGAATGAAAAGGGAATGGATAATCATTCCCCTTTGATTCACTCTTGTATTTGTCAGGCACTGAGGTGCAGAACCCTACAAGTGCCATCATCTAAAATAATAAATGTGAGTGAAATGCTGTGTTTTATTTTCAGGCTGATATTCCTGAGGTGCATCTCCACTATGAAGGAAATATCCCTACAGTGATTCAGGCTTCCCAGCAATAGCAGTGGGAGTTGCCTTTTCCTCTTATACTATAAGCTGTGCAGCATACTCCTCTTGCTGTACTTCCTTGTCCTCCTGCAGAATTCTTAAATAGTAACTTTTCTTTCCTTCTCTTTTGACTTTTTCATCATTTTCAATAACAGATATAGGAAAGGGATGTGGGAAGGAGTGGCAGTGCACCAAGTCAGGAGGTAATGGTTGAATGTTATGGTATTGGAATTGACAGTGTTTATGTGCTCACCACTAACAGCCTTTGGATGACTTCTGATCCCAACGTATGCAGCTGTATGTGACTGGAAGATCTGAAAGCAATTTCAAGTTTGTAAGTTCACTGGAATTCATTTCCAGTTGAATTACTGTTGTATCCTGAGCTGAGTAGCTTTTTAGGATTTGGGCTTGGTTATGATCCTCAATTTCTCTCCCATTCCCTCAAAGGACAGCTGTAATTCTCATCAGTTTCTCACGTACTGGTACATTAAGACAAGTGTTCTTAATTTCAGTTGTCTAAAATTTGCTCCATTTATCTATCTTGATGTTTTTTCAGGTAGATGACCGATGAACAGTATTTCCCCAAAATAGAATCATAGAATGGCCTGAGTTGAAAAGGACCACAATGATCATCTAATTTCAACCCCCGTGCTATGTCACCAACCACCAGACCAGGCTGCCCAGAGCCACATCCAGCCTGGCCTTGAATGCCTTCAGGGATGGTGCATCCTCAACCTCCTTGGGCAGCCTGTTCCACTGCATCACCACCCTCTGAGTGAAAAACTTCCTCCTAATATCTAGCCTAAATCTCCCATCTCAGTTTAAGACCATTCCCTCTTGTCCTATCACTATCAACACATGTAAACAGTCATTTACAGATACTACTAAAATAAGTCATGGAGTGGACAACAAGTTGTAAAAGAGTGTATTTTTATGGAATCTGCACAGGTGGAGAATTCCCAACGGTGGGACAGTGCCAACGTGCATGTATCTTAGGCAAGCAAGCGTAGATCTCTTATTTCCCTCTTCTTCATTTAAGAGGAAGGGAAGGTTACACTAAGAAGCCCCACAAGGCTTAACACCTATTACTGAGACCAAAGTCTCCTCTGCAATTTTTCTGCATGCTTATCAGTTACTGAGAACTGGAGTGACTTAATCCTTAATCTTCCCGATCAATCTGCAAGAGAGTAGAAGAAATTTTAAGTAGTTCCCTATTAGGACTGGACAAAGAAAGAGGGTGGTGTGATGGAAGTTCTGCATATGCTGTCTTAGCTAACCTCTTCATTTTTCTAATCTCTTAACATCCTAGACAGGTTGGTAATAGAGTCAGCATTCACAGAAACAAGTCGCCTCCCTACAAAAACTCTGGTAAGCATGTCATCAAATATGTTAAACTAAGCTGCATCTTGGGATAGACAAGAGACTTCACTATTAAAGTGCTAAAGTGTGTCTGTTGGGAAAGTTGTAGGAATTTTATCATGTTCAAAAAAAATTGTTATATTAAACTGGAAATCACCATTTTCTCATCCATGTATGTTAGCTACATTTAAGTAGAATGAAACTTCCTGCTCACCCAGGAAATGTAGTATGTATATGCTAGAGGCAGAACATCTCATTAAGCATAAAACCTTGGTTAAGTACATAGTAGTAAAATATTCCTATGCAACAGAACATTTTAAAATAGCTCCATAATAGCTAGTTAATTGATCATTTTGTTTTTCCTTTCTTACCAAACACTTTCTTACCACTACTGCAGTTAGATTGAAGATATGTTGGAGTCATATATCCAAAAATTTTTACAAGGATGTGATAAGGTAAAGCATTTCTTGACTGTGAATGTATCTGTAACACCAGTAGTTCCAGTGCTGTGTGCAAGACTGGGGAAGCTTCATCAAAAGTAGTTCCACCTACTGTTCAGCAAGTAACTGGTAGGCAAGTTGAGGACCTATATGATAATTTGTACCTTCTGTCAATGTTTAAGAAACCTTATTTATGTATTTGTCTGATAGGTAAAGGAAGGCAGTAGTGTATTGTGGAAAACTGCTGATTCAGTCAGCTAGGCCCAGGAGAATGTGCAAGTCCATGACCTTGAAATTGAGGGAAAGACTGAATTTACTGAGTCTAGAAAGCTAGCTAATAGGTTCTGTGAGCAAAGTTCAGACTAAGAAATGGATAATTGAAGACCAGGGCTTCCATGGTAACAATCTTTTAAATATTTTTACTCCTCTGTGCAAGGCCATGCAGAAAGAACATGATTAAGGCAGAACAGAGTGTATGAGTAACAGAAATGGCATATTCATTTTAACAGAAATGAAACCAGGTGTCTGATACTTCAAAAAGGTTAAAGCTTTTTAAACAAGACTGAGAGAAAGGTGAAAAATGCAGGGGAGCAGATTTTGGTGTGCTATGAAGAAGTCATAAAAACCACATATCTCCATCTATGGAGTAAAACATAAGCTGGCAGTATGAAAACATGTGGAAGAATGGAAATAAAGGAAAACTATACATCTTTCTGTAGCTTTAAAATAAGATAGAATAAATAAAATGCTTTGCTTTAAGAAAGATAAGAAACTAAATGAAGTTTAATAGTCATATTAAAAACGTAACTGAAAAAAAAATGTCAAGGGGTGACACTAAGATAAAAGCATATGGGAAAAACAAGCAAGTGGTAGTGTATTCACAGAAGTTTACTATAACACAGACTGATGAAGCAATTATATCAATTAGACTGATTCCTCAATTACTGAATTATGCAAGCAGAACAGAATAATAATATCATTAATTGTATTAATTATATTAATATAATTAATTGTATCATTAATAATTTGAATATAATATTCATGTTGTATTATTTTGATATAGCAATGTGGTTATTAATGATATTTAATTATAATTAAATAATAAATTAATGGAGACTAAATAATAAAGACTACACTGCCAATGACTTTACCTGAGTTTGCTGTAATAGATCAGAAACAATATCAGAAAAACTGTATTTTTTTCTTTTACGTTCATGGCGTAAATGTCGTAAGTACATCCAATAATAAGACTACAGTTTACAATCCCATCAATGACTGCTTTCAGGAGCAGTATCTCAAGAAGCAGAGTCATTTCCTGACTTAATTCTGATCAGTGCACAGAGTTTCTTTCATATTGTTATCAAGGGGTGTATTGAAACAATGGCAATATTGATGTTAGAGCAGATATCTTTGATGATGCAGCTGTAGCCAAAGAATCTTAACCATTGTTCTTAACTATAAAAAGGGACGTTACGTAAAGAGGAAGCACTCTATCAAAAGGAAACAAAATTTTGCACAGTGACTATTTCAAAATATTGTGTTGAATTCTCATGGTAAATAGATACTAAAAAGTTGTTCGGATGAACCAAGAAGGTAAACCAGAATATGTAAGTGCAAGAGAAGTTATTAGAAGTAATAACACACTAGTTCTATCACATGGGAAAAACAAAGATAAAAACTCCATTTGGTCAAATGTAAAAACACAGTAAAGGTGTCCAAACAGTATTTTAGAACTTGAAAAGAAAAAAATAAATCTTTTTCTTAAGTTACATCTGTCTAGTCTTGCTTGGTCTTCTGAATCTGAATGAAATATCATGACAGTGATTTTTTCTGATTTACTTAATGTTTGGAAACTATATTAAGGGAGGAAAAATAAATCAAATGGAAAAATGGAAAACATTTGAAAAGTATTTTTACTGTAAGTGAGATTCAAAGGCACACAGATATTCAACAAATAATAATTTTTAATATAGCCCATCATTCTATGCTGTCAGTGACTATTTTTCATCTGTTACATCAGTATAAACATATTAATTATAATCATCTCAAGATTATTACATACATTTTCACTGCAAGGTATGCAAACAATCAGCTAGGCCACGTGAATTTCTCTGCCTGCTTCCACAGATTATGCAGCAGGGATCCAGCACTTTTAAGTTGATGACATTAGTTTACAATTGAAACTAATATACCATATAATAATACATATATATAATCACAGCAAATCAAGGCCAGGTAAGATTAAATATATGATGTTAGAGAAGTTTGAAAGGAATTAGAAACTTTTCATCTAGTCATAAGAGTTTGAACTTCCCTGTCTGTTTGAATTTGAATAGCAAGCATTTCCCTATGGGTTCCAAAGCTTCCTGGTCACTCCTGCTTTTTCTATCAACAACCGGTTTTTCCTCTGGCAGAAAAATGCCACAGCAATGCTAAGCTATTTCTTTTCTTCATCATTGAACTCTTCAGTGCCCAGATAGTGTGTGTAGTGTGCCTTTTATTGCATGCCTGAATGCCAACAAATTGTGAAGTCAGTCTTAATGTACTTGTGGTGTTCATACTATATAATAATACACATCCAGACCAATATAGAATCATAGAATCACAAGGTTGGAAACAACCTATAAGATCATCTAGTCCAACCATCTCCTCATCACCACTGCCACCACAAGCACTAAACCACATCACGCAGCATGTCATCCAGGCACCTCTTGAACACTGCCAGGGACGGCGACTCCACCACCTCCCTGGGCAGCCATTCCAGTGCCTGACCACTCTCTGAGAGAAAAAGTTCTTCCTTATGTCCAACCTGAACCTCCTCTGGTACAACTTGCGGCCATTACCCCTTGTCCTGCTCGTTGCCTGGGAGAAGAGGCCAAATCCCTCTGTTATATAAAAGCTTTAATGAAGATAATGTTCCATGAAGATACTGTATGCAAACTGTAAAATAGTTCTCACTTGCCTGAGTTGACATGTAATTTTATTTCACTTTACAGTTTATTTATAATGACAAAAGAATTTAGGGAAGGTTAAAATGATGCAGATGGTCTTTCTACTAACTATTATAGTTTTGCACTCTATCCCCTCTTTCAGCCTCACACAAATAATCTTCTTGCATGTAAATAAATATCCTTTACGTAAAAAGAGAAGTTCCAATGACTGATGTGGTCTGATTTTTTTTCAAAAAAAATGTGTATTGTATGAGCATCAGTGGTGCAAATTTGTTCACAAGACTTCAGCAGTTCTTCTTAACTTTGACTTGAAAAGGAATTTTGAATGCTAAGCTTTTCCTCTCTGCTGAAAGTCCCAGTATAGTTACAAACAGTCCAAAGATATAAAATGATAGTAATTGTATAATTGTCAATAGAATTATAGTTGTTTATTGTATTAGCGAACTAAAGCAGTTTTATATTTAAAATTTTGCTTTCCAATTGCTTGCTATTGATTGCTATATGACAGAAAGACAAAGTACTTTATTAATACAGAATAATCATAATTATCTGATCATGGAATGGTTTGGGTCAGAGGAATGTTAGAGGTCATCTGGTTCCAACCCCCTGCTATGGGCAGGGACACCTCCCTCCACACCAAGTTGCTCACATCCCCATCCAGCCTGGCCTGCAATGCCTCCAGAGTGGGGGCATCCACAGCCTCATTGGTCAGCCTGTTCTAGTGTCTCACCACCCCTCACAGTGAAGAATTTCTTCTTAATATCTAGTCTAAATTTACCCTCTTCCAGTTTAAAGCCATTTTCCCTTGTCCTGTATAGTGACATGCCTTTATAGTATATCACTGTATGGTGATATGCCTTTATAAAAAATACCTCCCCAGCTTTCCTGTAGGCCCTCTTCATGTACTGGAAGGCCACTGTAAGATCCTGGAGCCTTTTCTTCATGCTGAAGAGCCCTAACTCTCTCAGCCTGCCCTGTAAGGGAGGTGCTCCAGCCCTCTGATCATCACTCCTCTGGACCCGCTCCACCAGCTCCATGTTCTTGTGCTGAGAGCACCAGAACTCAGGACAGTACTCCAAGTGGAATCTCAGGAAAGCAGAGTAAAGGAGCAGAATGCCCTCCCTCTAAGCACTTAATGTTCATGAAGAAAACAGATTTTTGTGACCAAAACTACTGAAAATGTATTTTTACTTTTTTCCAATTCAATTAAAAAAAAAAAAAAATCAAAAACACTTATTTCAATTAAAATAGTATTTTGTCTTCAGTAATCATATACATAACTAATTCCTGAAAATAACATGATTAACTCGTGATTGCTCTCCCAAGCAGGCTTCTGGTAAGCCTGCAAATTCGAAACACCATCTTCATTAAATATTCCTGAGCTAGCAGAATAGCTTTTGAACTTAAGGCCCAAGCTGACCTAAAGGCAACAGTAACATTAGTGATGGACAGTCTTTCAATATTTAGATACTAATATTAAAAAAATCCTGGATTCCTGGGCCCCTGTCATGGAAATCACAGAGACTAGTCTCCAAATCTTAGCTTCATAAAAAAATGGAATAGGTCCACGGTGATGTTCTTTCATGACTACACATTTCCAGAAAGCAGTCTTAGTATCAAAGTGTAAAGAATTCACAGCTATTTCATCAGCAGCTTAAACATGTGCTCCAACAGGTATGAATTTTGTGTGCTGCGTGCAGCGCTTTCAAGTATCAGACTTCCCCCAGACACCCAAGAGATCTCCCCATGTAGGGCTTTTTCCTTTCAGTCCAGCTTCTTAAAACAGCTCTAGGCCATAAAGGAATTTCTCTTTGATTTCTACAAACAAACCTAAGGTTATTCTACGTAATTTTGTCTCTTGAAAGTCAGTAATACCATCCGTTATAAAACTCAGAGTTGTTGATTCCTCCAGAAAAGGACATCCAACAGTATAAATTCTTATAGCATTTCACCTTTAATTGCTTGTTACTAGGCCACTAATTCTCTTAGAAATCATGAAACATTACATTAATTAGAAAAGTTTTATGTGTTTCAGAGCAGGCTGTTGCCTAGGCCAACACTGTCCTTTCGTTAGGACTAAAGCATTTTCCAGCAGTACTAATGCTTGGGAACAATTGAACCATTTTTTGTCAAGAAAAAGTAATTTGTGCAGGGACCAAAACTGTGCTGGGAGATGTCCCCTGTGGAATTTCTGAAGGGCTGAAAACAATCACAAAACTCATAGTTTTTTGGTGAAATGCATAATGGATTTTAACCTTGCCTCATTAAACACCAGTACATAATAGATTATGCATAAAACCCTCCTCACACAATATACATTTTACGACAGGGTGAAAACAGAATTGAGGAAAACAGGAATCAAGAAAATCCCATCTTCCTGTTAAATGCTTCTGGAAATCATTCCTGCAATTAATTTGACCAAATGCTTATGTCTAAAGTGTGTAGGCGTGAGGAGGTGCAAGTCATCCCAGGCACTCTTTATTCCTCTTTTTATGCAGAAAAGATAATCACATTTCAGGTGCAGTTCATTGCATGTCTAACATATACATCTAAAATAATTCAGATACATAATTCCTAGCAGGAGTGGATTTATCTCATTGACCATAAAAAGAATCCGAGTTGTCTGGCTCAGATAGTGAAGTCTAAATTGTTGGTATTTCATGGTGAAATGAATCCCAACCTCAGAGACCACTGTGGTGAGACTGACGTAAGAACATGAAGATCTGAGAATTAATTTATTCTTTATCAGATTTTGTTTCTACTGAGAAATTTATCCTGAGGATGTAGGAAACAGGCACACAAGGAAAAGCTTAAGTGCTCCACCTAAAGACTTTTTGAAAGCTCAGCTAACTTCATGAGATGGTGCAGTTTCTGAAGAGAGATCGCTTTTCCTACAGCCCTATTGAAATAACCCTTTAAGTATTCTTGGAATTTTTTTTTTATTCTTGGATTATTTTTTTTCCTTCTTAAAACAACAAGCAGTCTGTCTTGTGAAGGAAATTTCTGTTACTACACAATTTCTGTAGCTTTCTTCTGTCTTGTTTCTTGTTATACTGACATTTACCATGTGTGGACTAACGGAAACAATAAGAAACTCTGAGGATCCCCAGTGTTAGGATATTGGACTGTTGCATGATACTGTATCTGAGCAAAAACTACAAGTTATTTCTCTGAGTACATCTGTTTTTACCAGAAGTTAGCAGTTAGTGCATTCTATGGTGTAAGTTACAATTTTCAAGAGAGATTTATTTGAACACGGGGGAAAAAAAGCTTTTCTAAGTATTTTGTGAAGTCTATCATATGCGTAATTGTCCCAGTTTCTCTCGGTTGACAGAGAATTGTAAATTAGACTTATAATTGGAAACTACTTCTGTGTTAGTGACTTGGTATGTTATATAGTGGTTAGCTGGACAACAGCAAAAATATATATATATATATATAATCTGGTAGTTTTAAGCAAATGTAGTTCACACAGTGGGTATGAATGCCATCTTGTAAATCTGCATTGTTGTGCACTAATGTTAGTATGAATTATTTCAGAATCTGTTATTCTCCACTAATAAGTCATTATGCCATCTTCAGTATTTTGCACACAAGAAAACATTCGCCTCCACAGTATCATGAGCAACTGGGACTGATAACAGCAACAAATTAAGGAGATCATTGCTTTAGCATAGTTACATTATGAACTGCTGATGATCAAATCTCATTTTTGTTATGAATAAACAACAAATTATAACTTTCGAAATATTTTTGAATGTAAATGCAGAAATAAGATGAATGCTGCATTTGTACAAACAGAGCGTAGGCTTCTGTTTACTTGTAAACTTATTTTCTCTGGTTTGTAGCTTGATAGGAAGCTACAGAAACAAACAAACAAACAAAAAAGATGTGTTTCCAAGGATGGGGGTCAGTATTAAGAGCCACATGCTTGTCACAGACACAGGATGATTCTACGGGAGACCTGAAGGAACCCTTTCTGTGACTTAGAGAAATTCAGCAGCAGAACAGGATGTAATTTAATCACATTCTGAAAACTCTGTGCAGAGCAAAATGATCTAATTCCCAGGGGGAAGTTCTGACTAGAGAGGAGACCTCGTGTGGAACCTATCTGTTGAAGGCACTCTCATCTGGGAACATTACTTAGCTACTTTTGGACGTATAATACTTGTGGATATACCTAGCTCATAGGAAGTACTTAAAAGTACTTAAAATACCTATTTTCTTTTTGATTTGCATGGTTGTTTGTTGTGAGTTTTTCTGTTTTTTTTTTTTTTGTTTTTTTTTTTCTTCATTTTATAGCAGTGGAAATGAGACAGATGTTACCCATTACTGTTCTTGATAAGCAGCTTCAGCTGCTTAGATTTTTTTTCTTGTGTCTGAAGTGCAAGTTTTAAGGAATGGTTTGAATTCTTGGTGATCTCTGTGCTGGAGAAGTGGGAATTATTGAATATCCCTATGTTTTAAAGAAGTACAATTTGGTAAGATTTATTTAAATTCAGAAAATGCTTCTTTGAGACTTGTAATATAAAGTGGGAATTGTATAAGTACCGTAAGTAACATTTTTACTGATGATATATCTGTATGAGTATATGAAAAATTAATAATTGTTTCCTTTCTATTATAAAGAACCGTTTTGTTTCTTTACATACAGATTATGAATTCTGTCATTCCACTGTTATACAGCTAAGTTTTGCAACAGAAGGAATGCTTTATTTTTCACTGAATAGAGGAAAGAATACGTAGAATTCTTGAAGCTGCACTTGGCAAGGCACCTCTATCAAGTCTAGAAGTATTTTTACACTGTAGTAATTTTGTTCTATGTGCTGTAGACGTGTCCCTATTAAAACTTTTGTGCAGGAAGAATCAGACTATTACGAAAAATTGGAGGGAATTGTTAACATACTATATAGGATAAAATAAACTTGAGCCTCCTGAAAATAATAATTGACACAGTTCATGTATTGCAGCGTTACATTGACTATACCAAAAAGCTATGACTGTAATTTGAATGAGATATGATGAAAATATTTTCCAGCTGAAATCGTAAGAGTTTATAGTACAATTAAATATTTATATTTTCCTTGTTTTTTACACACATATATTTTATTGAACTCTAATAACTAAGCAGTCTCTTCTTTTTTCTTTACATAGCAGATGGTACGTGAACAATACACTACAACAACACCAGGCACTAGCCTAGAGAGGCCAAAGAATGAATATGTCTACAAAATTGGAATTTATGGTTGGAGAAAGCGTTGCCTCTACCTGTTTGTTCTACTCCTGCTAATCATCCTAGTTGTGAATTTTTCTTTGACAATTTGGATTCTTAAAGTGATGTGGTTTTCTCCAGTAAGTGTCCTTATTAATTTTCCATTATTTTCATATTCTCCTTTTTCTCCTGCCTCATCACTCCCCTTATTTCACATGCACTTTGGCTTCTCTGTGTGCAATACGTGGTTCTTCTTTCTTCCTTCCCAAGTGTAATTTGTATTTGGCCGATATATATACATATGAATGCATACTTACATTCTGTCTTTGAGTATACATATCTGTAATGTCTGTATTAGTAATAACCACTTAAATTATTGAGGTTGTTGGTAACTTATATTGAAGCAGGTTCTAGCACTATGAAAAAGAACATATTTTATTGTTGTCTCACAGTCTCTGTTCAGTTTATATTTTATAAATACATGAGCTATAAATTTTCTCTCATATGCTGGAATTCACTAGTGCTAAAAGATTGCTTATAGTTGCTGGTTATTTCTTAATTTCCTTCTCCTATTTATCAGCATCCAACATTTGGCAATTTATTTAACCAATTAAATAAAGCTCAGAGGTAATTAATACTACTTCATGCCTGAGGCTGAGCAGATGTGTTATTCGGGAATAACTGTAATATTTTTCCACTATCATATATGTATTAATATTTAAAATGTAATTTTGTGTGTAGTCGATTGAAGAGTAACTTTCGAAAGTCTGCAAGATGTAGCTTTAGTCAGAATGCAATAAAATGCATCAGTGAATATTGAAGCTGAGCTGATTTGTCCCTAACATGCAGTTGTGATGCATAGATGATATGAATAGATCTGATACTAGAAAAACAATAATAGTGAATCCTTCCAGCTCTGCCCCTGCTGTTGAAGAAAGAGTGTTGTGAAGAAAATTTCCATTATCTATCATTATTACGCCTCTGTCTCTAAATGAAGGGCATTTTATCTTCTTAGAAGCATTTCTATACTCTACATTCACTTGCTATAAAGAAAGTAGGTTAATTTTAAGTGCTACTTATGGACCCATTACTGCTGCTTGAGTTCCCCTCTAGTGTCTTCCCCCACATAAATTCTTTTCAGCTCTGTTACTGCCATACAGATTACAGTGTGGAACATCTTAGGTCACATATAATTTTTCTGTTAGGCAGTTCATATGGAAGATGAGCACTTAGTGCCTGCGCATCGTGAATCATCACAAAGTGCATGAATAATTGTTAAAATAGTTTTCTACGTGGCTGAGATTTATATTTTTAATCAGATTTTAAATTTATTTTCTGTTGCTTTGGATTCTTTATCTGAAACTGGGTATTCTCTAGCATAGTCAGGACTAACAGAACAGCATCAGAAGCCCCACTTACAGGAACCACTATTTCCTACTAGGTACCTGTGAAGAAGGCACCAAATGTGTCAAACTTTTGAATGTTCTTATGCCATGGCAACAAGAGCAGTTAATAACAGCTCAAGTAGGGCAGGTTTACACTCATCTGATGGATGGACTATGCATGCCGTGGCTATAAAGTTCTTCCTAATTCTCCATTTAGGAATCTGTAATCCTGGCATACAACTTGTGAAATAGTGACTTAACAGCACTGCCCTCCTTTGCGTGCGATAATGCTATGGAAATATCAAACTTAGCTCTAGAACAAGACTGTGCAAAGTGCATATAGATGCCACAACCCTTGAGAAAAGTATGTATGTTGTCATTAAGAACTTGGAAGTTATTTTAATAGGATTTATCTGTTAATGTGAGAAATAACTTATGAGATACCAGAGATAGCATCCAAAGTAGTGCTGTTAGCATCTAAAAAAGAGAATTTGGATAACAACGTGCTCAAAGCCTAGAAGTGTGATGGAATTATCGTAGTCCTTTCCGCTATGTCTAAGGAAATACTGTTTATAAAAATCGAGGGTGACAACCGCAGAAGTTAACAATACAATGATCAAATGCTTTTTCTGGTGGAAATAAATGTTAGGGCTCCAAGTTTCGGTTAACTGTTTGAAAAAGAGAGGTAAGAGTATATTGTCAGAATATGATTTTTGTGGTTCTTGAGTTCCACCCTTGTAAACTATTTACCATTAGGAAATCAGTTGATTAATAAATAACCTCCTTATCCATTTAAACATTTCCATTATTGTGAAGAGGTAGAATGTAACTGTGAAATATTATTCCTATGTAGTCATCAGTTATTTGGCAAACATTCATCTCTTAGATCTGGTGATACTTGTATATTTGTTAATTATGTATTCCAAGTATACTATGTAGAGACTATACTATTTATTATGCTTTATTATAATAATAGGAATTTTATTTTTAGCAAATACTTTAGAATTACTCGGTCCTAATTTTAAAAAATGCGCTGAGATGTCATCTTCATTAAAAATATCAGAATATTAATTATTAGTAAAATTTTAGCTGCTTGTCTGTAAAATAATGGGAGAACAAAAAAGCAATATTCTTTCTCAGGTTGATAAACGTATTTAGAAAAAAAAACATAGTGAGTATATACAAATATATATTTTATAATATACTTTAGATTTAGAGAAACAAGGTGCTGTGTTCACTGATAAAAAACAATAATTGTGAACAGAATTTCAACAGGCTCTGGGCTGTGAGAGCATGTTGCTGGCCCATATCCAGTTTCCCATCCAGCAGTACTCCCAGGTATTTTTTTGGCAGGGCTGCACTCAATCCTTTCATCCCCCAGCTTGTATTGGTAATGGATGTTGCCTTGACCAAGGAGCAAGACCTTGCACTTGGATTTATTGAACCTCGTGAAGTTCTGTTGGGCCTACTGCTTGAGCCTGTCTAGGTGTCTTTGGATGGCATTCCGTACCTCTGGTGTGTGAACCACACCCCACAGCTTGGTGTCATCAGCAAATTTGTTGAGGGTGCACTCAACCCCACTGTCAATGTCACTGATGAAGATACTAAAGAGCATTGGTCCCAGCACTGACCCCTGGGGGTAACCACTCATCACTGATCTCCATCCTGACACTGAGACATTGGCCACCATTTTCTGGGCTCGATCCTGTAGCCAGTTCTTTGTCCACTGAACAGTCCACCTATCAAATCCATATATTTCCAATATGGAGAGAAGGATGTTGTGGGGTACCATGTCAAAGGCCTTACTGAAGTCCAGATAGATGACATCAGTGACTCTTTCCTTGTCCAATGATGCAGTTACACCATCACAAAAGGACGTTAGATTGGTCAAGTAGGATTTGCCCTTGGTGAAGCCATACTGGCTCTCCTGTGAGTACTACCAAACAAGCTAAGCTGATAAGGGTGAACATGAATTAGACACAGATGTGTTGCAGGATTAATAGATCTTAATTTCCCTGTAGAAATTCAGAACAATGATGAAAGACTGAGATTTTTCTGAGCTTCATTGTTTGAGAGGCCTTCAGAGTTAAGTAAGCATGACTGAACTGAATTACATTCCATTTGATGAAATCTATGCTGAAAAGGAACTACCTGAAGATAGAATGTAACCCTTTTTCTCGTAGTGCTCCATTTACGTAGTATATGAGCATCTCCATATTTGCAAGTATCAGATATGACTCATCCATGTTTTCATTTGCTCTTGTGGAGTTTGGGTGGACAGGACCTCAAGTTATTCAGGGGAATAAGGGAAGAAAAGTATTGATTCAGTAGTTTTAGAGGATTCAAGACTGAATAATTATGTCTATAGTATGGTGAATAAAGTGAAATAGAAAATCATTCTGCATGAAACTTAGAACGCTTGAAAAAAATTGAGAGATTTCTTTGTTGTTATTTTGGAGTTTTTTGCCCTCTGTATATAATAGATCAAAATGGTGCATGAAATAGAAATTTCAGATTCCACTTTTTATGTTTTGAGGCTTTCTGAGAGCTAAAGGGGAATGCTATCCAAAAAGCTTAGAGATGAAAAATCCGAAGGAATTTGGGACTGCAGCAGGAACTAAGGTGTTAGGAGCCCTGTGAGAAATTCTGAAGTGTATAATAGTTCTGAAAAGGAGGAATACTAACAGCCCTCACAAGGACGAACATGGCCAGATGAAAGCAGTCAGGATTTCTAGATGGTTTCCAGGATAATTTCTGAATATAGATACTGGCTGAGTCAACTAAAGGTGACACACAGTAGTCTGCTGCTCATGAACAAGGTAGATGTATGGGGATGTGGTAATCAGTAGGAGTGTTTTTTAAATGGTGGAATTTAAGATCCTGAAGGGAATGAGGAAGGAGTATAGCAGAATACAGATTCTGGACTTCAGTTGTGCTGATCTGGTTTATCTTTGGACCTGACATATGGAATCCCAAGGGTAGAGGATTTGAAGGATAAAATTACTCATGAAAACTTACTGATGGCTAAGGACAGTATGCAGGAACAATTTATCCTGACACTCAAGAAGATAAGCTGCCTGGCTTATCTACAGAGTGTAGCTGTGATGGTATTCCAATGCAAAAAAGCAGTATGGAAGAACTGACAGAACGGACAGGCTCCCAAGAGGAAATATAGAAATGTTGTCTGGGCAAGGAAATGTGTCAGGCTTCCTGTGTCAGCAAAGGCAAAGCTTGGCTTTAGTTGAGACTTAAAAGGGACATTAAGAGCTTGTTTTCTTACTTTAGTAGTAGAAGGCTGAATAGGTAAACTGTGTGTCCACTACCAGATGAGACAAGTAAATTAGTGACCACGGACACAGACAAGGCTGAGGTATTCCTTGCTTTCTTTACCTCAGTCTTCACCAAGTTCTTCCAGGACTTCCCCTTTAGCTCTCAGAGCTTGGCCTACGCAACTCAGTGGGACCGGAAGGTCCAATTGGATTCAGAGAGAACTGTATGATCCCTTGCAAAATCACTCTCGGTCATGTTTGAAGTGTTAAGGAAACTGGGGAGATGTTTGCTGATTGGGCAAAAGCAAGTGTTGCACTTGTCAGCCAAAAAACAAAAGCCAACAGGGCAGTTTGAGGAATTACAAGTTGCTCAGTCCCACTTCAGTTCCTTGGAAAATAATGGAGCACATGTGCTTGGAAGACATTTCAAGGTCCATGAAGGCAAAGTGGGTAACTGAGGACAGTCAGCATGGATTTACTTAGGGTTAATGCTGACTATTCAGTGTCATTACAATCTATGATAAAATGTCTGGGTTTATAGGTGAGGAGAGGGTACTGGATGTCCTTTACCTGACTTCAGCAAGGCTTTTGGCATTCTCCCACAATGTTTTTGTGTCCTAGTTGTCCACATGATGGCTGGGCAACCAGATGGGTAAAAAAATTGGCGGCACAGTAAGGCCTATGCAGTAGTTATTACTCCATTGTATTCTACATGGAAACCTACATGGAGGCCTATAATGAATGTTGCAAGGATCTATCTTGAGACTGTTCCTATTTAACATCTTTATCATGACTTAGAAGAGGTAAAAGAATGTATACTCACCAAGTTGGCAGATGACACCAAGTTGTAGATTCCAATCAGTGCTTTCAGAACTAGGGGTGATGTCCAGAGGAGCCTAGAGGGGTTACAGGAATGGTCCGACATTATAACGTTCAGGAAAAACAAACAGAAAGTTCTGATCTTGGAAAGAATGAGTCCCAACCTGAGGCAGGTCCATGAGAAAGGCCATGGAGGTTGGTGGGCCACAAGCTGAGCGTGAGCCAGTAACCACCATAGCAGCAAAGCCAACGGGTCCCAGGCTGTGTGAACAGGCACAGAGGGAGAGACCAAGGAAAGTGATTATACACCTTTACTTAGCACTAATTACAGCAGACATATAATAGTGCCCCTCCTGTTTTGAGTGATATTGACAAACTGTGATTTTTTTTTTAGAAGTTTTGTCTTGTGTCTTATCTGATGTTGCCATTAACCTTTCTTATGCTTCTGAAGAACAATAAATAAGTGCTTCACTGGAAAATGTATTTTAGTTTCCTCTTTCACGCTGTTTATTTTAATTGATAAAAATGATTGTGTAGTTTTAAAAAATGATTCACCAACTTTCAGCTTATAACATGCTAATTTTAAAGCATCACTAGATGCTGTCATATGAGATTAAAGTTCATCCTTGTAAACACTATCAAATCATAAAATGCTTAAGTAGAAAAATACTGAATATATGACATGTAAGAATATTTTATACTCTCCTAGCTCTTTTCCAAGTCCTTACTGTGGTATAGCCTATAGGACTGGGCATCTTTCAGTCTTTCTAATTAAAGTTTTTAATTTATAGAGAATCATTGCATTTTATTGGACTAGAGATAACGCACAGTTTAACTATCAGATGATTATGTTACTCACTTTGGAGACAGATTTGTGTTGTAGCTTCTGCTCTAGTTAATATTTAATGTATTTATATGAAGAAGAATGATCTAGAAAATGAAAACATGAGATTAAATATACTAAAACTTTAGGTTAGATGATATAGATCTCTGGAAGAAGATATGAGAACAGATTTTCCCAGGGAAAAGAGAAATTAAAATCTGGAAGAGTAACATCCCAGTTAAGTTCTGCAACCACATGTTCTTATGTAAACGGTCATCACTGCCACTCTTTATCCCTAGAGACTTTACTCCTAAGATGATCATTTTCAGTGATGGCCAGATTTAATTGCAAGGATATTAAGATGTCTAGATCTGTTGCACAAATGAGTAAGACTTTTGAGGGTCTATTACTTGAAATTAGATTCTCAAATTATATGAATATCTACATATTAATAATAATTAATGAATAATAACTGACCAACATACCAGTTCTGTGTTGACTTGACTCCAGAAGGCCGCGTGACTGGGAAACAGTTTGGAAAATTGGACAGTGTTGAGCTAATCTGAATAACATTGTATATAGTACTTGTAGCTTTATAGAGATTAGCTGCTTAACAGGAGGTATTAACAAGAACTATTTGGCTTCTTAGTTTGTTACGTAACTGATATGATTTAATAGCTATAATCTTTTTATAATCTTTTATAATCTTTTGCTTGCATTGCTGCAAACCTGTGATTTCTGTGGTGGGTGTTTTTGTTTGTTTGTTTGTTTTTATCTTTTCACATTTTACTTTCCATTATCTTTATATTCCTTAGGTAAAACAACGCTCATGAGGCTGATTTCATATTTTCTCCTGAATGTAATCATCTTCAGCTGCCCTACCCTATTGTAACATATAAAATTGTTAGTCAGTTCCTCAGAACTTCACCTTTAATAGTGATCACTGTTGAATTTATAGATTGTTATCATACTGCTCTCAAACTCAAGTATGAAAAATACACCTGAGCAGAGGATCACCATCTCTAATGTAACAGAACATCTTTTTCAGAAACCGCACATTAATTCAATTATGAAATCAGGCAGACAGGTCTTCAGAGCTTTATCTTCACTGTGAGTTAAACATGACCTGAATCTGCACTCAATATAATGTTCTTCTGCCATCCATGTTAAACATGACCTGAGTCTGGGTCACTAATGAGGAGAACGTCAAGACCGAATACTAAGCCTTACAGCAATCTGTGATCACCTTATGGCAGCAGCAAACTGTATATGGATGCCAAGCACTCAAGATGCAGTTCATCAAGATGTATTCTGATCGTGGCTCTTGCCCTGTTTATTGCAGGGGATTTGAACCAGATGATCTTTAAAGGTTCCTTTCAACTCAAACGACTATGATTCTATGATTCTAAATTTTAACCTGCTCTTGTATCTTCACTTCAGGTAGACATACTGACATAGACAATGGGAATTGGGAAGATCTCTGTATTTGTTGACTAGAGAGTGGTCTTCCACTTTGCTAATCTTTTTTAGTTCTTGTGCAATTAATATTCCCTGTAGACAAAGTATTAAATTTGATCTTTTAAATTATTTTGTGAAGTTTTCCATAAGGCAATGTCAATTTATTTACATTCATTTGTATGAGGAAATATTGAAGAGGTAACTTTATACCAAGCAAGTTAACTAGCTTTATGTATGCATTAGTTGGTAGATAACGATACAGGTCTAGATCACAGGATCATAGAATCATAGAATGGTTTGGCTTAGAAGGGACCCAAAAGATCATCAAGTTCTAACTGCTCTGCCACAGGCAGGGCCACCAACCTTTTATATATATTTGTATATATATTTGTATATATATTTATATATATATTTGTATAACATTTGCATAACATTTTTAACATTGGAAGATGCAGTAATTCTCCTCTGGTGTGTCTACTGTGATTTCACACTCTCATTGTCTATGACTATTTTGAGTAGTAGCAGTTGTAGTTTGAAAGACATTAACTTACTATGTAATTAAATAATTATTTGAACAACTATTTAACCACTTTATAAGTTCAGGCACTAAAGAAGGAAAAGATTGCTTAAGGAAATTGAAAAATATGAAACTAAGAATGTGATGAAGAAAGGTGATTTTTTTTCAACTGGAAATCAAATAACACTCTCTGACAGCGTGACTTACTAGACTGTACAATAGCATGTCCTATTAAATTGTGGGTGACCAATCATTTGGAACATTTAAAACCAGACTAGACAGCAATAAAAGTGTATGATAAAGAACAGTCTTTCACAGCAAGAGTTTTCCTTCACTAAAAAGACATCTGCTAATGAACCTGTACAGCTTTCCTATGCACTTCATCATTAAAAATGTATGCTTCACTGAATTAGTTGCCATTTTGAAGATGCTACATTTTTAATAGTCAAGTAAAATAAAAAATATTTAATTATTCACCAATCCTAATCCTATTTTTTACTGAAGACTTCTCATATCAGAACACCAATATTCTGTAGTTTCCACTCTGAACCATCCTGAAGAGTTCTATTTTTCCATTTTTCAATTAAGTTAGATATAATTTGCTCCAACTGGATCACAGTTACTATCTGATAAAGACAATGAGAATGAATATCTAATTGTTTTATGGAAAAAATAATAGCTGAAAAAAAATGTCGGAACTCCATACTCCAGAAAATCAGTTATCCAAGAAATTTGAACTTCTCTGTAGTGTGATCTGTGGTTTTGATTAACCTAAATTATATTACAAATCAGATCGTTAGTATGTAAAATGTATGAAAGAATAGTTGCTGAAATAAAAATAAATCTAAGTTTACAGTTATTGGATTAATTCATAATACTGATTAAGATTTTTTTAAAATGCTGATTTTAGTGTACGTGCAAATTTACAAGCAAGTGAAATCATGAGAGCTTTATTTCAAATGCTGATGCTGCTTTGCTAATTTTAAGTTACAAATTTAAATGACATTTTGACAAACCCTCTGCCAAAGGAATAGCAGAAGTTCTGGTCTCTTGGCCTGGCATATCTTCTTTGCTGTGTCATGATGCAATTAGTAACTTCTAACATGCAACTACTTTTTTCTTACGTGTATATTTGCTCCCAAGAGCAATTGGAGATATTCTGCTGTAGGAAATAGTAATGATGAACAATAGGCCTGATGGCACTTAGAATTCATGGAGCTCAGGAGTGACATAAGTCCATGAAACTTTATATGTGGTGTTTTTTTCCTAGTTCTGTCAGCTGACTTCATTACAGAGGTTACCTTTCTTGAAGTCTTCTTATGTATCTTTAGATAGTCATATACTCAACAACGCTGTTACAGAGATTCACAGAATCAGTGAAGATTTACAGTAACATTTCTCAGAATAACGAGAGATGATGCAGAATGATTGAGGTAGAAGACACTGATGAAAACAAAATATTGGATCAGGGACTTCCAGAGAACCTCCATTGGAATAAAGCCATTGAAGCACGTAGCAGCACACATCTACTCTCCACTCAACCTAAAGTGTCAAACCCAACCGACTGAAATAGCTGTGAGGTGGAGAAATTGGACAAACTGTTAAATTTCTGTGCTCTACATACAAGTGATTTCATGCACGAAATCCTGCCATCAGATCAGAAACATGCGGATTCTCAATTGCTGCTTTTCAATGTGGGAAGTGTCAGTTTTGAGTCGAACACTAAAATGACCTGAGCCTACTCAGCTCCAGTGGAAATTGGTAAGACAGGAAAGTAATTACTCTTCTCAAATAGTGGCTCTCTCTGTTTGTTTACATTATTGATGGCTCCCAGTGTTTATTTATGTTGTTTATATGTCATGTTCCTCTTTATGTGTTGTCTGTCTTACTGGTCTTCACAGCTAATACATGCACTGCGTTTCTGCAGTGCTTGGCGCAGGGGGGCCTCCATCAAGACTGGGACCTTTTTGCACCAAAAGATTAGAAAAGAGCAGTGGATATTATCTAACAATCAGTTTTCCACATAAGTATTCCCATTTGGTAAGGTTAGAATTAGAAATCCATTTACCTAACTATAGAGATCTGCCTGCGGGACAATTTTAGGAGTATTAATAATGAACCATACTTCTGGGATTCCATTGATTCTCTCTCTTATTCTCAATAGAAACTCTATAATTTACAGGTGGGTTTTTTTGGTGTTTTTGGTTTTTTGTTTTTTTTTTTGGTTTTTTTTTTTTTTTTAAGAGGATGAGTATGTAGGAAACAAAGAACAGAATGTATCATTCTTCAGAATCATACAGTATCCTTTGGCTAAATTGTACTTTATTTTTCCCTGATTCAAATTAAAAAGGAAACCAGTGGTTTCCGTGATACCTTTACATGTCTTTGAAGATGTTTTGAGTGTAATAAAGATTTTACTAGTAGCCTTACTACTGTTTTTACAAATCCCCAAATCCACCACTGCTCCAGTTTGTTCCACTCAAGCTTTCCAATTGCTTGTTTGCTTGCTTTAAGAAATCTACCTGTCATGCCCACAGAAATAAATGAAAAACCTTTTTGTTCTTGGTTTTCAAAGTTCAGTACGAGATCTTCACACCTTGTTCTTCATTAATTAACTAACATTTACATTACCCGTTTCATCCATTTTTTTGAAGTCTGATTAGTTGTCCTCCACTTTTAGTACAGATAACATCTCTGTAATAAGCTGTGTACATCTTGCAATGTTCTCATATATTTGAAAGAAATTACTTTTTCTATAGCTTTTAAAATTTCTTCCAGTTGAAAAGCTGGTCTGTCCTTCGTTGCCTGCTCAAACAAAATGATTCTGAGAATTCATATTTCTCCACTCTTAAAATAGCCTCATATGTGCCTGTTTACTACACTTTTCTAAATATTTATTTCTTTATATGTGGTTGTAGGGAAAATGTATTCAATAATGTATAAATATAATTTAATTAATATAGAGTTAGGATGTAAACAAAGTTCTCATTAACTGTGTTGGGAAATATGTCATGAAGCTTTCCCTTTACTTTCTATTTTAAAATGTTGGCTTCACAAGTACAAAACATTCATGTGCTTTTCAAAGTTTTCTTAATTCATCTCTATCCAAAATTGGAAAAAAAAAGGCATCATATCTTTGAAAATGTGTGATCAGATCATAGCTACAGAGTAGGGCAAGGATTTGTACCACTTGTGGAAAAAAATTCTAAATATAACTAAAAGAGAGTTGCAAAAAGCTCTCATCATTTTCAACTTCATACTTAATTTCTTCGTCATTACTATTATTTATTAGAAGTATGGTATAATTAATGTATACAATATACATATTAAGCTATCGTGTTATTAATTCATAGCATTTAGCTGTATTAATGCCACTATGGTAAAGGAAGTATTATTGTCAGTTCCACACCAGGATTTACTATGATGCACTGTATGGAAAACTGAAAAAGAAGTAGATTCCCGTTGTGCTCTGTAGGAACGACAACAATTTTCTTATCAATAATGTCATTGGAGAACCATTATAGAAGGTGATTTTATTTTTCTATCAAAAATACCTATATGGATCGGGTTGTTATTAGAGATTAATTATTTATAATTGCAGTCATTACCATTTAATATGAGTATATAATTTTAAAATCTTCATTATAGCTGGAAGACAAAGCACGAGAAAATATGTAATTCATTCATTTCACACAGACTTCTTCAGCAGGGCTGCTTGAGAGATGTGTCTTTGTCCTTTTCTCATCTCACATTTTTGTCATCCTGGCTATTTAGACAGCAAATTCTGTCAGGCTGGAGATGTCTGACACTGTGTACTTACAGAAGGTGCTGAGACCCAAAGATGATTTGTCCCCTAGTACAAATGATAGGATTACATTATTGAATAAATCCAGAGTCTCTGTAATCACATACACCATGCAAATATCCCTTATTCACCAGAGATACTCAAGAAATGTATTATTCAAAAAAAAAAATCCTTTTGCCAAGCTTTACGAATAGGAGAAATCTAATTCCTTTTCTTTGGCTAAGCTGCATGATTGTAAATGTTACAATTACAGATTAATTAGACGATTTATAACAAACTCCATTCCTGGATAAATATGCATAACAGCAGCATGTATTTCTAAAGTTGACTAAACCAGTCACAGAGAGTATAATGCCAAATGTAATGGGATTTTTATTAGCAATTATCCAGCTTTGAATCTGAAGTAGAGAAAGAGCTTGGTCCTTGCTAAAAAAGAAAATGAAGCTGGACATGAAGCTGTTTTGAGAAGCTGGTTTTTTCCTCTTGAGCAGTACTTGTAATAGTTAAATATTAATTAATTAATAGTTAAATATATAAATAGTTAAATATTGATTTCAGAAGGACTGCTATTCTGTGTGTCACGACAGAAAATTACCTGAAAGTACCTTGAAACTCTGCATCATAAATATTAACTGTATTTTATAAAAGGAATCTCATCAAAGGTAAGAAAAATGTTTCCGGCATCTTCCATAGCCATTTCCTTACAAAATTCTTGAGCTCTGAATGGCCATCTACTTTTCTAGATTGTGGAATATTACCAGCTCTTATTCTAAGCACATCTGAAAGTTGTGTTTCAAGCTTTATCCAACTCTTTGTGGTTCAGGTGGGATTAACTTCTGTACCAGGAATGCTTGCTGTTGCTAACTGCTCTGATTTGACCAATATTCTTGACAGAAAAGGTTCCATTATTGTCTGAGAACAAAAGTTGGATAACCTTTTCCATCTGAGCTCAGGAAACAGAGTCCTTGCAAAAGAAAATGAGATGAGGCATCAGTAATGTTATTATACCAAGCACGTACTTAGCACGAAAATAGATATTGTAAGTCAAACAGAGAGTTTCATCAGATTCATTACCAATCCTGTTTTTGCTGATTGCTCTTTAACAATCTCTACCCACAGCCCTATTATCTCAATGAAACAGTGCACTCTTGTTTGCAAAGCAAGTTCTCTAAATAGTAATAGCTGCAAGAAATACTGCAGTGAAAGCTGGATCTATAAAGCCATTAATTGAGCTACCTTTGGGGCACAACAAATGGTGTTTCAGTTTGAACTTGCCAAGGTCTTTCCCTGGGTTGACCTAAACATACAATATAAGTATTCAGTAAGTAAGAAAAAGTATTTACCTGCATGGAAATACTGCATCTAATCTACTCTGGAGTGAATATTATTATTGGCAACTAAAGTATGTGTGAACTTTTTGTTCAGAAAATGTGGAATACTCAGGAAGCTGAACTGAATTCTGAGACAGGAAATACTTAAATTTGAGATGAGTGTGTGTTAAAACAAATGATTTTACTGTTTCAGCCATCCGAAAATGTGGATGTGCTTTTCTTTCCAGTATTCGATTTTTTCCCAAAATTGGAATACATGCTTTTTTTTTTTTTTTTTTTTTTACATCTCTTAACTGATAGATAGACCACAAGTTTATTTTCCTTTACTTAGAAGAGTGTGAGAGTAACAGACTGAGAAGGTGCAGAAGCTGTGATGATATGATACAATTAGAGTAGTGGTTATTCCAATATAGTGAGTACATGTATATCAGTTTGTATGTTGGAAGGAAAATGCAGGTTAAAGTTACTGATTGAATTTAGATGTCTAGAAACACAATAAACTGAATGAATGAAAGTTCCTTATCCCTCATCTCATTTCTAAAGGCTGCGTGCCTACAATAGGAGATTTCTATATTATTACATTGGCTTGGAAAATAAATCCTGAATGTACATTTGATTCTCTTCTGAATCTTTAAGCAATAGTCTGAATGATTCTCAGCTGAGCAAGTCATTATGAGTGCAAGAGCCCTGGAGTTACAGTTGCTTGTTTCTACTTTTGATACTCCCAAAGTTACATGCATCTCTTTACATGCGACTTTCTTGGTCATAGAATCATAAAATGCTTTGGGTTGGAAGGAACCTTAAAGATCCAACCCCCAGCAATATGCAGAGACATCTACTAGATCAGGTTATCCAAAGCCTGACTTTGACCACCTCCAGAGATGGAACATCCACAGCTTCTCCAGGCAGCCTGTTCCAGTGTCTCACCATCCTCATAGTGAAGAATTCCTTCCTGATGTCTAATATGAATTTACGCTCCTTTAGTTTAAAACCATTACCTTTCTACTGGTACTACACTCCTTGATAGAGTCTCTCCCCATACTTCCTCTAGCCCCCTTCAGTATCGAAAGCTGGGTATAAATGTCACCCCAAAGACTTCTCTAAGCTAAACAAATCCAAGTTTCTCTGCCTTTCTTCATAGGAGAAGTGCTGCAGTCCTCTTGATCATCTTTGTGACCCTCCTCTGGACACACTCTAACACATCGATTTCTTTATTATCCTTCAGGCCCCAGATGTGGATGCAGTCCTGCAGGTGGGTCTTCACAAAACCAGAGCAGATATGGGAGAATATGAGACTCGCCTTGCTAGTCGTGCTTCTTCTGATGCAGCTCTGACTTTCTAGACTGCAAGGGCACAATGCTGCTTCATGTCAAGCTTTTGCTCCACCAGTACCTCCAAGCCCTTCTCCACTGGACTGCTCTTTATCCACTCATCTTCCAGCCTGTATTCATGTATTAGGATTGCCCTGACCCATATACCCTTGCACATTGGGCTACGTGAGGTTCACATAGGCGTTGAACCTCTTGAACCTGTCAAGTTCCCTCTGATTGGCATCCTCCCCCTCCAGTATGCTGAGTACTTGCTACACAGCTTGGTATTATTTGCAGATTTGCTTTCACTCAATTCCACTCAATGTGGAAAATGGGTGCACTCAATTCTACAGTCCATGTCACTAAGGAAGATGCAAATAGGGTTGGTCCCAACACCAACTCATGGGGAACACCACACATAATTGATCTCTCCCTGGACATCAAGCTATTGACCACAGACCTTTGAGTGCAACCGTCCTGCAATTCCTTACTCATCAAGTTATACATCTGCCAAATGCATGTCTCATCATTTTAGAGATAAGGATGTCATGTGGGACAGCATCAAATACTTTGCACAACTCCAAGTAGAGGACATCAGTTACTCTTTCCTTACCCACCAGTGACCATCAGCTAGAGCAACAGGTTCTACCATGACAGCAACTCAGAGAAGGTGACATGCTTTGAGAAGACAGTCCTTTTTGTGCCAGCCATACCAATCCAGCCAAATTTACCTTGTTAAGTCATTTCTGCACTTTTGTAAAGGCATACATCTGTTGGCAAAAGAGGGACATACCACCAGGCCCATCAGGAGTGTTTTGGATCTTTTTGGTCTTGAGGGACTCAGTCCTTTACTATCCTTTGGAAGAAATGGAAGGACTTTTTCACATCTTGTGGACATACTGGACATCTCTATTGGACTTGTGGAGCACACAACTGCTTCCCTATGATTTCAGATGAAAAATATTTCACATTGGTCATGTTCCAGAGTCTAAGAGAATGACAGTCCATCCAAGATGGTCTTCCCATGCAAATGCTCCATAGTGTAATGGCCTTAGCTAAGATGTTAGTAGTGGTCGCTTCTTATTTTAGACAGCTTGGAGTACCTCTATGGAGGTAATTGATTGAAGAGCAGTCAAATATCCTAGACCAAGATTCTGAATCAAAGAGACTTTTGGTCTCTTTGGAGCTATTATGGGGCTTGAATACTCTCAGAGCTTGCATTTATTATAGAATCACTTGTCTCTCTTTCTACAAGTCTTTATGTACTCAGGAGCATTTCCAAGCAATAAAAAAGTTTTCTACTGCACTGGAAGGCATCCTGTTACTTCAGTTAGTATCTTCCAGTTTTGAAATGAATAACTGATTCCACCATTGCAAACATTAATGCTGAACTGCATCTTTACTGTATAAGGTTTTAGTAGCTGCTAGCAGTTCCCATGTCAGTAAGCTTGCAGCAGCTGCAAAATCTGCTCAGTGTCTACAGAGAGATACCATTTTATTCTCCTATATAGCTTAGTACGTGCTTTTCTGAGAGCTTTGGGTAAATAAACAACATAGGAGTCTCAGGATGATATGCACAGTGGTGTATTAGAGATCAGGACTGGCACATTCAGGTATTGACAGTCACCACCATCAGGATAACAGAAGTCCAGGCTTGCCATACATCTGCTGTGTTTAATGAAACATTCTCTTTTTTTCTCTCTCATATGATATAACTGCATTAAAGTCTGCATCTAACTTACCTTTGGACTCTTTCCTCAGGTCAATAGAAATATTTTCATTCAAGGACTTGAATAAGAACATGATCAAATCTTTGAAATCAAAACCAGCAACATTATTTATCACCAAGGAAGTCTCAATACTCAGTAAATAATAACTGACTTATCTTAAGTCGTCACGTGAGAAGCAGAATGGTTGTTGAAATAACATGATGTGTTGCTATTATATTCTTTCTTTTTATGGAACTAATCATTGGATATCAGTGCATTAGGGTGGCTGTTTATCCTAAATCCCTCTCTTGTCCTTCCGTGTAACTCCAATTTGTTTGTTATCAGTGGGGAATAATAGAATTTTCCCATGGTCAATTGATGAGAATGGGTGATGAGGCTCTTACTCAAATATTTCGGAACATGAGTATTGTGACAATGGTTCAGTAGAATATTGGTGAAAAAGAGACATACTTGAGGACTTACATGAAGTACCTAAACAAAGTAATCCTGAGTGATGTGACTGAATGAAAAAAAAAAAAAGAGCTTGAATGTAAGTTAAAATGTTATATTTTGCCACGTGGTATATAATTTTTAATGTCAAATGCATTATTTTGCCAATATAGCATTTTTAGAATAATAATTACAGCAAAATTTAAAGCCATTAGAAAATGTTTGCTGTTTTTGAAGAAATTTGTTACTCAGTGTGGTGAGGCACAGGCATAGGCTGCCTAGAGAAGCTGTGGCTGCCCCATCCCTGGGCAGCCAGGCTTGATGGGTTCCTGGACAGTCTGACCTAGTGGTTGGCAGTCCTTCCCACTGCAGTGGTTTGGAATTAGATGATCTTTGTGGTCCCTTCCAACTCAAGCCATTCTATCATACTATGATTCTGTGTTAATATTACATATTTAGTTCTTTATATTCCAGGAAAAATAAGCAACGGTGTTTAAACCTTATGAAGTTTATTGTAATCTCCTTTCACCTAATGTGAAAAGGCGTGAGATGAGAGCAGATAATCAGATCCTACCTTTAGTTCATTAAATTAAAGGCTTTTGTTAATGTTATTTCTTTTAAAAATTCTAATATGTTCTTATCACATTTTTCAAAATTGTTTGTCTTAATACCTCTGTGTTTTATAGTGTTGAAATTATCTTTGTTCTGCATTGCAAGTTGGAAAAACATATCCCTATATCACTCAGTGGTGCCTAGGAATTGATTACAAAAGCCATAGGTGGCTCATCATAGATATTATTTCAGTTTTGTCTCATGAGATCTGTTAGTTTATACTAGCTACTCTTTAAAAGCTTTGCAATGGCTAGAATTTAGAAATTGAATCTAGTGCCATTGAGAAAAGTCAGTACATCGTGTATTTCAAAGCAGTAAAATACTTGCAACTAAATAACAGATTCCATAAATAGCTATTTTAAAAGCCTCTTTCTTTAAATAAATCCATGCTGAATAGGAATCTCAATTGTATTCTTCTGTGGAATGTACTAACACAAACATTTCATACCTTACAAAGTTTGAGCCATGCTTGTTTCTGTTCATCTCTCTTCAAGCCTATAAAGGAATAAATACAAAATATTTTTCACCAAATGATGGTTAGTTATGTTACTTAACGTTTTGCATATGAAATAATTAATTTCATCAGTGAGAACATGCAAAACTAGAAAATAACCACAGTCTTCTAAAGCCTTTTTTTGTGATGAAAAACAGTATTTTTTAATTAATTATCTAATAGGTCACTGATATATCATAAGTGGCCTATCATATATTGCCTTATCTCTCCTTACATGGAGAGAAAAGTATTTGGAATGGATAAAATAAAATAAAATATTTGGAATAGAAAAGTGTTTTGGAATGGAAATTGTTTTGGGATTTTTTGTTTTAATCTAGCTCTCCCACCAACTTCTTGTGTATTTAGGCCATTTGTACTTGGAATAATTTCATGTGTGGCTGAGTTGTAAAGGCTGAAGTACTTTTTGTCAACATTTTTCCCAGTTTTTGTATTGGTGGGGCAGGGGGCAAATCCTTTATAAATTAGCTAAATACCTTGGGATATCTGGAAGTCTTCATTTTTCATGTTATCAATTCTGTGGTAATGGTGAAGAAAAGAGAAAAGTTTTGAATTGGTTGAAAAGGGCAGAAAGTGGAACTGGGCTAAAATTGAGAGGGAGGGATTAGGTGAGAAAGAGGAAGGTACAAGAACTCGCAAACAACAGGAAGAAATGTAATAGTTTGAGAGGTGGAGCCTTAGCCTACAGTCAGAGGAGAAGAAACAGATCCGAGAAAGAAAAATGAGTTTAAAAAAAACAGTCGTTATTGAAAACAGTTGCAAATAAAAATCTCCCTTTGTCTTTTCAATAGGCTTAAAAGTATTGCATCCTGTGTGAAGTATACCACTGATAGATGATGAGTTATGACTGACCATACGATTTGGTTTTGAGCTTTTTTGTGTAAAACTTCATTGTTCACAATATGTTTAGAAGGACGATACAAAAGATATTTCAGCTCAGGCAGTACAAGAGCACTTCCTTTTGAGATTATGACTGTAATATTGTATTTTTCCTTAAAAATATCTACTTCACTGTTTCTTGAAAGCTAGAATTCATTAAAGAAAAATGCACCAGGAATAAATGAGAAATTCTCACCTTTTTAAATGAGTTGTATTTTTACCTATAGGTTTGAGGCAGGGAGCTCTGGAAATGTTCAGTTTATGAAAAGAAAAGAAATAAATAAATAGAGCAACAATATTAAAATGCATATAATTGTTCCTTCTACTCCTCAGACAGGAATGGGACATCTACGTGTTACAAAAGAAGGCCTTCGTCTGGAAGGGGAATCTGAATTCTTATTCCCACTTTATGCCAAAGAAATCCATTCTCGAGTGGTAAGCAAATAATTGTTCTATATAGTGCTGGAATAAAATTAATGCAGTAATGAACAGTTGGATTTATGCTAAGTCTAGGTACCTGTCAAGGAAAAAATAATGTCTAAAAATATATATATATACATTTTATGAAATACATACTATATACACACATTTTTCCGTGCTTGTAAGAGTCTTTTAGAAATATATGAACATTGTATTGAATGTACGATACAAGAATACGATAAATATTTTACAAGCATGATCATTGGGTTACTGTTCTGACATTGCTGCAAATTTTACTTTGTAGGTACATGCTTAAAAAGTGGTCAGTAATGAATTAGGAAGGTCAATGCACACAAGTGATGCTAAAATTTTAGAAGTGCATAGAAAGTTTATTGTTTTTATTGAGACTATTTTTCACACATGCTACCCCATGAAACTGCATGTTTTGTTTACTCATTCATTAAAAGCTCATAAAACTCTTCAAATATCTATAAAATCAGAAGATCTCGTAGGAAAAACTATTATTTCTCTACTAAACTCAATTTTTGCCAATTCTTGCACAGCAGTATTAGAAGTATGACACTTCAAATAAGTACATTTATAAAATTTACATGACTAAACTGAAAGATTTCATTTTGTTTACATAGACTGAAAAATGTATTGTTATTGGGGGAAAATATGAATAGCATACTTGGTCGAAGAAGGCATTTATTAAGCAGATTGACTTTAAAACACTGAGTGTGGTATGGCAGATTTCAATTGGAGTAATTAATTTTGATTAAGAAGAAAGAACCTGAATTAATTTTGAGTTATTTACATGAATACTGAAACTTACACAGGTATATTGGTATTCTGAGAGAGCAATATTGGTTTCTTGACAACAAAAAGAAATACTTTTTTGGAAATATCTTCTGTCATCCAAACTCACCAAACAGTTATGAGCAATATAATCAACCAGTGGGATATTTCACAGAATAAAGTCTTCCTCAATGAGATTAAAAGCCAAATTTGACTCTTTTATTCCATCAGACACATAACCATCCTCATCAGGTCATTGAAAGAAATAGTATGAGTCTCATTCAGGTATGAGACTTCTGAAACTAAGGGGAAAGCATTGGAATCACTACAGCAAGAGAAAAATTAAATAAATTTATCAGATAACATGGTTAATGCTGAATTTAGAATGAGTTGGTTGAAATGCTCCATGACTGAAATTCCAGCGATACCAATGTACTTTATGTTTGTTTAGCCTTCTTTTTTCTCTCTTTCTGCAATAAATATTTCCAGTAGGAAGAACAGTTCATTTAGACATAGAGATCCTATTACTAAATCTGTATTTTCACTTTGTTTCTTATATTGTGTTCTCTTCTGTCTCAGAAGCAGTGGGAACACTGCTTATGTGCTTACATGAATTTCCCCGGAGGTTGTTTATCCAATAAGACACATAACTTTTTAAAACCAACATAGCTGGTACTTCATTTCCTCTGCCCAGAAAAATAGTTGTGCAATGTTCAGATGTCCTTTGTGCTCTTTTAATATTCCTTCCATCTTTTAGTAGATTTAGTAAAATATAGAAAGCAAGAGGTGTGGCAGCATCTAGTATATGCTTAGCTGTCTAATGACCCATTGTGATCATTAGTAGCATGTATTAATTATAGCCTGGAGGCTACTGGATGTCTCTGCCCCCTATGAACTGATCGTTCATCAGGATTTTGTTTGTTTGCTTGCTTGTTAGCTTGCTTCCTTGTTTTTAAAACATTTAAACTCGATTGAGCATAAGCCTCCAGAGAGGCTTAATTGCCTGTAGCTTGCTCTCCTGAATGTCACTCTATATATTTATTATCATAAAGTTGCTTATTTGTTATGGCTTCTTTTACTAAGTTCATCTGTTAGAGAATTGGGCTATCATAGCAGCTTTCTCTCTTGCCTTAAGTGTTTTCTCTTTGCAGTTTTCTAACAGCTTTTCTCACCTAATGAGGCCTCCAAAGTGCTAAGAAAATATGTTGCAGAAAATCAACTTGCTATGCATCATCTCTGGAGCCTATTACAACTTTATGCCTTCATTACGGCAACACAGAGTTGTGGGCAATACCATTTCATTTTAGCTTATACATATTCATAGCAGGATGAAAGATATGCATTTAGAAATATGTTACTAAATTTTAATTAGTCAACAACATGTGGAAGTAGCAGGTCTACAGTATACTTTATTCATACTTAAAATCAATATCACAAATGAGTAATTCATTTTTTAAATGAACAGCAGTCGGGTAAGTTTAACAGAGATGACCAACTCTGTGGGTGATTTAGCATCAGTACTTAAACGTAGTATATTTACCTGATCTTTGTTGACTGATATAACTCATGAACTAACAATAATGATTTATAACTGCTATCTGATACAATTTATAAAGCACATTTCATTTATCCTGCTCATTTAGTAATTTCTTTTGAGATAGCCTATCTTCCTACATCCATTTTAATAAAAATATCTAAGTTGCACTCCAAATCATGCATTGCTTTTACCAGTGTTACTGGGTAAGTTTTTATAGCAAAATACTTCACATAAAATGTGTACAAAATTATCAGGTTAACTCATGCTCTAGGCAGTAGATTACAACAGGAACATGACTTGGGAGTGATATTCAAGGATTCACCTTTCAAGATGCCGGCTTGAGTCAGAACTGCCAGACACCGTACATGTGAAAGAGGCTGTTGGACTTCATGATCTTAGAGGTCTCTTCCAACCTAGATGCTCTATGGTTTACGATATTCCAGCAGTTAGAAACTCACCTGTTCATTTGGGAATGAGGACCCCCTTTGAAGTCACAAACAGGCAGCTTGCTAATACCCTCTTTGTCCCTAATGTTCACGATGTTACAGGAAGTCTCAATCGTGTATGGAAAAGTAGTAAATTTAATACTCAAACAATTTTTTTTCCAAAAAATAATATGTTATCATTCATGTTCATCAGCCCAGTATTGTAGTTTTTGGCCACTGGAAACATTCTCTGTAATTGCTTTCTTATTTTAAATCTGATATCATTAAAATAATCAAAAATATTTGTCCAAATTATTTGATAACATTTGTGGATAGTTTTGTAACTGCAAAGCACTTTCAATGATGGTTGTAATATGAATATGAGACTATGTATTTTGAGAATTGCTTTCTTTTTCTAAGCATTCTGCTGAATCTACAGTTTTTTCTCCATGCTTTAGGACTCATCGCTGCTTCTCCAGTCTACTCACAATGTGACTGTGAATGCTCGCAATTCCAATGGAGAAGTCACAGGCAGATTAAACGTGGGTAAGTCTTATCATTACTTTTAGAAATATTTTAATAAATACTTCTAAGGATCTTGGACAATACAAAAAGTTAAACATGACTCTTTTTTTTTTTAAATTATTGTTTGGCTATATTTGAATAATCTGATTACCACTTAATAAATAACAACAGTGACTTCATGACCAAAACTTTACATATCACATGGTCAAAATTTCAGTGATATGGAACATATGCAGGTGATTTGTCTGCTCCATTCTGCTTGTGGATTCACATCATGGGACTGGCTATTCTCCTGTGCTGAGATACGGCTCCCAACCTGCCTGATGAGAAGTTCTCAGGGTGCCCTTTGGGAAGGGCTGACTGCAGAGCAGATCTTTTAACACCACACTAATTTGTCCAACTTCATCCCTGCCCAGTTTGCAAAACTTGCTGTTAAAATCTTGTCATACAGTAACCCAAAAGCCTGATGAATTTTTTGACAGGCTGTGTCCAACCTGCATGACCTGTAACTTCTGGTAGAAATGTTGTGCTGTAAATACGTGTGTGGATATTATGACCTGAGTGTAGGCACTTGGGAAATGTGTGACCCCATCATTAGTAGGTTCTTTTCCATAAAAGTGAAAAAAGCTGCTCTGATTTCTGCCAGACTAAGTTCTGTTACCATATTTTAATATACTCACAATGCACTTAGGGAATGATGCCCCTATGGAGATAATGCTCCTCCATATTTCAATCCAAAAACATGACTTACCACTGGTAGGAAGAAGATCCATCACTTCTCATGGAGATATTTCTGCATAAAGAATTAAGAAGCAATGCAGGGAAAAAAATACAGGCACTGATAAGTACTATAATTGAGGTCCTTATGTGAGCAGTCTGAAATAGTCACCTGTAGTGTATAATTCTAATTAGCAAAGAGAGCTGCAATGCTGAATGTAGCATACAGGATGTATTTTACTGAAAAGAAAGGTGTTTTTATTATTGTGCTGGACACTGAGTATGAATCATACCTTTAGAAAACAAAGCTTTGCAAAGAAAACAACTAATTTCAGACCTTTCTGTTTTCATTTCCTCTTTCTCCCTTCTAAGTCACCACATAAGCTTCTTCTGAGAGCATTAAAAAAGTGCACGATGGAAAAAACATGGATATGTGCTTTCTTAAATACCTGAAGAATTAAAACTAGATGCTCAGTAGATATCCAGAGATACCTTAATCAAAGAAGGCTTACAAGCTGAATACCCAATAGGCTGGGAAGAGTCAATATGTTCATACTGGGATTGTGGTATTTAGAGGGGCGTCTTCTGCTGAACAGAAGCAGTCTTGGCCAGAGTGACTTATTTTATAGCAAGTACCATTTCTATTTAGTATTTTCTTTCTTCACTGATAGTTTAATTCTCTTTTTCTGCTTTGTATTACTTGATCCTTCTGTCCACATTCTCAGTAATGTACAAGTCATTTTGTTTTCACTTATGATATTCTGCCTCTTAACCTGTTCCCAAGGGAATGCCCAATAGTTGGTGCTGTCCAGACATGCTGTATTTGGCTTAGACAACAAGTAGGAAAAAGTAGAGTTTAAGCTACAATACATACATTTCAAATATCTTAAAGGAAGTCTGACTATTAAAGCATCTCAGGTTCAACAGTGAAGCAGGGAACTTCTGACATCACTTTGGCCTGCTCTTTTGAGAGCTGCTACAGTATATATTTAGGTTGGAGAGTACAATAACAAACTGAAACAGAGAAAATCAAAATGTACCTAAAGAAAGTGCTGAAAATGTATTTACATATTACTTCAAATTCATTCATGTCAAAGTTATCTCTTTTTTACTAGCAATTCTATTCATCAAATTCATTAATAACTGGTCTTAAGTAATTATAACTGGGGTAATTGGTACCATTGTAAATACTGACATCAAATATTACTACTGTTAAATAATAATAATTTTAGACTGGTAGAAAAGTGTTGGATGGCCAATAAAAAGTTAATACTGTAAAGAAATCTCAGTATCTAAAGATGTGGTCAAGCAGCAGTGACTTGTGCAAGCAACAGTCTACCAGAGTAAATGACCATCTACAAATAGCTTGATATTTTGAGCTGTTCTTCATAGCCAGTCAAAATGTCTGTATATAAGTTGATGTTCCCTTATAAGAATTCTGAAAAATAGTTGTGCAGCTAATTCAATTCATATGCACAAGCCTTTGCTAAAGAATCAATGCCTTTACCAATTGCCTGCATACTGAAATTGCCTCTTAATACTCCTTTCATCTTGTCAGAATGAACAGTTACCACAGAGAAGCAGTTTTATACATAAGTTTGAGAACATTCCAAAGATGACAATATAATCTAATATCACTTATAAAATCATAACAAAAATACCTTTTAACTTACAGAAGATTGTGATTCAGATGATCTACTCAGTATTCTAAAGACTTATTAAATGTGATTTTAATAGTGTCTTCAGTAGAAGTCGCAAGAGCGATGTGAAACTAATCTTGAAGAGTTTCTATGGAATTCTTCACATGGAAATAATAGACATGTATTATCCTAGAATGAACAAGGTTTCTGTCATGAATCACTTCAAATGTGAGCAGCTTTTATCCTTAGAGCACTTGTTTGAAAACTTTTACATTCTCCTAAATTTACCTGCATGGCATACCTCTAGCAGAAATTATTTGGACATTGTGACTCTTTATAAATGCTGCATACTTTGCTATGTTTTGGACTTTGTTCCATAATTACACTGCTTTCAGAAGCCTCAGTGAATGCAAATACTTTCAACAGCCTGTCAGAAAAACAAACAAACAAAAAAAACAAACAAATAAATAGCAACTAAATACTGAGTTCCTTCATACAGAAAAACTGTCACCTGCTGACATTCATCAAAGCTTGTTGAACGGTTATGGAGACCAAGCAGTGGATGTGAGCCCAGTTACATGGTGGACAGCTTTGGCAAAAGTGGGTTACCTCCACTGGTGCAGATTTTTTGGAATGCATGGAGGCTTTTGTTCATCACTGATGAAAATGCACAGCTAATGGTGGTAATTGTGTTGAAAACTAGTGTTTTGTAGCTGAGAATCTGCTCTATCAAATAGTGCACCAAGAAACAGTGATGTCAGTATCTTCAGGCCATGAGTTCAGTTTAAATTATTAAAACTAGAGGGAATTGATTTAGATAACTATGTGATGAAGCTGTTACACACTTTAAAACATGAAATCAGCACCACTGTGAAAGCATGTGAATATGGTAAAATTCAGAATGGTTTATACAGTCTGAAAACAGAATTACAGTCAGAATTCTGCCTACAGAGTCTTTTCAGGTACATCACATCAATCTTAGCCATTCCACCCTCTTCTTTCAGGCAGGAACAACATTCTGAGGAAGCAGATGTTTGTCAGTACCTAAGATATGTTTTCATTGGTGTTAATTGCCATCTGTAAACTGCTACTCCCCAATGTCAAATCATTACTGTTTTTCTTATAAGCGTTTTGATATTTCATTCTCAAGCAATGGTATTTTTCTTCATTAGAGACATAATAGGAAGAAAACACTGTTAATGAAGCATGATGTGTGGAAGAGGAATTTGATGGTGTTTTTATAGGGAAAACCCTGAAGCCAGTTTTATAAACTTGACTTAATTAATAGCATTGTAAAATCATTTAGCTTTTCCTTCTTTACTTTTCCCAGAAGGCTTTCATTAAAAACTTAATTTTTGTCCAAGTAAGTTCTTTCTTATCTTTAAGATAAAAGCCAGAAAATATTTCTTGAAGATCTTTGTACTGCAGCAAGATTATTATTTGCACAACTTTAATTGCTGTCCAGCTGGGTTATAAGAAGGAAAGATACAACGTAGGAGTAATTAATAGAAAGATAAATTGCAAACTTCACTGAAGTATTTTTGAGGTGATTAAGTCTTCCTATGATCAAGAGCTTACATTATTTGTTCCAAGAGGATGAAAGTAGGGACTTTTACCTCCAGGGTATAATGCTTTTAGCTGCCAATGAATCTGATCATATAAAGGCATACATTCTAGCTTTATATAAAAGGAAAGCTTAGTTGACTCAGATCAGGCAAAATTTAGAGAATAGCAGGTGGCTGCTTATTTTTTTCCTAATTTCCTGTTTTAATTTGTGACAGATGTGTCTCTGTTCTATATTAAATGCATACACTCTTAAACTTTTGTGAGACCACTGTGTATTTAAATGGTTATAATTTTGGAAAATGTTAGAAGAAATCATGGAAAATACTAAGTGGTAATCAGTGTGCATTTAAGTTAAAGCTAGCTAACTATTTCTCCACAAAAGCTTACTTATATAAATAGTGATTTAGTCATTACAACCAGTTTAATATATAGGCTTCAGTGATATTCCCTTCTGGAAAAAGGTTACCATTCATGGGTGTTTACATCCTATGTGCAGTAAGGTGCTTAACATAGCGGATTGTTGGGTCCCAAATGTGATGATCTCTATGATGAAATAAGTGATGATCTTCAGGGTCAGCAAAGCTAACTTAAACCAAACTTTAAAATGATCTAAAAGTTAATCAATCAGGTAGTTGCTTAAATATGTAAGCATCACAGTTAAGGGGAAGTTTAACCTGTCCAAGGGGATTTGAGTCTTGTGTTGTCCCTTCTTTTGTGTCTTGAAGAATTAAAAACAACTTGTGTGTAAGTCAAGACAGTTTAGTTCTGTAAAGAAGTTAACATTTGGGAAATTGTGTTTTTGTGAATTATTATATGGAAAAAGAACCAGATTGTGCATACCTAGCTCTTGTCAGAGAGCAATTACTCAACTGAGTAATTCCTTCGCTGCCTCCTTTATTTTCGTGGGAATAAGGAATTCAAAATAGGTGAAGAAAATCAAATTATTAAATGCTTTATATCTTCCTCCACTTTTGCTGTCTTCAATAAACTTACAATCCCAAACAACATATCTTGTTTCATATCATATAGTAAGTGTTAATGTAAGTCACTGGGGGAGAATTTCAGGATAGAAGTTAATGCTAAATATGACGAATTGGTACTTTCTTCCTTTAAAGTAATAAGAAGATTGAATTATTGGCACTGTTTAAGGCTAGATGACTTCATAAAGGTTAACTTAAAATAGCTGAAATT
This sequence comes from Centrocercus urophasianus, assembly GCF_019232065.1. Lineage (NCBI taxonomy): Eukaryota > Metazoa > Chordata > Aves > Galliformes > Phasianidae > Centrocercus > Centrocercus urophasianus. The sequence goes on along the minus strand of NW_024885532.1, from coordinate 32,125,950 downwards.
TATTGTGACTAAAATCTTTTATGGAATTTGGATAATTAAGTATATCTGAAACGCTGGTATAAAGTGTAACAGTGCTTTCTTTTTAAAGGTGACTCAACTCTGGATGGCAGTTAGCAGCTAAAAAAAAAAGTTGCTAGAGCCCTTCTGCAGAAAAAAGCCCCCACCTTAGTGAACTGTTGAATATGTATCTGCAGTGTACCCTTGTGGCAACGAGGTCTAATAGCATTCTGGGCTGCATTATGCCCCTCCTGAGGTTACAGCTGGAATACTGTTTTACTTCACCTCCTCCAGCATGGCACAGCTATCAGCAAACTGGGGAGACTCCCACAGGGCATAACTAATATGGTCAGGGACTGGGAGCACATGAAAAATAAGAAGCTGAAGAAGGTGATGTTTACTTTAATCTGCAGAGAAGATGGCCTTCTAATTGCTACCTGCTGCTGCTCAGGGAAGGGCTAAAGGCAAGATGGAGCCAGACTCTTCACACAGAAAAATGAACTGAACAGTGGCAAGAGGCAATAGCTGCAGTCAGACAAAGTATAACTGGACATAAGTGTGGGAAAACATCACTATTAAAATGGCTAAGCACTGGAGCAGGTTGCCCAGGGAGGACAGCCTTTACTTAGAGGTGTTAACATTCCTCCTGAGCACCCTGAGCTAATTTCCAGCCAAGCTGGTCCTGCTGTGCATTGGCATTTGGGTGAAGCAAACTCCACAGGTGCTTTCTGACTTGCATCCGTCTATGGTTCTGTCTTCATCTGGCACTCTGCAAGGGCTGAGAACACTTACAGACCCCAGGTCAGACCTAGCTCTCGTCTTAGGTGCTCAGGGACATCTATAATATGCTGAAAACTGGTCAGGGAATACCAGAGTACACATAATGGCACTAAACAGCTGTGCTTTGGCAGCTGAGTCATTCTCCTTCTGTTTAACTGGTCCTCTCACCTTGAGTCTTATGCCCAGATCCAGCAGGCGTACACAGGCAGTAATCTTAAAGAACAATATTGGGTTGATCTTATGAAAATTAACCCACGGCTTCTTTTTAAAAAAAAAGTATAATTGGAGGAAAAAAAGGTAATGCAATTATTCATTATGCAGAAGATAAAGTATTCTTTAATAGTATTAAAGGATAAAGAACCTTGTAGAATTAAACCATAATCTTTATCAAGAAACTTCAAGGATTTGCTGAGGAATGACAACAGAAATGATGGCATCATATATTTTTAATCAAGTCACTGTAATCTGTTCCTGCCATTGTTTCTACATGCAGTAATCAATTTTACAATCACGTATTTCATGTTTTTATTTATATTTAAACAGAGCAATGAAAATGTTCAGATGTATAAAGACATTCAGTTACCTCATACTGAGAAGGAGAAATATTGCCACCTAAATTATACTAGATTGGGTTGCAGTTGTATATATGATTAGTGTTTGCACTGATCATTTAGAACCAGATTTTCAAAGATCTTTTCAAAGGCTTTTGTTCAACTGTAGGGAATAACAAAGTGTAAGAAGTGCTAGCAGTAAGGTGTGCTTATATCCTTTGTAGGAAATGCTTCTAAGGTGATAAGAGATATATGATACGGAGATAAAATGTATATACCCAATATGCTGCATGTGCTCTGTAATAATGTATTTGTTCCAATAAGAGATCACCAGGCACTTCCATACCATTCCATATGAAAATTTGATTAATTTTATGACTCTAAATGTAATGGCTTTGCATTTATTGGTACTTTATTACTTACAGAACTAGAACTGAATCTGTAGGAGTATTACATTTTTAATGCACTTTTAATGAGATCTTATTTTAAATAAGGTGTTTTAATATAATAATCAACTAAAAAATTCAATTGCATAGCAATACCCCAAAGCACTTGGGATTTTGTCTTATGTTCAAAACTTCTATGATTCTGGGTGGTAGGAGGGAAGTGAAGCACACAGAGCAGGTGACAGCCATAAATTATCAAAGTTATACATGGTATGAGAATAAGAAAAGATCTGATATTAGAAAAACTCAGTGCTTGAAAGCCTCTTCTTCCATGAAATCTGAAGATGCACTAGAAGTGCTTAATGCTAGGCAGAGCTAACTGGTTTTGAAGAATTTACCTACATGCTACCAATTTTGTTGATGTTAAGTCTTTGTGAGTAAGTATTAGCAGGCAGGCCTTGTTTTTGATAAAAGATCCTTCTACATTTATATTGCACTGGAACTCAAAGGTTTGGTAGCAACAAAAGGGAAGTACTTCAAATGCTTTTATACCAAAATGGAATCATGAAGCATAAGACTTTCCTTCTTTGGAAAACCAGCCAGGGGGGTCAGGAGTGAGGAGAAGAAACAGAAAGGAAGACAGCTTAGCAGTGTGCCCATTTGCAGAGATTTATGGCAATGCACTACTGGAAAAACTGGAAGGTCACATGCCTTAGAATAAACGCATTTATTAAAGGGCCATTTTTCATCATTTGCACTGGCATCCTCAGTGTCAGGAGGTACGTGATGATGTGATGATCACTTGGGGTCTGCATCAGAGCTGCTTGTATTAAAGGAGGAAATGTAAAGTAACAACAGGCAATTATTAGTCATCCTAAACAGCAAGAATAACCCATTCACCTGAAAATTCGTGTGGCACCTCTGGCAGAAATGGCAAAATAGTTCAACCGCTTTCTACAACCTATGCTCAGTCATGTAACAGTTTTAACTGTAGTGTTTTAATAGGAAGCATAATTAAATAGCATTATTTTACTTACAGGTAGGGTACATGCATACTAGGGTTTATATACCAGGCTGCTAAACAAAATACATTTAGAAAATCAGAGATTAGTCTTTCAGATGTTGAATTAGGTTGCTGGTTTTGAGTTGAAAATTAATCCTTTGGGGATCACAATACAATTAATGGTATTGAAATATATACAGTGCTACTTTTGATTTAAGAAATATATTTCCATTTCTTTAAAAGTCTATTTTTGGGTTTGGGAAATTTGTTCCACATGTACTAAGCTGTCTCTTCCCTAAGATTGAAACGTATGTTTTAGTTTGGCTTACTCTAGCATACTATTCAAAGATTTAAAGTAAGTAATATGTTATCCATATCATTCTTTCATAATGAGGATTATCTAATGGACAGTCCTTGTTCCACTTTACTGGTGCATTTGTGTTGAGAAAGCCATGGAACATGGCTTTTGTTAAAGATTTAATCAAGTTTGCAAGGACCAGAAGAAAAATCTGGATGCAAATCCACCATAAGCAAGGCCATTGGTTGGTGTTTTTCAAACAGCCTCCACTCTAGAGTCTTTAGGAATGCATGTAGTGGAGAATGAATGTGTGTAGTTCACTATGCACCCATCTTAGATGCTGGGTAACTGCCCCTCTGCGTGCTTAAATTCAGCGTTTAGATTCCTGTAGCTTGCTCAGAGGAAAAAAATTAAGGCATCGAACGGAACAGGCCAGGACACACTGTTTGCTGCAGAGGCATATGGCATATCATAACTTTCTTCGTACAGCTAAACCCTCTTTCCTCCAGAGCTGGAGAACTTCATTTATCCTGTCTGGGAAGAGCAGCACCCAGCCATACATTGTCTGGAGGTCTCAGTGTAGTACAGGTCTAGGCTGTGCCAAGGAACATAGAGTAACAGAAATTGGCGATGCATGTGTCTCCTCTGCCTTGGCTCTCTCTAATTTATTAGTGTAGATATTATCTTGTTAGAACTTGGAGCTCATCTAGGATGAGCACTTATCTATAAATACCATTTTGCCTTGTGTTTCTCTTCTATCTGAGTATATTTTTCTTCCTATATCTCATTATTTTAGAGTAGGACACCTTCCATTTCTACTGTTAAAGGTATACTGCTTTGACTGGAATAATCAGGTATTAATAGAGTAGAATAGAGAAGGGACCAAAAATATGATTATGTGGTCTAATGTTAAGAACAATTAGCTGGGAGTAGAAAGAGTGAATCTCAGCCTTGCTCCAATTACTGTTAGATCTGAGTGTGTATACATGGGCTAGATTAATTAAACTAATACATACGTCAGCTCTGGTTGTATCAGTATGATGTTCTTTATGCCAGAATTGGTATTAAATAGACAGGATGGCTGAGAAAGTCGGTCTGCACAACACGTGTTTGTGTTGGCTGTTCCTATTTGCTTTGGTTAGATGAGAGAAAATGGAATTTGGGCCAAGTTTATTCGGGCAAAAGATTTGAGCAAAAGTTATACAGCATATGTATATGCATATCTGCATATACAAGCAGAGTGAATTAGTCTACATTCCATAATAATCTAATTTTTTAAAAATGTCAATTTTCTAGCAATATGCAAGTGTACGAATTACATTATTCAATTCATTCTGTTGGAGGTAGTTCTTTCCATTTCCTGCAAGGAGAGGCATGAAAAATCTTCTTTTGACAAGATTGCTTGTGAAATAGATTCAGCAAATTAGGAAATCAATAAGATAAATGTACTCATAGACAAGATCAAGTTAGGCCTGGTGCAAATCATGCCACACTTCTTCAGTTCTTTCAAATTTACTTTTTTCTTTCTCGAGTGATTTATAATCAGTGAAAACTTCTGTATCTGCCAAGGTGTTGAGAAGGAAAGAGCAGAGATTCTGCTATTTAGGCCCAGCAATTTATTTTCAAAGCTGATTCCCTTTGTACCAAAGAAATCAGTAGATTCCCCCTAAACATACAGGGTCTTCATCATTATCAAGATTTTTTCTGTGATCATGTACAAATAAATAAAAATGAAATATATATTAATGATAGACATTTCTGAGTTGCGTTTTGGATATAATGCTCCATATCGTTTGCAAGCTTTCACAGTAATTGAGATACACTTATGTCAGCTTCCAATTTGTATTTTAAAGATTTCACATACTATAAGAGTTCGCAACTTAGAACTGAGCCTGTCAAAGGTCTTGGGCACCTAATTTGCTCTAAAGTACTTATGACCAAAATGTCAATCTTCAGGATCCTTGCTTCCTTATAAATTCTTTTAAACAGTAAATATTCTTAGATAACAACAACAACAAAAATTGTTTTAGGCATTCCAGACCTACCAAAAGACTTAGAATCCTGAGAACAAAAATGTCTAACCTTCGCATGAGAAAGAAATTAGCATTCACATTTCTATCTCATCTACTGCATGATTTTTAGAACGAGCTCCAGTGATAACCAGGATCAGAAGACATGGTGGCAAGCACAACTTTTCTCCATTAGTTCTACAGCTGGCTATGGACCATGGAAGCTGGTCTCTTGGGTTTCATTCCTATTTAGGATACAAAAGCTCCAAATAATACCTTCCTTTCTATACCTCCAAATATACCTTCTTCAATAAAAGAGACAGAAAATCACTCCTAAATCAACTGTATCCTCAGCATACCTGAATCATCTGACCTCTGTCATGTCAGATAGGAGAGGCTTAGGTTTGTGTATCCCAAAGTCATGCTGTGCAGTGTAATTGTGGTTGTTGAATGAAAGACAGGAAAGAAAAGACTGCCATTGCAATAGCGGTTAAAGACAGTCACAGCCAGTTTTTTATTTGTTTGGATAAACAAAAGATCACGCTCTTTACTGCTTCTGGACAGGAACAGAAATAATAAATCAACCGCAATTCTCTACTCAAGCATTAATATGGAACCACGTTTGTTTCATTTACCTACCTGCCTGTGAGTAACACCTTTTCTCTGATATTTTCTGGTATTCTCTGGTATTTTCTGAGCTCTTTTTGCAATTTCAGGAATGAAGGCATGTGCTTTGGAAGGAGCTTTAGAGAAGAGCATTATCTACAATTACCTACAATTTACATTCTGAACATAGAATTTGATGATGACTCTATTAAACAGATACTCAAACTTATGTGATGTGAATTTTTAATTGATCTAATTGTTTAAAATGGGAAATATAAAGGCCTAAGTCTATACTTACTCACCAAGAAAAAATGTAGAACAAAATGTTTTACTGGACTTAGGATCTTGTGATACGTAAAGACTCTTGCACACAAAATCCAACTGACAATACTCCCAGCTTTTTAAAATCCTCTAAGAACATGACAGGATAATATTTGTTAGATACACAGAGCTAAACTGGCAGCTGAGGGGCCTGCCCTTTTATTGGATTTTAAAGCATTTGAGCTTCCCTAATCAAAAGGGATTACTTTGTTAATTATTTTCTATGTTAAAAAAAAGAAAAACTGCTATACTCACACAGATCAAAGCAGCTTCAACACCAAGAATACAAATGGTTCAATGAGGCATTGTTTGTCTTGACCAATTTGAGAGGGATTTCCTAAATTTTGTCTTGAAACCCAACTTCATAACATGACTCCAGGCACAGTTTTGAACAACAGATTGGAAAATGTGAATATGCGCATTCAGTTTCGGTACTTCCAGAGCCACTGTCTGAATGCTTCATGATCATTAATTGTTAAATAAGTCACAAAATTAAGACCACAACATGGTTAGCAACTTATATAGGAAGTTGAAGAAAGCTGATGTAATTATTTCATTATTCTACTGTGTTTTGCAGGTCCTAAAATGGTAGAATTCCACGGCCAGCAATTTCAGATCAACTCAAAGGATGGCAAGCCACTTTTTACAGTAGATGAAAATGAGGTTGTCATTGGAACAGATAAACTTCGAGTCACAGGTTTGTAGCAGCTTAAGAAATGCCCAACTAATAACCATGAGAATAATGAAATAATTTTAAAATTAGCCATGTTAAAAATGTTAAAAATGTTAAAAAAATACTGGGTTTAACTTACTGGAAACTACATATCTGAAAGTACTCTAACTTTTCCAATAAATAATCAAAAGCTTTAAGGGAAAACCAACATGTGTATATAAGAATGCATATATGCCTACATATGTATTTTAATTTAATTTAATGCCATGTTCAAGCATAGCTAGTGATTGGAACTGTACTTGCATATTTTTTCTAAATTATTTAACATTTTTAGAGCATACTTTTAAATGACGATGAAAAAATCTTGCACATTTCAATTTGAAAAATCAGCTGTACTGTTTCTTAAAATGTTTTAGACTCTGGCATTTTTATATGTTTTTTTCTTTCAAGGTGAAAGCCACTGTATTTCAGCTCTATGTGTAGTACATATGTCTCACTATAGTATTTATAGTGTATTTATAATGTCATCTGTCAAAAGGCAGGTTTGCTTTGGGCTATTTCTGCAAATCACTGAAGTACTCATTTACAAAGTAGGATGTCAAAATTGTCACACAAAAAGCTGTTTCCCCTTATATGACCTGATAAAAGCAACCTTCATTTTCCAGGATTAAGGGTGCATTAAAACAAATACATCAGTGTGTGATTTCCCTTTATCTGGAGGACTCTGTCAAAGAAAATACTGAAATAATCCTGTAACTTGCTTTCAGTTACATTTTTAATATTTTTAACTTTATTGCAACTGTCGTTTTTGCTAATTATTGATCCTCTGAAATCTTGAGGTCTTAATTTTGATGGATCGATTCATATTATTTCCCTGTGCAGAACCACAGATGTGATATTAAGCACATGATTCATGTTTCAAAGCAAAGGTTGAGTTATAATAAATGTGTTAATAAATTTTGTTTATGCCTGAAGGTTTTATCTTTTTTTTTTCTTTTTTTTTTTTTTTTACTTTTTAACCTAATTGAAAATACAACTTTGTTTAACCAGGAAACCATATCAAATGATTATTGTTTGCCCAAGGGATGCTAAACTTTAATAGAAAAACATGTTTAACAAAGATATGAAAAACTGCATAATTGTTAACTGATTTAGAGAAGATCTCTCTCTGCTCAAAGTAAAATCATTTGTACATGAATAGAGATTGTTATGCTTAAACATGTATTCTGACTTGTCAATATGAATCTTACAAGGATAACTGTTTTCTTTAGTAGATACTGCAGAAACACACATTGCTCGTTTCTTTTCTACACTGTAGTACAAATCAAAAATAAACCCATTAAAGTCAGTGAGGTTATTTCAGTGTAAAATTAACATTAGTGAGAAGAGATTCATGCCTACTATGCTTCAAACTTATTTATTAAAATTGTGATTTAAATGATACTATTACCATGAAGGATAAATCAGTAATACTTGGTGCACTGAGATAAGTTTTTGAAACATTTTTTGATAGAGAGTAAGATCAATTGGAAAATTTATGCAGAAACAGACTCTATAGGGCTTAAAATACACAAAGAACATTTTGCAGTTTTTTATATGCAATATGGGGAACTGTTTGGTTTTACTTCTCAGGTGTTCAAGGCCAGGCTGGATGGAGCTTTCAGCAACCTGGTCTAGTGGGAGCTGTTCCTGCCTATAGCAGGGGGTTAGAACTAGATGATCTTAAAGGAGCCTTCCAACCCAAACCATTCTGTGATTGCATGATTCTGTGATTTATGTGAATTGTGAAAATGTCGGTAATTATAAGAAAACGTGGCGGTTTTAAACTAAAATACAGTGTAGCAGAGAACCAATGTCAGTGATTTCGGGAAAAAAATGAAAGTCTAAGAAAAAGCAAATCCAACCCAACACCTCCGGAACTGTCATTTTCCAGCAGTTTGGTATGCTTGACCTCATGCTATTTCAGTCCAGTCATTTTCTGTTACATGTAGTAGAATGAAATTGTAGCAGTGTTTCTCCCATTTCTTCCAAGAGGACCAAATCTATGGGAAAAGTGATGATCAGCAAAGAGTTTTGGATACCCCAGAGATCCAGATGTACGTGTTCAGAGAATTGAACTGGACCCTCACTCAACAGCAGTAACCTGCAGTATGATTTGGCTCACATCTGTAGGGGATACCTAGGCAGATATCTCTTCTGCTGATGAAGTACAGTTGTCTTCATAGAATCGTAGAAGGGCTGGGGTTGGAAGGAGCCTTAAATCCTACCCAGTTCCAAGCCCCTTTCATCCATCTGTTCTTGAATGTCTCCAGAGATGAGGCATCCGCAACCTCTCTGGGCAGCCTGTGCTGGCGTATCTCTGCCAAGTAATCTAATCTAAATCTCCCCTCTTTTAGTTTAAATACACTCCTTCTTGTCTTATCACAATCTGCCCATGTAAAAAGTCTGCCTTTCTTCTGTTTATTAGCTCTCTTTTGGTGGAAGGCCACAATGAGGTCTTCTTTAGGATGAGCTCAGTGGCTCATTTAGGTCACTTTGATACAGTGGCCGAGTTAACACACTTAAACCATTTTGTTTCCTAGTGCTGTGTGGGAGGGTTTTCAGTGTAAATAGCTATACTGAAACATGATATGAAGATTCTTGTTAAATTTAAATGCTTCTGCTCAGAAGCTAAGTATGTGACAAAAAAAAAAAAAATCTGTCAGTCTTTAAATAGGCAAATAGCATTTGCTTGATGGCACGTGTGTACTGGGGGTGTTAATGAAACATGTTGGCTTCAATCCTCTCATTAAAAAAATCTTGCTCTTATATTCTATAAAATACCAAATATAGTAATATTCATATCATATCTTAAAGCTTTATCTTTCCTTTGTATAAATAAAGTAGTTATAAAGTACACAAGAAATCAATTCAGGTCATCTTCCAAAAAGTATTACTGTGAGGTGATTTTCTTCAGTATGTGTGCCGTACTTAATGCTGTTATTTAATGAAGACGTTTCCTCACAGGAAGGCAAGGCCTTAATTTTTCTTAGAGGTGCATGCTCTAGAATATATAAATAAATCTTCTAATTGCCTCTTACACATACAGTATCTTTATCACCTGAATTCATCATTTTAAAAATATAAATCCATGAATAAATGTTACATCACATTTGGCCCCACTAGTAACACATTCCTTCACTCGTGGTTCTCTGTTTGCAATTACGTTTAAGGCCCATCAGCCAATTTTAATCCATGTAATGCATTCCAGGCTGATTTGTGTTGCTGTAATCTCTTAATCAAAATGTGATGTAGCATCAAAGTAAATGCCTATGGAAATTTATTACGCCCATACTTTTACCTTTATCAACCAAGCTTGTCATCTCATTTGCAATTTAAAGATATGGATGTATTTAATAATGTCATAACCAGTGCTTTTCTGAATACAAAAAAGGTGCAAGAAGAGTGCAGATGATGATGTTTAATTAATCTTCTAGGGGACCTTAGTATTTCATACTCACTTTTCATACTCCGGTACCTCAGCTTCTTGACTTTCAGATGAATGTATGAGAAAGAGTAAAACTGAATATCTCATGTTATTCCATGAAGCCAGTGATAGAAACATCCATACATTTAACCTTTAAATCCACTTGAATCAGTTTCAAAACTACAGGTAGTTGGTGATGAGCTATAGCTATTGTATGGCATTCTAAAGATGACAGATGAATTAAATGTAAAGCAGGCAGAACACAGACTCTATCCATGCTGGTGATGTCTAATGTGGAAACAAAACTCACAAGATATAGACACATTTATGTTCCTTTTGATGTCATTATTTATTGAGTGAGACAGGGTGCTTCAGCAAGTTACCCAGGGTGGCTTCAGAGTCTCCTACTCTGGAGATATTCAAAATCCACCTGGATGCTTTCCTGTGCAGCTTACTGTAGGAAACCTGCTTTAGCAGGGACTTGAACTGGATGATCTCCAAAGTTCCCTTCCAACCCCTACCATTCTGTCATTCTGTGAATTTGTCAGCATAACATAGTAGAGTGTGTTCATATTAAGAAACTGCTGAACTCCACTTACCTTTTATTACCTGATAATTACTTTGATATCTAGATACATTATTTCATATTTCTGTGAATACCTACTATTAGTACTTTTGCAAAATATTAATGGAAGTGATTGTATTCTTCCTACATTTTTATAATAATGCAATCTATCTGGTTTATTGCAAATGAATATGGGATTTTTGAAATTTGGGATTTTTTTGCACATGTATTATAACAGGAAAATCTATAAAAATACAATTGGAATACTAGATATCTAATGGCACTGAAACAGTGTCACATCATTAGGTTCCATGGAGATGTTCCAATGTGCACTGGCTTTTTGGCAGTTTCAGAGAATTCTGTCTACAGCAATGAGATGCTACAAAATACAGATAAGGTGCTGTTGTGGTTTAGTTGATTCTGTTGTCAAATGTGCCACTCTAATACTTCACTGGAATAAAGGTTTTCCAAGAAAGACAGCCTGGCAAGGGGGGAGCTGCCTTTTTACTTGTGAGAGCAGCGGGAATTCGTGGTGCTTTACTTCGGATGAGGAAGAAGCTGGGAACTTATGGGTCAGGATTAAAGGGCAGATCAACTTGGGCCTCACTGTGGTGTGTACTGCAGAAAGCCTGTTTAAGAAGAAGCTGAGGAGGCCTTCTCCTGACAGCTGAAGAAGCCAGTTGATAAGTCTTTCTCTCCGGGGTACCAGTGGTATCAAATGCCCATCCTTTCCTATAGAGCTTAAAACAAGATGGAAATTGACCTTTTATCCTTAGCTATAGTCTAAAATTAATGTGATTATGTAAGTCTGTAATATTTGCAAAGGTTTTGTAGAGTTTTACTTATCTCTATTAATTCTAATGGAAGTTGCATTGTAAAAATCCTATTTACATTTTTTTGTCAGAAGTAGTAGAACATTTGTCTGTCTTCAGACTCATTAAACATCATTTTAATTCTTTACACCTGTACTTTGACATTAACTCTGTATTCTGTAGTTCCAGCCAATACAGTAATAGCAAAACAGTATCTACATAATAATTATTTCATCAGTTATTAATAGATATTTTTGTATTTTTTTCTGTTCTCAAAGTAGCTGTAATTCCCTGTCACTATTTGTAATAGTTGAACTTTTACAGTACAGGTGGGTTTTTCCTTTCCAGGGCCTGAAGGAGCACTTTTTGAACACTCTGTAGAAACACCACTCGTGAAAGCAGAAGCTTTTAAACAGCTAAGGTAAGAACTTATGCATCAAAACAGAAGTCTAATAAGCACGTTTGCTATATGTGCTCGCATTTTTCATATCAAGGGATTTTTAACAAAATGTATAGAACCACTACTAAATTCCATTTTATATGACAAATTGATGCTTTTCGAGAAAATATTACATTGGTCTGCAATTTTGAAGTATAATATGAGATGATTTATTATCAGTGGTGAATATTCAAAGCTACATAATATACTGAATATATTTTTTTCTATATACCTTGATTTTACAATTTCAGAACACATAAGTGACTTTCTCTGCATATTGAAATAAATGTTGCTTTTAGGAAATCAGTCATGGACTTATGATGAATAAAGATTTCTAGAAACTTCTATCAGTCACAGGAACCAGATTAGTAAGAAACATTTAGAAAGGTGCAAAACTCTGTACAATTAAAAAATGATTTGGGGTGAGAAAATCTCTATAAGGTATCTTTTATGATTCAGCACTCCTTAATCCTGGGATGGCATTTCTTTGTGCATTACTCTGTGTAATTTGGAGGATCTCAAATTAGTTTATAATATGTTGATTATGAGCTCAACTTAATCTACATTCAGTTCATGAAAATCTTCTATTTCACTTTATAAGTTGGTTCAAAGAAGAATCAAATGAAGAAATGTTCTTTGTAATTTTATTTCTGTCCTTTCGTACCTTGGCAGTCTACTACTTTCTGTCATGATTTCTCTTCTTAGTTCTTTCTCCAATAGGAAAAACTACTAGAGAGTAGCAGAAGATTATTTAAACTATCAAGAGCGCTATCTATTTCTTATTGACTGAATTTTCATATTGAGAATTGCAAATGAGAGGGAAAATTTGTTAAGACACTTCTAATTTTCTTCTTGATATATAACATTAATTTACAGTGAGATATCATGTGCTTGCATTTGAGACAGAATGGGCTTGGGATGTTAATTTTTTTGCATGTTTATCTCCACTTTCTTCTACTGTAGTAGAATTTGGATGAGAGACTTTGGCCAATATTTAGACTTCTACATTATAAGGAACATTGGTTTTGGAGGGAGTGGTCGGATTATGTTGTAAATTTTTAATTTCCTGTGATTGTCTGTTTTGATGAAGTATTTATGAGCACTTCTGACATGGAAATCTTTAATTACACATCAAGAAGCTCTCTATAAATTTAATTGGATACATATTGGTTATTTTATGTGGTTGTTACTCTGCTTTAAATAGATTATCAATTAACAATATTTCAATAGGCTTAAAGCTAATCGTTTTATTCTATAGCCATTGTGCTGTGTTACTTTTAAAGTATGAATTCTTCTTTGAATGTAATTTGAAAGCAATTACACTGTTGTAAGCTACATTTAACAATGGCTCATGTGTTATTGATGTATAATTTGAAACAAAAAATTGAGGTTAATTCAAAATATTCATAATGTTCTACTTCTTGGATGACTTTGTTTGGCAACTTATCTGTTTAATGATATTAACACATCAATGATAAGAACATTTTGGGCTATAGTGTTGCTATGTGTTGACAGGGCTTAACTCTAATAGTTAAAATCCCATTCAGTTCTGTGCTCAGTTGACTTAAAATAGTTGGAAATACTGATTCTTTCAGAATTTACTGTATATATTTACAGTATATAATAAGAATTGTTATAGTGTCAAGGAATCATAGAATAGCCAAGGAAAGGATCTCCAAGATCATCCAGCCCAACCATACACCTACCACAAATATTTCCTCACTAAACCATGACCCTCAATAAAACAACTAAATATTTCTTGAAGACCTCCAGAGATGGTGACTCAACCACCCATCCGGGCAGCCCATTCCAGTGCCTGACCACCCTATTTTCCAAATTTTCCTCCAAATTTTTCCTAACAAAGAGAAAGTGATACAGTCTCCCCTGATCTTCCTCTTCTCCAAACTGAACAACCCCAGTTCCCTCAGCCATCTTCCGTAAGGCTTGTGTTCCAGACTCTTCACCAGCTTTGTTGCCCTTCTCTACACATGCTCCAAGGCCTCAAGTGTCTTTCTTGTAGTGAGGGGCTCAAAACTGAACACAGCACTTGAGGCTTATGTTCAGCCAAGCAACCAACACCCCCAGGTCTGTTGCTTCCACACAGTCATCCAGACACTCTGCCCCAAGCCTGTAGTATTGCCTGGGGTTGTTGTGGCCGAAGTGCAGGATGCAGCATTTGGTCCTGTTCTTCCCACTGGTCTCATCTCAGTGATCCAGCCTGTCCAGATCCCTCTGAAGGGCCTTAGTATCCTCCAGCAGTTTGACACTTCCTCCCAGTGGGGTGCTATCTACAAACTTACTGAGGATGCACTCAATCCCCTTGTCCAAGTCATCAATAAAAATATTAAATAGACAAGCCCCTGTACCAAACTGTGGGGAACACCACTGTGACCAGTTGTATCTACATGGTAGCATCAACACTGATGTCTGCCTTAAAGCTGCTAACCACCTGTGCTAGAAACCAAGTTAGTTCAACCCAAAGAAGAGTGCCAGATATCAGAGCATAAAGCTCTGTAATGTATGCAACACTCACTGATGTCCTGGCAGACCATGAAGCTAACTCAAAGCAGTTCTAAATGCCTCTATCTTTTAATTGTGTTGCTGTCTCTACCACTGATAACTGGTGTCAAGTCTGAGAGCAGAAAAGGCAGTGATTCTGTGAAGGGGTCCTTAAAAGGATCAAGAAGCAAATGCATTTGTCTGCAGTGCAGATGCTAAGATATTGACAGATAAAGGTAATGCTGGAAAAATGTTATTTTCAAGGACAGCCTTAAATGTCAGTGTTAACAAGATCCATGCATTCCATTGTGAAGAAGCTGAGACAAGTTATCCAGTAAATAGGAATTCTGTAATACTTTGTAAATATTCTGTTGGTTAATTATAGATTAAATGCCAATTGGTAGGCACTTCTATGTGTTTTTTTTCAAAGTAGTTTTAAGTAATACTTTTCTATTTTTATTTTGAAATGCTTCTTTTCCAGTTTAAGGTAGTGACTATGTAGTTACAGGCAATAGAGCCTATTTGCTCACCTGAGGTCCTATCTTCGTTCTTTCACCGTCTATTAATCTTCTGCTATTTTCATAGAATCACTGAATCTTTGAGTAAGAAGGAACTCTTAAAGGTAATCTGGTCCAAATCCCCTGCAATGAACGTGGACACCTACAGCTCAATCAGGCTGCTCAGAGCCCCGTCCTGCCTGACCTTGAATGTCACCAAGGACCACCACATCTCTAGGCAACTTTTTCCATTGCTTCACCACCCCTATTGTAAAAATCTTCTTCCTTATGCCCAAACTTCCCTCCTTTAGTTGGAAACCTTTTCTCTTTGTCCTATCACAACAGACTCTGATAAAGAGTCTGTCCCCTTCTTACAGCCCCCCTTCATACACTAAAAGGCTGCTCTCAGGTCTCCCTTGCGCTTTCTTTTCTCCAAGCTGAACAGCCCCAGCTCTCTCAGTCTGTCTTCACAGGAGACATGTTCCATCCCTTTGATCATTTTTGTGGCCCTCTTCTGGATGCACTCCAACAGGTCCATATCTCTCTTGTGAAGAGACTGAAGACTCCACATCTGGATGCAGTACTCCAGGTGAGGCCTCACCAGCACAGAGCAGAGGGGCAGGATCACTCTGTTGCCCTGCTCGCCACACTGCTTTGGATGCAGCCCACAGTATGGCTGGTTTTCTGGGCTACAAGGGCACATTGCTGCTTCATGTCCAGATTCCCATCCACCAGTACCCCCAGGTACTTTTTGGCAGGGCTGTGCTCCATGATTACATCCCCCAGCTTGTATTGATAATGAGGGTTGCTGGGTCCCAGGTGCTAAACCTGCACTTCCATTTATTGAACCTCATGATGTTCTTCTGGGCCCACTGCTCAAGCTGGTCTGAGTCTGTCTGTATGGCATCCCATCCCTTGGGCATTAGCCACACCCCGCACCTTGGTCTCATCCATAAACTTGCTGAGGGTGCGTTTGATCCCGTTGTCATGTCATTGATGAACATGATATCAAGGGCCACAACATGCAGCTTTGGGAACAGAGAATATTGCTTCAAGAAATCCCATCCACTTTGGATGTAGTTATGTGTTTCAAGGTGCTGACAGGAAAGCCGTGATTGATTGTAACATTTCAGCTGGCATCGTATGAACAGGGACCACATTCTCTGTTGTTCTGATTTAGAACAGTATCACCAACAACACTGACACAAATGGCCTTCTTGAATTACACATTCTGCTGGCTTTACAGTCCAAATGTCAAATTTCAAGATAGACTGCTTTTCTGGAAACACAGTGATAAGTGTTAGGACATATCTTTTTATAGCTAAGTAGTGGAGACAGAGCAATGCGATTATACTGTGGTCGGTAACTGTCCTTTCATTCCGTAGTTGGAAGGAAGCACACCAAACCTTTTTCAGTCTTATAGATTGAATTCATGACTCACTTGTAAAGAAAAAAGGATGTGCTTGCCCTTACTTCCAAATGGTATAAAGTAACAAACTCTGCTTTTCACAATTGAAGCATCCCTAGGTATAACATTGCCTACTTTTTAGTTGCTGCTGTGAAGTTTTTACGTCTAGATAAGATACCATTTATTAACCAATCATATACTGTGCCTAATAAATACAGTGCTCAAGGATGAGTACCAGCTTTATTCACATATTTGCCACATATGGATGTCTGACAGCAAGCATTCTGAGCACAAGTCCTATGGGAAATCACTGTTATTACAGTCAATCTGTGGTATTTTGCCAGTTCTACAACTGAGGTTTTACATCCAAGTCGAAAAGGACCCACATCATTCCACACTTCTTGAATCTGAAAAGCACTATAGCAGGAATGATGTCACTGTTCCAGAGAGTGAGAGTCAGCTTTTGTCAGAGCATGGTTATAAATGTATATATAATGTTATTAGAATATGGCTGTATTTAACAGCTTATGAGCTGAAATCTTCTGAGAACATTTCAGTATTTCCTAGGGAAATGGCCTCATTTAAAACAAATATATTATAGTGATATTCATAATAAAATAAAGAAATGAATAATTTAAAAAGTGTTGCTTCATATTTTGATGAAGTACCTCTGTTCAAAGCTTAAAAAGCACCAAAACATTTATTTATTAGCTTTTGATATTCATGTTGTAGAATACTGACAGTTTGACAGCTCACTTATATAGATGCTTCTCAGTATTTAGTTAAGGCAAGTTGCTGTACTGGTTGGTTGCCACTAAACCTTCACATCTGTATTCAAATAAAATATGATCAGTACATCCCTTTTAATTTTAACTTATGTCTTGTGGCAGCCAATAGTTCTACTATTCTGATGGCTTCTGCTTCTCTTTGACTCTACAAAGATTTACTTTTGTCTTTTCATCATTCGTAACATGTTTCCTTTTGCACTCAAAGGATACATTTGCTACGGGTAAAGCAGATAGACAGAAAAGTGTAAACTGACTCTGTGGGGTTTTGTTAGGAAGATCTAGGAGGAAAATCTAAAAGGAGAGGTATAAAAGCCAATCAGGGTAAAAATGTTCACAAAATAATTGCTTAATCATATTTGTAATACTAATGCTCACATGCTAATTGACTAAAAGTAGCATTTGACTAATTGAAGAACAGAGATTTTATTTGCATTCATTATGCAAATCAAAAGCCCAATCAATCAGAAGAGAGTGAATTACATAATGGGAAAGTGAATCTACAATTATGAGTCAGTATTTGTAAAGCATCTCTGCTCCTTGATTAGTGAGATGTTTCTATTCCAATATAATTTTATGAGCCCTGGCATTATTTTACTAGTTATCCTTTTACATTCATATATTATCTTGTATTCACATTAGCTGAAAACACTGTCAAATACTTCTTTTGGTAGCATAAAAGATTATGTTTTCATTCAGTTGATGAACTCAAATCTATGACAAGACTAGTTTAAAAGATGGGATTGTACAGGACATCATATTTATTGCCTTTTCAGAAACACTTCTGACTCAGATATTATAAAATACTTCATTAGCATAGACCTGGGTAGCACTTTGTATCTGATCTTTTAAACATTGACTTTTCTTGAAAATGTGAATCTTGCAGTGAAAATAATTTTCCAGGTGAAATATCTTTTCTGCATCATGGTTTACAAGCTATTTTTTGGACCCATGCTCTTGAAACATCTTGGGATTGAGTTTACAATTTACAGTGCTTTTTTTTTTTTTTTTTTTTTCTTAATTTCAATAGTTCTTCATATCATTTCTCATAAACTTTGTCAGTATTTCAGAGACCTTTCTTTATAAGCCAGTTTGGGTCATGTTTGATTTTTTCTTATTTTTCAGGCATTGCATTTGTACCATCTTAGATTTGTACTTTATGTCTACTTGAATATGTTAGTCATATGTCCCTAGTGTGTTATTAAAAAGTTAATAATTGGGAAAAGAGAGCCCACATACTGATTTTTCTTCAAGTAAAAGAGTGATCTGTTGAGCTGTGTTCCCTTCAGGAGAAATATCAACATACTGTTCAAACTTGGAACTCAAGGAAATGTACTTCAAAGCATTCACCCTTTTCCACATACCCTGAAGTTTTCATCTGTCAATGTGACCTTTCCCCAGTATTTAATTACTCCGTCTTTACTGTGTTATTTGTGAGCACATATTTCCAGTAAGCATGTATGTAAGTTGCTCCAAAAGTAATGTCTTCTACTTATTTCCATGGAAGCTACAAAAGCTACAAAGAGCACAATAACACCACTTGATAGAGCAAATTCTCAGCTGAAAAACTCTATTTTTCAGCATAGCCACCACTATTAGCTATGCATTTTCACCACCAATGAGCAAGCATGCCATGCTCCCAAATCTCTCCATAGCTCCCTAAAACATAATTTGTCTTTCACACCACTGTCATCACTGCTGAAATGCACTATCCACCATCTCACTGTGCTCACATTCCCTTTTTGGTCTCTGTAAACATTCAGCAAGCACTGACGAATTTCAGTGAGTGACATTTTGTATATATGAAGGAATTCATTGACACACCTTTGCCTTGTAGTCACTTCCATGACAGATGCCATTCTGTTAGATCGCCCCTCTGCTGCCATCTGTCACACGGCCACACAGTGTAAGAGAATATTGGTGGGAATGTTCAGCCTCCACTGCTGTACCACCAGCATCTGTTTCTGATGTTGTGGGTCAGCATAACAAATAGGAAGCATAGCTTTTGGAGCTACATGCATACATATGCATGGACTACAAACAATACAGATGCAGTAATACACATACAGTAATCAACCCAGAGAACACAGCCATTAACCATTCACCTCAACATAGTTGTTATCTCAAATTCCTTTTGGTGAGTTTTATAGCAGGCAGAATGCTCTCAATTTGATGCTCGTGGGAGTGGTCTATTCAGTGTGCTCTCTTTCCTAATGAGGTTATTCATGCTTCTCTCACTGTTCTTCTGATTCTGTTTTTTTATTAGATCTCATAATTTGATTAGCTTGTAGTAGCATAACATATCAGAGCTGGCAGCAGAATAGGGTCCTTGCTGCTTTTCTGCTGAAAGCTCCCCAGGCCTGTTCTTCTGCACTAAGTCATCTGCTGATTCCAGGCTGAGGGTTTGGTCTTGATTGCTGAGAGGTCTTGCTTCACTTTGAACACACTTCTGTTTAAATTCAGCACTTCATGAGAGCCATCCGTTGCTAGCAGGAACAGTTTGAGCCTCCATTCGAAATACACACAGATAAAACTGGGTCACTCATCATTTCACCCACAACTGATTGATTTAAGAGCTTTTTGAAATCTTACAAAATAAATTGATGAAGGACAAATGAACCATCCGACTATAGGAGATTGACTTACCTCTGCTCATCAGATCATAGTCCGTTAATGCTGAGTCTGCAAAGGGACTCTCTCCTGCTCTCACAGAAGATGCTTCCCTCCTGGGGTGGGAGAATCCTTGGATGACCATTGGGAACCCCTCTGAAACTCTTCAGTGATACCTCAGTAAAAGGAATAGAGGAGATCCACACACCAGTGTTAGTAAACTTTTGCTAGAGAAGATTTACCTGGGAACAGATGCCAGGTTTCTACCTGCTGTTTTAACAGACTTTCACTTGTGCCAGTGAAGTGGTTGATGTTCTTCCTGAGGCCTCAGCTTGTCAGAGATTTCACTTAACATGTTTAAATCCATAGGAATGGCTTCTGCTGCTTTAGGAAACAAGGCCATTTGCATGTTCTGACTGCTTATGTCAGTAGTGCGAAGACCAAAGGCATAGCTATCCCTGCTCTGTGGAACTGCATACCTGATGATGTCAGATGATTGTGTAAGATTGCTAAAAGGGAACTTGCCATCAGTGATTACAGAACACCTGAGCACAAGCTACCTCAGAAACTTCATTATAATTGTCACAGTTATTGATGCCTTGCAGATGCCCACCTGGAGCTTAATTTCTAAGTCTGTGATCGTGCTGTCACTGGTCTTAGATGTAACACTGAACTGGGTGGAGTGCCTTATCTTATTTTTCACTTACATAACTGCCAACACAAGGGAGCTGGGGGAATCATGAAGCAGGAGTCTTCCACCATAAGTAAGTGCCTGTGGCAAATGTAAAAGAAGAAAGGGGAGCATTTCCACAACAGTGGATCTCCATGATACAATGTGCATGTGCACAGTCACTACTCAGGTTCTTTCCCCTATCCCAAGGGCTTTGTGGTGAGGAAGATGAAGAGTGTGGCACATTCTGTCACTGTGCTAATGAATTAGAAGAGAGAAAGGGCATGACCAGTTTATCAGCAAAGACCTCTTCACTTAAGAAGAACTCGTGGACATTATGAACAGCACATAGTGAAGAATTCAAGTGAGTGGAAATCTTTCTATTCTAGATAGCAAAGAATACATTAGCTGAAGTATATAAAGTGAAAGGCATGGCACATTTCATCCTGGAAGACAATTTTATGAAAATACTAACCAGATTTTTACAACAGTGATACAAATAGTCTTATTATATCAAAGTAAAATTTTAGAATAAGTTAAAGTCGTTATAGTTATGTGAGAAAGATCATGCTGGAAACCTCTGTGGTGTGTCAGATTCAATCATGTTCACTGAGGTCTTGGTCATCTTTAATTACCTAGAGAGTCATAAAATTGAGGTTGTCCTGAAAACCTTCTTTGAATTAGCCCTGCTTACCACTCTTTATCATAACTGTCCGTCTTGAGAGAAGCTTCTACTTTAATCATATCTCAGTTCTGATCTGTAGTTCTCATTCCTTCTATATCTCTGGATTGACTGACAGTGGACAAATAGGAATAACGCATCTCAGAATGTAAGATGGATGGAGCACTAATAAAGAAATAACCACACTGTAATAATCACACCTCCTACGTTCTTGAGTAGGTTAAAAATATTGTTTTAAACATTTAAATATAAAAATCTTGCTTTTATAGGCTTTAAAAGTATTATTAAAACTTGGCAATGTTTTATCCCCTTTTAAAGAAAATCTGTAAGCGCACGTTTTCCAAAACCTGGAATATTTCTTTCATATTGTTTACATAAAATAAGTTCTGTTAACCAAATCCTTAGGAACTGGAAACATCTGTTATTCAATTCTGGCTTCGTAATTCTAATTGTGTACAAAAATCCTCTCTAAGCTGTAAGCAGTGTTGGTGCCTGCTGTGCTTATGCTTCACAATTCCCTTGAATCCAGAATCTCATATTGAACTTTGCTGGAATCATCTGTCACCTTTCCTTTCAGATTTAGATTATAAATTTGGAATGTAGACTACTTCAAGAAATAAAAACATAAGGAAAATTTCACTTAGCTTAAAGGAATGGAAAATATGCTGAGAAACTGACCAGATACCAGCTGACATCTTAAAGAACAGCGAATAATCGCAACATTTTAAAATGCCATCCAAAAGGAATGGAGCATCTCAGGGATCTGCCCTTTATCCTTGATAATTTTTAGCATAAAGCAACATAAACTAAAAATCAATATAATACAGGTATTTATTTGAAAAGTGACCACACTTCCTCTATGTATGGAACAGATTTAAAAAACAACAACAAAAAAACCTGCATCTGGTCAACACTTTGGATGATCCTAAGTGAATACCTCATTTGTGTGATGCAGTTTGTTCAGTACATGCTTCTGGTTACCATTCAATTTATATATTCAAGCTGCATTCGCACAACAGAATCCAAACATAAAGAACCTGTTTGCCCAGTATAAAGAGATGCGTCACAGGTGCTCATCCAGATTTAAAATTCTCCCCTCTCTGCAAGCAGAAAGACTCGTTCACGGTTCATTCACTGAAGTGGGAAGGGTTCTCATCACAGGATACGCCAGGTTGGAAGGGACCCACAAGGACCACAGAGTTCAACTCCAGCTGCAGCCACCATGCTGCAACTCCAGCTGCAGCCACCTCCACTCAGCCTGCTCTGCTCTGGGCTGAGCAAACAAGGGTCCTCAGCTTCTCCTCACACCCCTTCCCCTTCAGATCTTCCCCATCTCTTTAGCCCTCCTTTGGATGCTCTCTGATAGTTTTGTATCAGTAGGTTTACATATGAACAACCCACATAAATTCTTTTCTCAAGGGGGCTAATATTCCTGGATTATGGCTCCAGTGGTTTACAACTGCTTGGATAGATAGTTCAGGTTGAATTGATCTCAACTCATTCTTACATCTTGAGTGCATCTTCAGACACCGGATCTCATCACCCCCTTGTGGAAAGCAACAAGTACTATTAGGGAATTACACATTTTATCCCAAGAGAGACACATAAATAGATCTGATGAATTAAACTCTAAAGTGCCGATTTCTCTCTATTTATTTTGAAGGATGCAGAAGGGAAGGCCTGTCCTTGTTACTAGAGGCAGCTGCATTTGTCAAGAGGTATCACGCACTTAACCAACTGTGCTGTGTCTGGTTAACTTCTGAAGAAGTGAAAATTCATCATGAGAAACAATGATGTAACAAGACCACACGCCATCCTGGGCTATGTTCAAATCCCAGAGTGAAGCTTTTTCCACTAGTAACCCCTATATTCCTGGAACTCATTGAAATTATTAATCATTTTTACATAGCCTTGTAATTAGGACTAGTAAATGCTGCCAATTACTGACTCTTGTTTGATAATAGCAACAAGGTACTGAGCCTTTCTGATGTAAAAATTAGCTGGGATGCCCTGACCATGATAGAACTTTGTCTTTTGGGGAAAGTTATGACATCATCATATTTACCTAAAAGAAGTACCTTTTCTTTCTAACCTGGTGAGAAAACATAGAGAGTTGTGGGGGTTTTTTGTTTTTGCTTTTTCTTTAACAGGCTATTTTTAAGCTTAGTAACCATACTTTCACACCTTGTTGATTTTAGATAAATACCTGATGGTTTTATTTTCAACAACTTGAACAAATTTTAAGTGATACTCCTGCAGCAATTTTACATGTGCCACACAAAGGTCCTGTGTTATACTATTAACAGCTTATCTTGAGTAATATTATCCAAAAACTGCTCATGTTTCACACATTTGGACTCTTAATATCTGTGTGTGTGTTTGTGTGTGTGTAAGTAATAATAAAGTTGCCATCCTAAGGAAGAAAGCTTCTGGACAGAGCAGAACATACTATATCCTTGTGTAATTACTACAGGGTAGCCCTGCTCTAACTAAAGTATGTGAGATGTTTCAGTGCATTACAGTGTGTGTTTGCGTTTATGTTCTGCAGGTTAGAGATGCTACAAACTGCCAGCAAAGCCTGGTATGTTCTGAGATTTTCCCAAGTAGATGCAGATAAAATGGTAGGACCTCCCAAAACGATGTTTTCATTATTGTACTTAATCAGTTAGCAGAAGAGACTTGAGAAAAGAGGAACTCTTAAAAATAAACTCTTAAAAACAAATTAGAACAATTTTTTCCATGATTTTGAAGTTAAAAAAAAAAAAAAGTTTCATAATTACTAGAAAAAATTGATTTATGTACAGCTCATTCCCTCCAGCCAATTTTTTCACTAACACATTTCCTGTGTAATGCACAACTCTAAACAGGCACCTTCATAGTATCTTGCTTGGAATCCAGTTGTATCCTATTCCTTTTCTGCTCATATTATCAGTCATCCTTTCTATATTTTCCCAAGGTACTGGTGATTCCATTTTTTATGACGTGCACAGTAATGTTCTTATGGAGGAGAATTAGCTTTGGCATTCTAGAGTTGGAAACGTTTTCCTACTATTAAGCTGCATTTTGTGCATTCTTAATGTTTCCTGTGAATTAGTGTGAAATGAAACAACCAGGTGTACTTGGAAGAAGCTGGAAGAAAAAAGAAAAAAAAAACGCAAAAATTCTTTTTTTTTATTTTAAATAATTGTAATTATATTTTCATACTGATCTTTCATTACATTTCATTACATTTTACTGCGGTGTAAATGACAGACTAACTTGGGATATAGTATGAGGGACCTGTAGATACTGACATTAGTCTGACTGAAACAAATGTGTGTGCTAATGCAGACGACTCCCAGCAGCAATAACTCTTGGAAAATGGGTTCTTTGAACTAAGTTACAAAAATTGGGGTGATATAATATAACCACTGACCAAGTAATGGGTTTGACTGGAGAAAATGAATGCTGTTTTTCAGTCAAATTTTGTTCATTACAGTTCATTTAGTTTAAATCAGTGACACTAAGACTTTGAGCATCGAAGTGAATGGAACAATATGGAATACAGCATCATTCAGGTAGGAAGCAATCGTTCCACCTTTAAATGAAGAAATTCAAATATATGTGATGTGAGGAGTATTTGGGGAAAAAAAAAGTCAGTCCACATTTGAAAGATTTACAGTAGTTATGTCAAATCAGAATTTTGTGCCAAGGCCTGACAGAATAACTACTGTGATTCCATTACTGTGTGGAAAATGATCAGGGAAGATTTAATGAGTCATTAATATTTTGTATTTTTTGACATTCAGTAAGAGCTAACTGTTTTTTGTTGGATGTCCTTACTATATATGCAATTTTTGGAAGATGCTGTGAAAGTCATCTTTCCTGTTTGCACATAGATGAAATTTTAGGAGGGATTCCAACAAAAATAATTCTACAAAACAAAACAAGACAGAAATGAGGCATACACTGAGACTGAGAGCTCAATCCTGCTGTCTTGTCCTTCTTTGCCTTTGCACCTACTGGCAGACAACCAAAAGCCACGGGGCAGGACACCAAGATCCATAGCTGTGGGCAGTCATACTCTTCCTACATTCTTATTGCCTTCTTCACGTGCCTGATCTTGAAACATCACATTGCTAGGGGATAAGTGAAAATGGGCTGGAACTTGGCATCAGGCATTAGTGTGTGTGTGTGCTGCTTGCTATCCACCTTTCAGATACAGTTTAGAAAATATTTTCCCCCAGCTCATGTCAATGGAAATCCTGCTTCCTCAATAAAGAGAAAAGGTTTAAAATTCCATTAAAAATATGAACAGTTTCTTTTTCCTGTGTAATTAGTGTATGCTCTGGATACAGTCTGGCTGCAATGCTGATGAATTAGACTGCCTTCAGACTAATAAGAGAGCAAAGCTGAACGCAGACACGTGCAGAGAACCATTGCCAACTAAGCCCACAGAATCCTCTGTAGGTTACTTTTTTGACCCTAGAGATGTTAGTTTCTTAATAATTAAAAGATCTCCCTTTTTTTCCCATTGTTTCACACTTCAAACCGAAATCTACATGAGGATTTCAACTCAAATTAGGAAGATAGTTCTGAGGGAAATCTTCCAGCTGCCCACAATCCTTACATCTTGGTCCTCATCATGGAACTCATTGGAGCAAATGGACAGGATGGTTTTTAGAAATCAGCCTGAAAGCCATTCTTCTGGGATTTCAGACTACAGAGCCAGGCTACAGCAAGTCCAGGGCACATCCCAGAACACATACAGTGTGTGTCAGGTCCTTGGCATCAAATATTGTATGGTCCCAATCAATTGCTCCTGCATTGCACCGGGTGCTAATGTACCTGTGACGGCTACTGTGGCTCCCAGCAGCTACTCCTAAATCCTGATTCTGTCATCCCAAAAGAGACACAGACGTGACAGATGTCTCATTTAGAGCAGCGCATTACACAGATTAATTCCTCTAGATGAAAAAGATCCTCACTCCATTCTGTTAAATGTGATTTATATGCCTGTGATAAAAAGGTAATAGTAAAAAGTATGAAGTGATTGATAAAAATACATTCCCTCATCATTTTGCCACATGAATTCAAACACTACCAATGGACCACAAACTCTAGGACTTCCATCTGCCCTGCAAGTCTTTATGCATCTTCTCACATTTTCAAACAAGGTGAATTTCTGTTTTGCCAAGAAAGTTGAGGGATGCGCATCTGCCTCTTGCTCAACCTTCTCTACACTCTTCTTCCTTTTATTTTCTAGGAGAAGAATCTTGACATTTTATTATCAGCCATTATCTGTATACAGTTATGTATCTGCTTCCTGACTGACCCAAACTATACACAGTGCAGAGCAACTGCCAACAGTTTTAAGGTTACTAATAATAAGTCCATTTTGCCTTATTAATGGCCATTTGAAACACTACCAGTGCTCTATTCACATATTTACATATTGAAGCATCTCTTTCCAAGACGATGTGTGTTCCTACACTGCTGCACTCCCCAGACCCTGAAGCTCACAGCAGAAGTCTGATCCTGTGCACCACTGAACCTCAAGGCTGTGACCAACTAACCATTTTAAGTGACTTTAAGTTGAGGTCTAAGGGCTGATGAAGTCTTGTGCCCTTCATTGCGAAGGGATATTCAAAGTCAGCTCAGTCACTCACTCAGAGTGACATCTCCCTTTTCCTTGAACATCTCCAGGGATGGTGACTCCACCACCTCCCCAGGCAGCCTGTGCCACTGCCTCACCACTCTGAGAAGAAATCATTCCTAACATTCAACCTGAATGTCCTCTGGTGCAACTTAAGGCCATTCCTATCACTGTTATTGGGGAGAAGAGACTGACCTCCACCTCATCACAACCTCCTTTCAGGCAGTTGTAGAGAGTGATAATATCCCCCTGAGCCTCCTCCTTGCTGTTCGAGTTGCACTGTAGCTTCCATTGCCAAGAAGCTCCAATGACTTTCTTAATTAGACAGTTAGAAATAAGTCCCATATAAGCAGCAGACATTTGGGATTGTGATTAACATGCCACATGTAAGCCTGCTATGTAATTTAAATGATGTGTAAGTCATAAATCCATAACTGCTTCTGTAGTCTGGAGGCTTCTTGCCAGCGTTATGTTTGATAGCAGGCCAATCTATTTCTCTGACACTTGATTGCTTTTCCTGATCTGATAAGCTCTTCAAAAATCTATCCCAATCCACCTCCTTCTAATATGTAACAGAGCTTAAATAGAAAAATGCATGCCTATCTATAGATTATTTATGTAGGTGAAATTCTTTACAAAAAAACATAAGAAATGTCAGTGTTTAGAGCTTTTTTCTAAAACAAGCTAAGAAAATAGTTGCATTATGCAGGAACTGAGAAAACATTTCTTGTACACAACTACCTTGACATTAATTTATGAAAATGTATTAAATTTTAAATATTGAAAATACAGAGTCAATTGTACAGTGCAGAAAAATATGCACCAAGTTCCCTTATCACAAACGTATAAATGTAAGGATCTAGAGCAAGAAGTCATGGAAAATTTGCTAAATCACAAAGACAAATCTTAATAGACATAACTAGTTGTGTAACAGTTCTAATGCAGAACAGACCTGTGCTCATACTCTTGTACACAAATCACAATGGAGGTATTGTGACATCCCAGCTCCTCTTACTCTGTATTTGTGCAAGGAATGAACAGAAAGGATAATAGAGGTGTAAAGGAAACTCGGGCCACCACAGTATTCCCGTAACACTCAACGTCACCAGCTCATTGCTGAGCTTGGGCTTTTTCTTTCCTCGTGATGATTTTCAATAATTATTCTTATCCCTGCTACCTACTGTGGAAATGACATCAGGATTCTGAAGAAACAAGGCCTTAGCTATTTGGCAAGCAGCTGTCGCTGATCCTTCACAGCCGCCCTGCCAAGGTGAGGGCTGAGCTCACACGGTGCTTTCCTGCCATCTGCTGGCACCGAGGGGTACAACTTCTACAGTGTGTAATTCTTATTTCAAGCTAAGCTGTTGTTTTTTAAGTTTCAGGTGTCATCTAGTTAAGTAACACGTACAGAAGGAGTGAAATCAGTGACCGGCAGCAGTGTCAAAGCTCTCATTGATTAAAGGCTGCACTAATTATACTGTTTTCTATATTCACAAAAGAAAACAAATTCAATGTAAAAATGAGTTTGAGTTTTAATAAATTAATGATTCTGAAACAATCTGAAGCGAGGTCTGAAATACTGACTTACATCTGCGTTATGAATTCAGTTATGTTTTTCGTTTGGTACACTTCAGTATTTTTAAATCATCTACTTTTTGAAGTCTGCCTGAAGAAGAAAGCAGCTGCATCTTCATTGTGACTCTGAATGAGATCTGTGAGGTGCTTGCTCAAAGCTTACTTACTTCTCAAGCTAAAGGGATGTATGAGAATGCACTATTTTGGATTTCCTTCTGCTTTCAGGCTGGAGTCACCAACTCGGTCTCTGAGCATGGATGCTCCGAGAGGCATTAACATCAAAGCACAAGCAGGGAATATTGAAGCTCTTTCCCAGATGGACATCAAACTGCACAGCAGTGATGGTGTGGTGAGTGCAAGCCCTTCTGTTTCTGCAGCTGTGGTTAGCAATAATGGATAACTTCAAATCTTTTCTCAAGTTCTGCTAATTAAGTTTCTGAGGTGTTGGGAGAGAGGATATTAAAATTAATGTTGCCAATGAGGAGATATTTACTTATGGTTGAGATTAAATAATACTATCAATTGGCATAGTATTGTATTAAATTAGAGAAATTTCTTTTAATAAGATCCTACTTGCACTCAGCTGCTCCATAGTGCCTGGATGTAGCAATCCAAGAGGTTCTCGGCCAGAGCAGAGCCCCAGTCCCACTGAACAAGGTACAAGGCTCTGCAGAAGGTATTCAAGTATATTCCTCAAAGTTGTTTACAATAAGGGTGGTGAGGCACTGGCACAGGTTGCCCAGACAGGTGGTGGATGCCACATCCCTGGAGACACTCAAGGTCAGGCTGGGTGGGGCTCTGAGCACCTGACATAGCTGTAGGTGTCCCTGTTCATAGCAGGGTATTGGACTAGATGGCCTTTAAGGGTCCCTTCCAACTCAGATGGTTCTATGATACCATGGAACTGGCTCAGCAAATCAGTTTCTTTTTATGGCACGCTTTAGTGCATCCTTATCTTTAACAAACTCGTTTGTCCTGCTTGCTCCCATGCAGCTTTTGCTCGATGCAGAAACAGTGAGACTGCCTAAGCTGCCCGAGGGTACAAGAGGAGGACCCGGGGTGTCCCAGGGACTGTATGAAATCTGCGTTTGCCCAGATGGAAAACTTTACTTGTCGGTGGCTGGCTTGGGCTCCACATGCCAGGAGTACAGCCGGGTCTGCCAATGAGGCACCACAACAGGCAGCGCACGCCCTCGCAATTCCCAGTTTTGTATTAATGCTAAAGATCATCGACTGAAAGTGGAATTTTCAGCATTTTAAAAACAAACAAAAAAAAACCTGCTACTGAAGAAACAAACCTGTGTCTACAACTCTGGATTTCAGGGTGATGGGGGAAGAAGAGCACAATTGGCATTTCAACTTCAGAGGAGTAGCTTGACCCTGACGATACATTCTGGCAGTCACACTTTCAAAACAGCCTGACAGACAGCATAAGGAATAATAAAAGGAGTGTTTTCTTGCTGAACTATTATTCAGTCGGATGTTTATGTAATTGCTAATATTTTTGAGCTCTGTGGGTTTTTTCTCTCACTACATGTAAATACTTACTGCATTAGTGGGTTACATTAAATTGAGTGAACTACTTGAACTATTTGATAAGACAAAGCATTATTTGGGGGAATTCAGGCAGTGCCAACAAAAGGTCTATGCAATTTTGTTCTTGCAATAACACAAAATATGAAAGATGTGCTATTTGTATAAGTCTTGTGTAAAGGGTGTTAATTTGTTGATAGCTTTCTATTTTAATTTGGCAGCATACATGCTGATTTGCTTATCACTAAGATTCACTAACCAGTGCAAAAGTTCCAGGAGTTATTTACCTTCCCGTATCTTCAAAGTTTCTCACTGAAGTATGTCAGTATATTTTATAATAGCAATAGTTGTACTGCCTGTACCATCACACTCATTTTAAAACTCCTTTTTAATTTTAGCACATGCTAATTCAACAAGGCAAATTGCCAGCTTGACAGAAATAATTCTTAATGTGGCTCCAGGTTGTCTGCTGCAGGGAATCGTTTGGGCGGTGGGGGAAAAAAATCCTTTTGCAGCCCATGGGATTCAGTTATGAGGACTATTCCATTTCCATCTGCAGCTGTTGACTGATATCTCTGATGCTGTCAGAGTGGGACTCCACCACAAATGGGGAGAGTAAAACTACTCTTTATTCTTTTTTTTATATTAGGACTTTAGCTGTCAAGTAAATGCTCACCAGAGCCGAGAAACCATTTATTGACCTTGCAGATAAACAAGACTGCAGACTCATTCCCCTGTACAGTGTTGCACTGAACACTAATAAATTGTTTGCACACCTCCAGATAGCAGAATTTGTATTTAATAATCTCATGGTATTTCAATGCCATTGATGCTTTTTTGTATACACTTAATATTCTCCCAAGTAGGAGCTGCTATCACATAGTGCCTTGGAGTCTATTTACAGAAATATTTTAAACCATAATAATTATTAAACCACATAATACCCATCCTTCACAGAAAAGAAGCTTCATCTTTTAAGGCTAGAGAATCAGAACAAAAGAATGACCACAACTGTGCCATTTTTTACACTTGGTGCTTCGGCTCTTCTGGAGAGTTGGAGAAATCAATGCTGATCTCAGATCCTAGAACCTAGAAAAGACTGAGTTGAAAAAAAAAGCCCCCAGTTAACAGTATCCATTCCTAGTAAAACTTTGGGTAGTCCCTGCCTCAAGGGCTGCCTTTATCATTTGTCCAATGATGGCAGTGTACAATGCTAAAATTACCTTTCATTAGCAGGGTGGAATCCTCAGCAATTCATGCAAACTAGGAGAGCTTCAATGGTAAAAGATAGGAGACATGAGAGCTGAAATTTTGGGTCCCTTCAAGCCAAGAAGGCAATTGAATTAAGGTCTCCCATATTCTGTGGAGAGTGCTCTGACTGCTAACATCATGCCTAAGGGCAAAGCAAGAAGCCACACACAGCTTCCATGTCTGAAATTCCTTTTGCCCAGGCTCAGGGATCTGTCTCCAGGATTGAGCCCAGGGCTCTTGTCTCTAAAGAGGGAAATATTTCTCTGCTACTGAATAATGCAACTAAATCCTCAACTGAAATAGGCTTTAACAGAAACATGTCTTTGGCATTTCTTTAAAGTCAGTTTAAGTGGTTACAGCTCCACATACAAGTTCTTTCAGACCAAATTAAGGGTAGCCTTTGTTTATCTGTTGAATGGAAAATCTGTATAAGTAAAGGACAGCAATCCACTGCTAGAAAAAAAATTGGAGGACTGTAATATCTGTAAATAGCCCAACAGTGAAACAGAGACTAAAGTCCTCAGAGAGTTCAGTCACCATCTGGTTTCAGACATCCGAGTTTTCTCCATACCTATGATTCTTAAAGTAAGGACCATATATCCATTTCTGTGTGGTACCAAACTACTGATCTACCAGTCTTAATCTCTAAATTTTAGCCAGAGACTGAAATTAAATGTGTTGTTCACAATCTACATATTCTGCTGCCCATGAAAACATAGCAATTTGAGTTATTCATTTTAAGCTTCTGCTTTGTGGGCAAGTCTTCAAACATGAATTGCCAGTTAATGCAGAATAAGGGACTGAATCCAGCCTTTCCATGTTTCACAACAGCAACCTAATGCCTAAAATGCTGGGTGTTTGGAAGCAATTTCTGTTGCAACTTTGTCCATTGAAGTTGCTAAGTTAACACTTACAAAGCTGTGGTGTACACCCAGGAAAACTGGCATGCCATTCCCTGGCTAAATAGCACTCATGAGCATTATGACACCTCAGTTAAACATTGAAGTATTTCTGTGTATGCCTTTCTGTGACTTTTTGACTTGCCTAAGTCCAGAGGTGAATTCTGAGTAGCGCAGAGATCTGCTGTGTCCTGAGCTGGGTGATTATCCAAATCATGTTTGTTTCTCTCCATTATTTTAGACTTCATTCTTCTTTTTGTTGAGCTGCAAAATGGACATTGAAAACGTAACAGCAATTTTTAAATTGTAAGCAGAAAAACTACTGGTTTTTTTTAAGCATGGATAACAATTTTTTTGTCACTGAAGAACATTTTGGTTTTTTTTCTTTTAATTCCAGTTAGTGAAGAAATTAAGCTTATGCTAACTATGGCAGTGTAATCGGTTGACAGTATCATCTGAATTGTTAAGTCAGTATCATTCATACATCACTAAATCATCATTTGTCACATCTCCATATGGACAACTTACTATCAGTTTTAAATACTTCAAGATTACTGTATGTACCTGAATCAAACTGCAGTAAATAACAGAAAATTACAGCACAGGAAATCAAGATTAGGCAGTTCTCTGATTTATTTTCAAAAGCGTTGAACAAATGAAGAAAAAAAAAAATACCACTCAGCATCGTATCGTGAACTGTATTGTTCCATACTTACCTCCCCCTTCCTTCCTCCCCCCGGAAAAAAAGAATTATGAAGGTTCTTGTAGCTGGTTGAGATTACTGCATGTTGGAAAATTGAAAAGGTCAAATGATAGTGAATACTTACCGATAATTGTCCAGACCCAGCCCTCTTTGTTTCCATTTCAGTTCTTTATTATTTACATTTGTCTATCTTTTTATAAAGCTTTATGCAAAAGGAAATGGCGACATTAAACTGAAAACTGAGTTCTTGAATAAACTTTATACATTTTGAAAAATCTGCTTCTCCTTTTGTGTTTAGATGAAACTCACCTTAAATGGATGCTATCATTTTTGAAACACCGTTATCTTCTCAAGACTCCAAGAATGTGAAATGTACTATTTGAAAATAGGAATAGTGACTCTTGACCACAACTTCCTAGCATTTAGGCTATGCTTTACAGTGAGGCTTCACTGAGCCTAACCTGAAGTTTCTTTGTCTTCATCTGTAAGTGGTAAAAGTAAGCAAAATACTATGCCAGTTCTACTGAATTAAAACACCTTGAAAGCAAAGCAAAGAAAGGCAAACAGGTTTGGTAAAAAATAACAACTCAGTCACAAAAATATCTTCCTGAAATGAAAACATCCACTTTGGCTGTCAAGTTTAAACTATTACTTTTGACAGTGTGCCAAAGTAGCAATCCAGCCATCCTCAAAGTATTCAGTAATACGGAATCTTAAAGTTGGCACTGCCCTTTTTTACTTTAAATGTAACAATTACAATTTATTTCATTAAAATATCACTTAAAGCAACTCAAGTACCAACTGAATGCAGACAATATATTAATATTTCTTAAATAAATCCTACTTTTCAAAGCAACACTGCAGTTTTATCTTGATAACGATTTGAACACTAATATTCAAAAATCTGTTTTCTTTATTAAAAAGTATTTTTCTTGTCACTGATGCAAGTGTAAAATCCTTTTTCAAACAGGTGCTAATGCTGCTGAGAAGAAACTTCTGAAACTTTCACACAAAGATATATAGCAACATATGTGTCAAGAATCTACCACCAAAGTTGCTTGGATTTAAGCTCTGATTGACAGTTCAGTTGGTTTCCTGTAGCGAGGTACCCTTCCTATACCTCAAAACTGTAATCCTGTAGTACAGGACTACTATAGCTGCTTTCAAAAGCCCACAAGGTGCATGTGGATGTACACTTGGCTGAAAATAGCTTTTGGCTCATGTGAATTTGTGTAACCTGCAGAATTACTTGTAGAATATATTTTTGGTGAAACCTACACAGGCTGTTCCAAAAGTCATAGAATCAGAAAATTGTTTTGAGTTAGAAGGGACTATTGAAGATCTTCTATTACAACTCCCCTGCAATGAACAGAGACACCTACCGCTATGTCAGGGTGTCTCTTGGGACGGGGCATCCACCACCTCTCTGGGCAGCCTGTGCCAGTGCCTCACCACCCTTAGTGTAAAAAAATTTGTCTTATATCCAGTCTAAACCTCCCCTCCTTTAGTTGGAAACCATTTCCCCTTGTCCTGCCACAAAAGACCCTGCTAAAGGGTCTGTGCTTCCTTCTTATAGCACCCTTTAAATACTAAAGTCATTAAAGTAATGGCTCGTTGTATCATGTTGGCCCCCAACATCAGAGGCGGATATTGGTGGTGTAGCAGTACAGGTTGAACCTTCCCACCAATATTCCATTGCATTTGTTGCTGTGTGACAGATGGCAGCAGAGGGACGGTCTGTCAGAATGGCATCTGACATGGAAGTTCTGATGAAGCGAAGGTGTGTCATTGACGTTGCTCCACCTAGAAACGTCACCCACTGACATTCATTGATGCTTGGTGAACATTTATGGAGACCAAGTAGTGGATGTGAGCACAGTGAGGTTGCATGTGTGCCATTTCAGCAGTGGTGACAGCAGGTCACTGCCACTGGTACAGGTTTTCACAAGTGCAGCATGCAGGCTCTTGTTCATCACTAGCAAAAAGCACAGCTCGTGGTGGTGATTATGTTGAAAAATAGTGTTTTGTATTTGAGAATTTGCTCTATGAAATGGTGTTTTTGTGTTCTTTGTATCTGTTGTGGTTTCCATCAAAATAAGCAGGAAGCATTACTCTTAGAGTAATGTACATATCTGCTAACATTTAATTCTATCCTTACTAAGAATCACCACACAATACTACTCAAGGCATCCAAGCCAACCTTAGGTATGTTATTGCACATTTCTCAATGTTCCCCAGTAGAACTCAAAGGAAGCATAATTTTTGTTGTTGTTGTTTTGCCTTTTAAAATGCTCTGAAGAGACCCACTTGTATCACATTAGGGTTTCCATAAGGCCCTTTTATTTAGACTAGCTGTCACAATGAGTAAAGCAAATGAAATTGGAAACTTCCAATTCAGTCATCCTCTCTTCCACATCTTTCTGGATCCATATGAAAATTTTGTTGAAACTTACAGATGGCATCAAACCATCAGTAAAATAATTTTCCCGCTATTCAGCTTTTCTTGCTCATCTTCTTTCAACATTTAAACTTGATTCAGACCAGTTAGATTCCTAAGATCTGAGATGATTTTCTTTGTAACAGCTTCAGCACCTTAGCACACCCAATGTAACTAACACAATAGCTTAGCAGTTCTGCACAGCCATTTTAAAGGCTCATAATATTGGTAGAGCTTACAAAACACAGTCCTGTACCTTAAAGGTTTCCTTTCTCAAAGCTTGACCTAAAAATGGAAAAGGTGTTCACGCAGCTCATCTGTTTTTTTTTTCCAAACCATTCTGCCATCTTATGTTTTATGTCCATGTAAACTGGAAAACATACTGAGAACTGTTTCCTCTTGTTATTATTAAATTTATCCTGAAAATTATTCATCCGACTCAATATACCAAGTAACAAAAAGCCACAAAGGAATGTTTTTAAAAATGTAGGGTATAAACTAGATTGATTTATTCAACGGCACACAAAAGTCTGTGGTTCACTTACATGCTATTTATTGGGGGAAAAAAAGGCAAAATGTACAATTTCTTGAGAAATTATTAAAGCCATTGCAAGAAAAAATGCATCTTTTCTTTTTAATATTAGTATTTGTACAGTTGTTTAGAATGAGTTTAAAAGAGATGGTGTATTATATAATACAAAGCTTGAAATAATAGGCAAATTTACTTTATAAAACCAAGACACATCAGACTGAAGTATGTTTGCATTTTTATTAAAATTACGGCACTTAATATTGAATAGCAAAAATAATGACAGGGCTTTCCAACCAGAAGCAGCATTGTTTTCCAAACATCCAATTTCTTCCCGCTACCATTAACTGCAAGCTTTTCATAATTTTTCAGAGAACAAGCCCTTTTTAATTTGCAAAAAAAAAAAGCAAGGAAGCTTTTGTTGTGGTTTTTTCTTTTGACTTAAAACATTGTCAACAAACAGCTGTCTCAGCCCTGCAAGCTCACTTGTCTATTTTTCTTTGCATTCTCTAAGTTAAATTACAATTTCACTGTGCTGCCAAGTGAACAATACTAACAGCATGTCACTGGAAAGTGATGAACATGTTAAATATTGCTGATCCAGCAAAGAAAAAGCCTTCTTTTTAGCATTATCCTTCATTCTAACATTAACTTTTTTTTTCTTTCTTTTTTCTTTTTTCCTTTTTTTTACAAATAGCTGATGTTGAATGTACTGCATGGTATTACCAGAAGTAGTATAAGCCATAAAAGAAAGAGTGTGAACTAAGCACTAGGCAGCACTAGGCTTCTTTACAGCTGTAGTGAACTACAAAATGAAAGCATTACAGTTCAGTACCTTTAAATATGTAACCAAAACAAACAAACAAAAATCAGTGTTCACTGTACACCAAAAATGTGGTACTGAATTATACTATTATCAATGTTTGTGGAAAAATATATGTATATATGTACACACAAAGGCATATACAGGAAAGAATGAAACCCAAGCATTTCAACATCAGAAAACTGAGTTTGGTGTGTGGTTTTGAAAAAAAAAAATAATAATAATCATAAAACAACAGTGTATAATAATGGCCACAATGTTGTATCAGCCACATGCATTTTTTTCATTAAACAAAAGATGACAGATTCTAGAAAAAAAAAAAGTAAATTAAATAATTATTTTACAATAAAGTAAATGCAATCAATGCATGACATGGAGTTTCACGTTAAGTCAAGTATCATCATTCAGGATTATAACAGCGTACCAATTCACGGGTACTAGACAATCCTTTATATGTTCACAAGGTGATACTGCAGCAAACCTACAATCAGATCCAGCTGATAAAAGTATTACTATAATTGACATGAATGTCCACAGAACACAAAAGAAAACAGAAATGATTTGGAGCGTTATCTCCAAAGTTTTTTAGTTTTCATCCCACCTCACATTCCCTAGTACGTCCAGTCTTGGGATTAGTACATTGAATAACGATATTACCTTCTTGGAAACATAGCATTAAATGAAATAAAATCTAAGAAG
Organism: Centrocercus urophasianus; assembly: GCF_019232065.1. Taxonomy (NCBI): domain Eukaryota; kingdom Metazoa; phylum Chordata; class Aves; order Galliformes; family Phasianidae; genus Centrocercus; species Centrocercus urophasianus. Next base: position 32,088,809 of record NW_024885532.1, on the reverse strand, counting down.
GAGTTACAATTACAGAACCATCTAACAGAAAGCTAAGCTTTGGTTATATAAAGTGCAGTTCAGTAATATGCCGATTAATCACAATAATGTACATACAGTTCATTTTTGCACTGTTTCCTTGGAAATTTTAAAAAATATGATTTACAGTTTGCTTGTACAGCAGGCTCAGTTTAAAAAAAAATCTTGTTTAAATAAATTTAAATTCTAAACATTTCACTACCATCCACTTCTGTGCACCATATTTCTAAACTGCTTTGCAATATTTAACCTCTTGGATATTTAGTAATCAGCTCGATCACATTTGTGTCTCATCACATAAAATACCTAAGCTCTGACAATAGTCTTCAAATTCCTTATACTTTTTGTTGTATAAAGTTTTCAAGTTTTATTATGATACAAGCAGTACATTCCATCACTCTCATAGCAACTTCTGAAGTAAACCTATCATTTGGAATCTGTGGAAAAGGAAGCAAGTCAGGATATCTAGTTTTTAAGCTATCTACTCCATAAGCTTCCAAAGTTTGAACATCGTTGGCAAGCCCTTCAAGTTGTTGACTATATTCTTCTATTTTCTGTGCAAGGGCTGCTGGTTTTACATCTTTGTCTGATTTTCCCTTCACAGCATAGTCAGCAGCAATCAAGGCTAGCTTAGTAGAAAGGTAACACTTAAAGCATACCCATTCATTGGCATTTTTATGAAGATCATTTCTTGCAGCTGAAAAGTTAGCTCGGGCCTGTCTAAGCCATCGACGTGCCTCGACAGGATTGCCAACAGACCTGAATGTGGGTGGGACAAAAAAGCGTTGTGAGAAAGATGGCCCTGTGGAAGATGGACACTTCTCTTTATACTGCTGCCTTTCAGATTTGTGGCTTGTTGCTTCTTGATTCCATGAAGTATAAAACCTTTGGAAAGAAAATTTATCTGACTGAAATCGAGAAGCTGAGGATGAAAACGTTCTTCTTGAGGCTCTGTCCGTGTTTTGATCCATAAAGGCCTGCTTTTCTAGCCTGTTAATCTCATTCTGTAAATGTTTGAAAACTTCATTAGCTATATCAAGATTATCTGCATTTTTATCTGGATGCCATTTAAGATAAAGCCTTCTAATAATCTTCTTTCTTTCAGATTCTGGAAGCTTCCAAGCCTGTTCAATCACAGATGTCACTTCTCTTAATATTTCTGGCAAGGAGCTTGGCTTTAGCTTTTTTGGAGAGTGATGTTTTGAGGATGCTGTTTTGTGGCTGTCTCTACCAGTGAAGAGAGGTGGAATTGTTCGCAGTCCATGAGCTGGAAATTCTGTAGGACTAGTTGGGGTAGAGGGTGTGCTATCCCTACCTTGAGAACTTTCCTCAGGTCTTGAGAATCTGTACAAGTCAAGAGAGCTCACTATTTTATACTCACTATATCCAATATCAATCTGGTAAATCTTTCCTAGGAAACTGGGACTTTCACCATCTTCTCGTTCTACTTCCTGTACAATTATTGCATACGTGTAAGTTGGTTGATATGATCCATAGATATCACCACCTTCAGCATCAACAAGGTAACCAACGTATTCACCAGGGTAAAAGACATTCATCGGATCCATAAGAAGTGTGTAATGAATTTCAGCTGGTATAGGAGTGCCAGGTGTTGGGAGTTCAAGTTTTGATGGCTCAGATGAGTCATACTTCACCCCTAAACTGTCAAGCTTCTCACTGATCCGGTAAATATCATTACAACCCAGCATGGCAATTAAATACGAGGTATCAGAAATAAGGTTGTCAGTTGCAGATTTTAAGGACATTGCTAATGCTAGCAGGAAATTTATGTCTTTGCTGTCAGAGTGCTGTATATAAAGCAATATTACTGCGTTTCCATATCTCTTTAGAAAAGCAAACGTTTCACTTTTACTGTGTGGAATAGGAGCAAAGCCTTTAACTCGTAATGTTGTTTGCAACTTCTCAAAACAGGAAACTTTCAAACCTTCTCGTAAAGCTTTGCAAAGCCTTATTGCTTTCTCTTCGTTCGCTAAAAAAGCATTGTCGTTTTCATGCTTCATAATCCTAATAAGCCCTGTGATGAATTGTTCTGAAGACAACAGTAATTGTAATCTTCCCTGCAAAGAACATAAAGCTCCAAACTGACAAGTTCTGGGAGACTCTTCATCTAACTGCTCTTCAAGAATACTGCTAAGCAAGCGAGGCCTCAATTTCTGAGGGAATAGCATTATCAATTTTGTATGAAAACCATGGTCTTTGCCTAAGTAACACTGGCTAAGATCAACAAGCATTTGTACACCAATGTTACCCTGGATTCTACTTTTGTAATGGGGTGCATCATCAAAAACTAAGATACTTGACTTAACTAACCTACCATCTTGACTGGGAAGGTAAAGGGCAAAATCCCGCATGTTGTCAAGGTCATTCCTAACCTTGACAGAATCATTCTGAAGACTTTTGAACAGGCCAGAAACTACTCTTTTAACTGTGCGCATTTCATTAGGATCCAGTTGCTTTCCTTCTGAGTTCTTGAATATACGTCCTAGAACTTCAACATACTGTTTTGTTGAAATAACATCTTCAGTACCCAAATGTTTAAATAACTGATGGAAAGTACCGAGTTCTAAAGGAAGTTTGTAAAGATAAGGCTTAAAATCAGATTCATACTCAAGGTTTATTACCACCTCTTCAGGCTTCAGGAGCTTCCAGCCTTCTTCCACCATTACAAAAGAAACTCCTCGAAGCTGAAAGCGAAATTCCCTTTTCTCTGTACTAAGAAACTCATAAATGCTTCTCAGGATCTTGGCCCGAGTTTTCACCATTTCTTCATCCACAGTTGTTATATTGCATATGTTCCTGCAGTTATTGATAACTTTGTCCAGAGGAGGGTCTAGATTAACATTCAGCATAGTTAAAACTTGCTCAAGTTGTTCCTGCACATCAAGAGTACTTCCTTCTTGCTCTTTGATGCTTAAAGGTGTCGCTTTCTCAGGAAGAATGGGACATGAAGTCCACAGCAACTGTAATACATCAGTCTGCTTGAATTTAGGATTCACTTGTGCCCCATTGAATCGTATAAGAGGGAGTGTTCCATTAACTTCTTGGTACTGTGGATGAAATCTAACAAATTCTGCTGGAGCTCGTTCAGGGCAAAGAAAAGGAATTAACGACAATTCCTTCAGAAAGTTTCCTGACAAAAGATCAGTTCTTTCCTGAAAAATGTGATGAAGGAGGACATCAACAGCATTCTGCAATGTTTCTTTAGACCAATTTTCTGTATTAGCTCGCATGCTGATCTCCTTAGCAAACTGTATTAACTGTTGCTGTGAAATAATGTATTTTAGTCCGATATGCCGTAGAAAAGTTACCCATGATGGAAGGAATGCAGCTTGGCTTTTCGGTTTCGTAATTTGTTCTAGTTTCTTAAAAAAATCTTGAGGTATAAACAATTTTTCAGGAAGCATAACTTCAAAGACTTTCACAGTCCTGTCATAAAAATATTTTGCAGGTTTTAATCTATTGGTTGCATCATGAATGATCAATATGCTTTCAAGCTTTTCAAAGAGCTGTTCTTTCATTTCTGATGTTTCTTCAATGCTAGTTAGCCTATTCTTTAAGTAGATCAAATGTTCTAACTTTGCATCATAAGACAAACTTTCAATTTTTGGCAGAAGATGTTTCAAGTACACTTCAAGATCATCCACAGAGACACAGCCAAGCACAGTATACAAATCTTTTAAATGCATTTTCTCTTCAAGAAAAGCTGATGACGTTGACTGTGTCCATCTGTCTACTTCCACTGATGGGATGCTTTTTGTGAGTACATAACACGTCCCATATTTTGAAATGCTTATGTATCGACCACTAATGGATTTATAACATGGGAGAGACTTTAAAATTTTAATGTCATCTTGAGATGTCAAATGACATAAATTGCAGTTGAAGTACATTAAGAGAGCCTCAAAGTCACTTTCTGCTAACTTTTCAGTTCTAAAAGATGATGTTTGTACCATATATTGTATGGCTTTCAGAATGCTTGAAGGATTATCTATATTTGCTGTGGAAGCTGACAGCAAAGGCACTAAAGCACTATCTTTGGAGCATATTTTGTTCAACGCCAGCTGAATACAACCTGTTTTCATCAAAGCATGAAAGACTTTATCACTCTGGGCATTTGGAAAAACAGCAATATGCATAATGCTGAGAGGCAGCAGAACATCACACTCAGGCACAACAAGATGATTAGCTGAGACAGTAAACTTTACACCTGGAAGCAAAGTCCAGTCCTTCAAAGTTTCAACAACACCATCAAATTTTGCTTGGATATCCTCTTGTTCTTCCTTAACAGCTATAGATTCACTAATAAAATGCCAGGCATTTTTAAGCCAAGACTCACTTGCAAAGTTTTCTTTCCATTTCATACAACTTTTAGTTTTATATTCTCTGGGCAGCACAGAAGATAACAACTCAGCAAAACTTGCGATATCGAAGACTTTTGCTACATCATTGCTAAGTAAAATATTGTTGTACCTCAAATATAAAGTGTTCATAAAGAGGTCCTTGCGAGATGGAATAAGTTCATGGTAAGTTGTTAAGAACTTTGGTCGTTTTGAATCAAAAATTTGCAAAACATTGTCAAGGGTAATAAGAAGTGGCAAGCCCTCAATTTGGATTTCATTTTCTTCTGCATCCTTAAAACAATAGTCCACCAGAAGTTTGAGGCTGTGGAAGAGTTTCAAATTTGTCTGCTGAAGACGACAGGGTAACTTTCCAATGTGGCAATTCGAGTCTGGAAATGAAAATGTCATCAAAAATAATCGCACATCAGCAGGTGTGACATAGGTGACAGGAATATCTGCATCTACCAAACAGTGGTAAAGATTTGCAGTTTCATCACAGTTGTACACCAAATTAAAACCTATTTCTAAGAGTAAATGTTTTAATCTATAAACATTTTCAGCTACTGACTTCCGTGTTGTGATGTTGTATTCTGTGTTTTTGAGATGCTGCAATTCATCTTGTAGCAGATTGTCAAAGAATGGCCGGCCTTTATTCACAGTAGACATGTTAACCCATGTGATGATAACAGCAGAATGCAGATCAGAACCATCAACATTTGGAGCTCGCATAACAGGTAAAAGACGCTTCAAATCCTCATAAATGCAACTGTAAACTGCTTTCACTAAACAATACCAATCTGGCTGAACATCAAGTCTATTAACTGGAAAAAAAGATAAGAACTTTTTTAAAGTGTCTTTCACAGCATGAACTGGCGTGTTTTGCAGCACAGACACCGTAGGATCAGTGCCTGGAAAATAACGTTTCTTCAGTTGAATCAGCAGTTCAACATAAGCTGGTGCTATCAGCGCTGTCATCAGACTGTTATTCCAGTCACTTCTTACTCCGACTCCATTATCATCACGCCACAGATTCCTTCTTGCAGAATCCAGAGCAAAGTGTCCATTCACATGAAAAGGTAGCCCAGTTTCTAAAGATAAAGGTAGGAAACAGAATGCTCTGTGGGGCTTTTTGTAATTATGAGTAATGCAAGCTGCTACCCCACCACGTGGAAAAAGAGTGATGTCCTCATTCTTGTGGGCTGAAACAACACTTTTGGATACCTTTTCCATAGCAGAAAAGCCTGACCTGTTACAAATTAACCAAGTTGTAAGATTTCCTTCAGAGTCCTCAGTATCCATTGTGTAAGTAATCTGTTGCACAGGTATTTCACTTAACTGCTTTTTTTTAGTCACACTCTCAATTACAGATGCATGGAATTGCTTTCTTTTCAGCCTGTCTCCATCAGTAATTTTTCCTTGTACAGAATATAACACATTCAATGCTCCTGTTGCTTTCTCTATCTCACAAATAGAAATTTTTTCCATATGGTTCAAAAACATTAAGAGTTCTGCTCCATCTGTACGCAGTTTATCTAGAAGATTTTGGACCATTCTATCTGAGCATGGAACTGTGGAAATTTCTGATACTTTTGCCATTTCTCCATTTCGAAGAGGAAACCGAAACATTGTACAATTATCCAGTTTAAAGTGATCTCCTAAGTAGAGGTCCAGGACATCTGAGAACTGAGTTCTGAAATCTGCATCTAAATCTCTAAACATGCGGCCAGGACTTGTTGATGTTGCACCTGGTGCGTATCTAGCATGAGGATCAAAAATACAAAGAATATCATTGCCAGATATGAAAGAAGGGCAATCAGTAATGTGATAAACAGAATTGAAGCCTATACCGTATTGCCCGGTTTTACAGGGGTTTCCTACTTTAGTACCTTTTCCAAGGTTCTGAATTCCTCTAATATCATCTTCTGTAAACGGCTGGTTGTTGTAAACACACAGGGCTGGCCCTTGAAGTGGTGCCCATTTCTCATCAAATATTCTATCAGCTGGATGCTGTCTAGGATCAAACACAAAACAGATCTCTGTAGCTTTTGCGTCATCTGCATTCTGAAGGAGCTCTTTCAGCATTTCTTTTTCTGAAGGGTAGGCATTAAGAATACTTTTAATTCTACTTGTCAATTTTTCTTTCTGGCCAAATTCTGTTCCTAGGGTAGTAAAACAGATGTTGGACGCGTATCTTTCTAAAGCTTTATGGCGTTTGGGTATTGCTCCTAGCTTTACTGCAACTTCCCTAGGAATATCAGCATGACAATACTTAACTGTTGTGTCTTTAACTTTAATCCATGGACAGTCATTGTAACACAAAGATTTTGCAGGCAGAAGTGCAAGACGAGTATCAGGCAACAAAATCTCTCCATACTTTTTCACACAAAATTCCTGCTTTTTCTCTCTAATGAGGCTCCATATTCCTTCACTAATTATTCTCCTGCAAAGCTGAAAATTCTCTTCTGTTAGTTGTTTGGTCCCTCTTTCCTGATTTATTAGTTCCAGAACAAGAGCAAAGTCTTCAACTGCGAAAGACTGCCTGACACCCATGCTTTCAAATAGCTCACGAAAACTATTTTTGTACTTGTTAGGCAACTGATAGAGATATGGTGCTGCTTCAAAATTCAAGTGAAAAGACACTTTTGTTGGATCAACATATACATTCTCAACAAGAATAAAACTACAATTTGTCAGTTGTTCAATTATCATAACTTTTGTTGATTCATTTTGCAACATTGCTTCATGTAGATGTTTGTAGCAAGCATTGGTGATATTTTCCTGATATAATGTAATGCCATCAAAAGACTTTGCAACTTCTTCTAACTGATTAATGACCAAATTAACAGCTGGTTTCTTTAGCAAACCCAAAAATTCTTTTACAGCCAATGACAAAGCACCACAACCTTTAAAGGAATGGGAATTTTCATTAAGAATTGGTTGTATCAGGCAAACTATATCTTGATGATCAGCAGTGAAAAGATCAGTTGCTGAAAACATTGCATCGGGCAGAAAATCATTGCCTTTCCAGTGCAGTGAGAAGCCTGCTGGCTTGCTAAGGAAAGGAAGAAAAGGGATGGTTTGACATTTTTCTGCAAATTCTTTAGCTCTAGGGTCCCTACACTTCAGTTTCTCATCAATAAGACTTAATATAATACTGCTTCTGAGACAAGCTGCTGCATGATCTACCTTGTTAATTTCAGCTACTGACTCTGCACGTTCTATCAGGTCTTCCCACAAAATATCATCTTTAGCCATTCCTAACTGAACAAGTTTAATCAAAATAACTGGATTAAGGTAATCCTGAGTGGTGCCATAAGGAAATCTTCCGTCTTCAGCATCATATAACTTTGCAACTCTTCCTTCTGGATGGATCAGTCTTGACGGTGTAACTAATGGGTGCCCATCCAAAGAACAAGGAATACATGGAGTAACACGAAGAATTCCTGAAAACTCCTCAAGTTTTTCATTAAGAACATAACGCATCAAAGGATCTCGCAGCTCTGCAGCAATCTCTTGAACATTAGGGAAAAACACCTCAGAAAAAAACTGTTTTTCAGAGAAAGTGTTCTCCAATAATACGTATTTGCATCCTGCTTCTTCAAATCCTGTCTTAACCCAGGAAGGGAGATCCACAGCACACAGATTTTTGGAACCAGTTTTTTTAAGGTACTTCAAAAAGATCTTAAAGGCTGATGGTCCAACATCTGGCCGCTTCAGAATTGAGTCATCTAGAAACCTTACATTCTTCATGGAAACCCAAGAGATACCATCAGAAAACACTTTTATCCCTTCTTTGCTTTTCATATGAGCTATGTCTTCATAGAACCCTTGACAGATAATAGAAAAATCATCGTGAACTGAATCAGGATCTGGCCATACAGCACAGTAACTGTAGTCAACGAGCTCACCACTGATTGCCATATCACGGAGAACACAAAGCGCTTCTATGTAGGCTTTTACGATAACATGCCTCATGAATACTGTGTTCCATCTCCCTTTTGTGTCTGTTTTCCAGATCTCTTTGCGGTTTGAAGTAACTGCAAAGCAGCCATTTATATGAAGAGGTAAGCCTGTTTTTATTCGTAGAGGTAAGTAGCAGAATACTTCACCTATGTTGTTGCAATTAGGTTTCACAATCCACTTTTGATCCTGGGTTTCACTCAGCAACACCGCTACTCCACCACAGGGAACAAGACCTAGCCTTCGTCCACTTTCATGTAATGAAAATTTCAAAGCATCACCAGTGTCCATGCAAGAGCATATAAGCCATGTTGTTGAATCTACTGTCTTCTGTGGCAGTTCATCAGCTGACCTTTTTATCTGTCCTGATTTAGCCATTTCAAAGAAAGCAGCTGGATCATCTTCTGCACCTCTGAAAAGGGGAGACTGTAAATCAGCAATCCGCCTAAATACATGGTGAAATTCTTCTACCACTATCTGTAAGATACAGGAGGACTTTGGTGTTTCAGAGGGAAGCTTTTTATTACTGCTGCTGCAGACCTTCATTAGTTTAGCTGCTTCTTTTAAAACACTTACATTTGGTTCAGTCAATGCTTTGGAAGAACAAACTCTTTTTTTAATGGTGACAACATCTTGTGCCACGCCAGGATCTTCTTCCTCAATTTTCAAGTACTTCAAAACCATTGAATTTACACTCTGAGCAAATATTATCAGCCTATGACCACAAATGCTAAATTCATCCACAAGAGAATAAATGTCTGCTGTATTGTAACATGTACTGCTGACTTCACTCACTTTAGCTTCCTGCTGAGTTCTGAAGGAGAGTCTGAAAAGCGTTCCTTTGTAGCTGTAAGGTGATTCTACAGTAAGTGGCAGCTGGCAACCAAAAACTCCTATAAATGGCTTAAACTGATTGGGAAATTTTCGCAGCCTCTTCTGTTGTTTACTCCAGTTAATTTTGATTCCAGGATTAGATTTATCTCTAATATGCTTACTGATATGATTAACATTTGGATCAAACATGATCATGAATTCCCGGCTCAAAATAATTGGAACATCAGTGATATGATAAACAGAATTGAAACCCAGTCCAAACTTTCCAACTTTGTCAACTTCACTCCTTTTTAAAGACTCTCCTAATCGAGTTATATTTAGAAAATCGGAGTCAGAAAATTCAGAGTTATTGAATGACCACAAAGCTGGACCGTGACATGCTGCCATTCCTGGATCCAGAAGATTTTCTCTTATATCCATATTTCTCCTCATGTCAATCAGGAAATTACATTCTGTGGCATTAGCATCATCAGCATTTTGAAGAAGTTCTTTAAAGATGTCTGAAATTGAAGGGTACTCTTCCAGAATGTTTTTAATTCTTACAGTCAGAGGCTCTCTTTGCCCAGACTGCTCAAATCCCATATTTTCTGGATTAATCAATCTTGTGCTAAGACATGGAACATTTAGCCACTCAGCAGTTTTCATTGGTATATCTTCATGCACCAAAATTATTGGTTCAACAGAATCTTCAAGCAAATCATTTAAATCATCAACTTTGATATCACAGTAACAACACTCGTGAATTGGCCTCATCACAAGTTTATAAGGAAGTTTGCCACTGTACAGTGGCATGGGTGTATGAAGACTTGCAGGAATCTGATTACTGTACAGCCATCTTATAATGCTCAACATAATGTGAAGATTCTGTTTACTCTCTTGTTCTGAGAGACACTGCTCACTTTTTAGATATATTTTCTGAATGACCATAGAAACATGGTCTGGTGTTAACTGTTCAATTGAACCACAACATTTAAACAACTGGTGAAATTTCGCCATAGTTTTTGGCACATAATGCAGATAAGGCTGGAGGTCAAGGTCAGGTACTGTTTTTATTACTGCTTGTGTGAGGGAACAAAATGTTTTACCTGTCCAAACCCAGGGAAATTTCAAGGCTTTAAAAGCTTCTTTGCCTTCTTCTAAATGATCATGCATAAACCCATAGATTTCAAGCAAGATATGCTGAAACTGATAATAGTCCTCATCACTGAAAGTTTTAGAACAGTGCCAATCAACCACCACTTTGAAATGTTTTAAAACCGCTTTTATGCTGGGTTTTGTGGAGATGCCAAGTGCTTTTTCTATATCAAACTGCACATTTTCCACAAGAGGAACTGAGGATCCAACTAAAATTGCATGAGATATATCACACATTTCTGGTGGTAAACACAGATTGCAATGATCTCCTTTCCAAACTAAGGATCCTGGATAATTTGGAGGTCTTTCCTTACATGCCGGAATCCATTTTATTTTTTTCAGGGCAGTTTTTGTTTCAGATGACTGAAGCAGCATATGGTTTTTGTTCAAAATCATCAAGAGAGTTCTAGCTTTCTTTATCAATAAATCACCATCGGTGTTAGAGTCAGCATGCAAACTTTCAATTTTGTTTGCTACTCTCATAATATCACTTTCCACAAGATTGGCTTCACTTTTTAAACCTATTTGTCTCAGAGAATGAAGAATATCTGAGGATGTGAAAATAGCAGGAGGAAAGGAAATTTCCTCCTCAGAATAGAATAAGTTTTGCAGCAGTTCCACCTCAGGATCAAAGAGCTCATTTGCTGTCATTATCTTTTCCTCTGTAATTCTAATAAATTTCAATGCTGCCAGCCAATCTATCACATCTATATTCTCGTTTTTCAGAAAAGTCAGATTTTCAAGAACCCACTGCATTATCTGTGCTGTTTCATCGTATGAATAGAAATTACTTCTTATGTCTTGTATGATAAACTTCAAGCAATCTGTGCTCTTTAGCTGTTCTATTTTTAGCAGGTTAGCCAAGCGAATAGTAGCTTCATCGCTGCTGTCAATTATTGGAACAGAAAATCTTAGACCAGGTGGAATTTTGGCTGTGTGATGTAATACCTTACTACCATTTAGCCCAGCATAAACAGGAACACCATCATCAGGTGATTTCTCCATTTTTTTAAATATCAGCAATTCCTGAATAATTCTTCTTTCTTTTTCACTTACATCATTCAAACTAGCTAGAAATGCCCTAAGAGCATCCTTATGTGTTGACGGTAATGACAAAACTTGATTGCATAGTTTCTGCAGAGACACTTTTTCCATTATTTGTAAAACAGCACTTGGTAATGGTGGATGCACATATTTTTTTATAAGTGGATGTTGGATTGAAACGTCCAGCTTCTTAAGCACAACTCCACCAACTTTCTCAATAATATCAGCTATGTAATCTGGGAGCTGAGTCTCAGATTCATCTTCCAGAATGATAGGTGACGGATTCCTAAATCTAACCAGTTCTAACGATGATTGGTTTTCTTCCAGCAGAGTCTTAGGGATAAGCGGCATGTCATCAAAAGCACTCAAGTCATCAGAAAAATGCATATATAGGTGCTTCCAGACCATCTTAAGCCAAGAAATTGATGGGTGATTTTTGTCTTCCAAACCTGGATACCACTGTACCACCATGTCTCTGCCAGGCCACACGCTATTCATAACTTCTTTAATCAGCCGAGTAAATCTTTCCGGGTTCAGAAGCTGCAGCTGAGTACATGGCCTTCCTGAAATTACAGCAAAAGGGAAACACCATGAGAATCAGAGCAGAGTTACATAACAAAGTGCTTTTGTAAGTTAGAAAAAAAACCTCCTCTTTTGGGGAAAACTGCTAAATAGAACTGCAGAGACCAGCTACTCTCGTTTTTAGGAGTTAATTAAAAGCAAATACATTCCATGTTAGTATAAAAATGAAAACAAATTGAAAATTATTAATAAGTTATTGCACTTATTAGTTTGACACAAAAGCCTTCAGGCATACAAAGCAACTATGATTTTACTGTCAAGGTAGAAACTTTGTATTTTCTACGTATTTTCCTGTGTAGTTGATTCTTTACACTACTTACTTGACTAGTGGTAAGAACCTAATCCACTATTTTTCCTCCTACACTTGCAAAGAGTCCAATAGTTTTTAAGGATTATTTATTAAGTATTGCAAACCAGATGCTCTTATGCTAAAAACTGACAAGCAAAACTCAGTTGTGCAAGGAGTGCTGAAACTAAGTTTAGATGTATATGCTTCTATTCTTACTGTCTATACTTTAAATAAATGAAATGAATGTTAACACATCTTAATGATCATTAAGACAACTTATACTTAAAAAACTAAAGAATGTCTGTGGCTAAGAACAGAATATAGAATACAAAAATATCAATCCCTTCCAATGATATCAAAATAAATGACAAAAATGGAATCAAGACATCTGAGTTTCAGATCTTTCTCTCTTCTAAATAGCACAGTTGTTTACAAGGAGATGGGCAGTAAGATCCTTCAAAATAAAAAAAGTTTCCTTTCACCTCAGCACTCCAAAAAGATATGTATTCTACCTCATGTGCTAGGAGAACAAATCGTACTTACAGCTCTTTTCATAATTATCTTTCATAGCTATCTTTTGGCAGATTGTTTTGCAGATTTTGTTTAGAAACAAGCTGGAAGAAATGAGAATAGCTAATCATCAAATTCACACAAAGATCAAGCTTCAATACAAACCAGTACACCTTTAGTTAATAACCATACCTGAAAATCCCCAGAGAAGCTGTTGGGCTAAAATATAATCAAATTTATTTAGAAAACATCCATTCAATTACATATTAACATACAGAACAGAAAATATTTAAACAACTATTAACTACAAAAATACAGTACGTATCTTGGGAGAGAAAAAAAATAGATCTGGTTATTTTTTGCAACCCCCAAAAAAAAAAAAAAAAAACAACCCATAACCTATAATCCCAAAGAAATTGTGCAAAAAACATGTATATTCGGCAACTGTATTGGGAATCTCTCTGATATAGTTTCTAGTTATACAAGTAAAATTCCTGAGAGGTAAGATCTTAAAACCTGTACTGTAGGTATGCCTTACTCTACTCTGCCCTGGTGAGGCCTCACCTGGAGTACTGTGTCCAGTTCTGGGCAGCCCAGTACAAAAAAGACAGGGATCTCCTGGAAAGAGTCCAGTGGAAGGCCACTAAGATTACAAAGGGCCTGGAGCATCTCTTTTATGAGGATAGCCTGAGCAACCTGGGTCTGTTCAGTCTTGAGAGAAAAAGACTGAGAGGAGATCTGATCAAGGTCTATAAATATCAAAGGTGCGGGAGGCAAACAGACAAGGCCAGACTCATTTCAGTGGTGCGTGGCAACAAGAAAAGAGGAAATGGCCACAATCTGAAGCACAGGAAGTTCTGCACAAACATGCGTATAAACTTCTTCACAGTAAAAGTGCCGGAGCACTGGAACAGGCTGCCCAGAGAAACAGGTTGTGGAGTCTCATTCTCTGGAGATGCTCAAGACCTGCCTGGATGTCTACTTGTGCAACCTGGTCTAGGGAGTCTGCTTTGGCAGGGGGTTGGACTCAGTGATCTCTAGAGGTCCCTTCCAACTCCTAAAATTCTGTGATTCTTACAACTATGGAAAATCCTAGAATACACATAATTGAGGAGGAGGTGGAAATAAAAAGTAGGCCACAAAAATTCGCAAAAGGTCACCTGAAAGTCCTTGGGCATTTCTAGATATAGAAAATTACATTTCTACATAAATATGACAAGTAAGTCCTTCTAATCAATAAAAAGCATATCACCAACCAAGAACAAGTCCCTGGAAGAATGCAGGTCAAAGAAACAGTTAAATGAAGATAGTAGGAAGTCAGGCCTCAAATGCAACCCAAATCTTTCTAGGAACCAGATTCACAGACCAACCCAGAAAGTGAAGAAATGTCCTAGAAGAACTCTCAAAGTGACTGGGTTATGAATACACAGGTTGGATTTTTTTTCTTCCTTTTTAATCTCCAGTTTCTGTTTACAGTGTGTTTAAGCTTACAGTATACCAAAACCTTGTTTCAGGTGATTTTATGTTTTTTGTTGTTTTTTATTTAAGCACAGGTTTGAACCGTCTTGTGATGAGATGCAAGTGCAGAAAAGTAAATTCAACTAACACTGTCCAGAAAAAAGGCAAAAAATTAACAGCGAAAGCAATTAAACACAGAAGCATCATCAAACAAAAGCAGCAAGTTTTCTGGTAAACAAACTATTTGCATAAAGATCAGAAGTATTTCAGTAGGTCTGTTCTGATACAACCAAAAGTTACAAATAAAGACTCAGGAAATATTTAATGAAATGATATGGTCTACAGCATGCATCCAGCCAGATGATTAAGATGGTTTCATCTGTTTGGCTTTTTATAAATGCATCTTTAGAAAGCATGGATGTAATCACTTGTAGTTGTGAGATAAAAGATGATCCATAATAATTAAAAAAAAAAAAAACAGAACCATGACATGGCTATTGCATATTATGATAACTTAAGACATGTAATATATAGAACTCAGACAATGTTAAGAGAAAGAATATTATATGTAAAAAACTTGCATAGAGGTATCTCCTATTAATTCTTTAATTGTAGCTTTTTATCTATCTTTAGATCTCCCCTTTTTTATTCATTCATAATTTTTATTTATGCCACTTCATTCAGTCTACAGCTTTTCATTTGTTTTTTTGTTTGTTTGTTTGTTTGTTTTTTGAGATGATTAACTTACCAGTGTGAACTCAATTTCAAAGACAACAAAGAAAACGAGTTTAGAACTAGTCTGTTCAACAATTAGCAATCTATTTCACTTTATGAGTTTACAAAAGACATTACCTCTGCTTTTGGCAGCTTCTTTCAAAGCAGCTAGAACCTCAGGCTTCAGGTCATCAGAAAGTAACCTCCCTTCAAGGCCAGGAAAGAGTGATCTAACACAACATTTAAAAAAATAAATAAATGTTTTCAGCAAAGCATCTAATTCACATATGCTTCAATACAGAAATTACCAGAATGGTAATCATCATGGTAATTGTTGAATGCAAAATAGTCACTTATATATTGGGCTGTCAGTGGATATTTTCCTATAAAAAAGGAAATAAGAACTTAGGAAAGAGAGCAGTAAGAAACTAAATTTTCCAACTACTCTTCTTTTCAAAGCAAGTATAAGCAAAGCTTCTCTTGATAGAAAAAAATAACATAATATTATTTTCACGTATTTGTATTCTAAAGAAAGAAAAAAAAATAAAACATCATGTTTTATTTCCCTTAAGGATTATCAGAAAGAAGAAAAAACACATCATGTAATTCCAGGACTTCACAAAAATCCATGTATTCAGACACTGGTCTGTGTGCAGACATTGGTTAAGACTATTGTAACCAGAAGTAGTCCAGATGTGGCCTCACCAGGGCAGAGCAGAGGGGGAAGATCACCTCCCTCAACCAGCTGGCCATGCTCTTTTAATGCACCATTGGCCACCAGGGCATGTTGTTGGCTCATGGTCAGCCTGTTGTTCACCAGGACACTCAGAACCTTCTCCACAGAGCTCCATTCTAGTATACCAGCCCTTAATCTGTAGTGATGCATGCAGTTATTCCACCCCAGATGTACAACTCTACACTTGCCTCTGTTGAAATTTATAAGTTCACTCTCCACCCAACTCTCCAGCCTGTCCAGGTTGTCCTGAAAAGCAGCACAGCCTTCTGGTTTGTCAGCTACTCCTCCCATCTTCGTGACATCAGCAAACTTCCTGAGGGTGCTTTCTAATCCTTTATCCAGATCACTGATGAATATATTGAACAAGACCAGACCCAGCACTAATCCCTGGGGAACACCACAAGACACAAGCCTCCAACTAGCCCTCTGAGCTCTGCCAGTCATCCAGTTCTCAGTCCTCCTCTCTGTCCATTATCTACCCCACAGCTCCTCAGCTTACCCACAAGGATCTGAAAATCAATGAAAGGAAAAGGAGGGGTGGTTCCATACACACAAATGGGAGACAAGGAGGAGCAGCTAAAGGTTAAAAAGAAAAAAAAAAAAAAAAAAGCCTAAGTTATCTCATACTTCAATATAGCCTTTAAATGTAATGTACTTCCTAATTTGACATGTATCCTGTGGCACTCTGTTAAAGCCTAGATCACACTATTCTTTACAAAGTTATAAAAGCAAGTAGCTTTCAAACTTTTCAGATGAGACACATGCATACAAACATTTATACTAATCCTGACATCAAGATATGTTTATGCAATATTTCATTACAGTATAGGCTGCTACATATCATCTTATATGCTTATAAGTATGTAACAGTCTGAAGTTCTTCAGCATTTAAACTAAAAAGCAATTTTTAAAATATTAAGTATACCTGGGAAAATCTTCTGAGGTTATGTAAACAATATCCTGTTCTGACACAGATGAGGAAAAAGAAATAAAATTTCCATTCTGTAGTGGCAAAAGCTCCAATCCAATGAGTTCACTGTACACTCCATCAGAAAGCACAAACTGAAGGAGGTGAAGCTTTTCTTCAGCAGGTCCACTGTGCCCAGATTTCCTTAGTACTTGCCGTACAACTGCAGGAGTCACTTTTTTCACAGCTTTAATACAAGTAGTAAAATGCACTGCACTAGCAATATTTGCTGGTACCTTGGCAATCTGCTTCCCTGAATTCTGGAGGTAGTTGAGAACAGATTGTGTGTACTCCAAACTCTCATCCATTTCAGAAAAGTACACCTGTTCCACTTTCATCCACTGATTACTCACTGAGTAAATAACTGTATGCTGAAGCAGCTCTTTAAAGAGAGGTACTACAATTGGTTTCCAGGGAACCCTGATTTTGTTCTCATCAGGCCATAAACCATAAATTCTTTCAGCTGACAATGGAAAATCCGAATTCTCCTCAGTCTCCATTCGTTTGATAGCTTCCAAAATAAGGGTGCTATATGCCTTTGGCACAATATTCACCACAAGAAGATCATTCCACAAAGCTGCTGGATCTCTCCATTGATCCAGCTCTCGCCATTTGATACTCCTTCTATTGTCTGTGAGACCAAAGAAACCACTAACATGGACTGGCAGACCAGTTTTGCTTTCTTCACCTGGAGGCAAAGGCAAGAAACAAAATGCTCTTCCTGAGAAGTCTGCTACAGCTCCTTTATCCTTCTCATTACATGATAAAGGCATGGCTATTCCAATAGTAGGAACAAATTTCAAGTCATCTGCTAAGCAATCCAGGTCAGTACACATTCCTCGGCCACCTACACAGTTACATACTAACCAAGACGTTTTCTGTGCATCCTTAACACTCTCATCTTCTAGAGCAATATTTACATGGTATGTCACACACGTAATGCTATTGCTTGGAACTCCCTTACAATACTGATTTATTGCTGTTCCTAAGATTTTGATAGAGTTGGGTCTTTCATGTTTCAAGGCTTTGTTCTCGCTAGCAGTCACTCTAAAGATCAGCTTCTCTGTTCCATCAGCCTCTCTAACATGCAGTGAAACATCCTGAACACTCTTTAAGAAGAGCAACACTGTGTCAGCATCTGCCCTGAAGGATTCAAACAGTTCCAAAACCTTCTGTTTGTCATAAACATTGCTGCTCAGTTGGGACGGCTGTAATCGAAGTGGGAAGCGAAAAAATGTACCAGGAAAGTTTCCATTCTTAAAAGTTTCCTTAGTGCTGCCAAACACACCAATAAATGGTGCAAATTGGTCTGTAAGTTCATTGATTTCCTTGCTGTCTTCTTTTAGATTCCAACACTGGCCTGATTCATGAGGTCCAAAGAGGGTTTGATGGGGATCCAGCATTCCAATTTGGTCACCACTGAAAATGCTAGGAACATCTGCATAAATGAAAACCAAAATATATTAATAACCCTAACATAGCATTTTCAAATACAGTTTTATAGAAGTAATTTAGTAAGGGCAAGAACACAAGCATTCTAAAACAACACTGAACTTAGCAAAATTCTGATAACATAATTCAGTATTTATTGACAGGAAGAAACAACCACATCCCTATTCTGCAATATATAGTCATAAAACTATCTGAATTTTAGCAAATAGAGAGCAAGATAAAATGGAGTTTTTCCCCAGCTGTATCCTTTGACCTTTAAAATACTTTAAGAAAATGTACTTTGCCAAAAATAGATCCTATTATATTCATACTTGGCAGATCTTAAGGGCCAGCACATTTAAAATGATAACATCCCAGTTACCAAATCACTGAATGTATTAACTTAAACTAAGACTTTATGCACGCTGTACTAAGTAAAATATGATGAGAAAAAATCCTGTGCCTTATTAATTCCCTTCATAAGAGGCACAAGTTAAATATGTTTTTGAGCAAAATTTTGTCTTTATCCTGTATTATTGTAACTACTACGAAGGCTGAAGGCACTATTTACTTTATCTACTTTTTCACCACACATTAATAAAACATTCCAGAAGAATAATGGATTTCCATACTTCATTATTTTTATTTTTGTCTGGGTTTGGCGTGGCACAGATTTTTTTGGAAAATCTTTCTCAACTGTAAACACATATAAAACTCTTCATTACTTTTTAAAACGAAATAAACATCACTGCTTATTACATAAAGAACTTGCACAAAAGTTTTGGTCTAGTGACCAATTTAGACTAGATGCTTCCGCTTGTATATCCACCCTATATTACAGCCTTCTATAATGTGAGCTACAGCACATAGCTGAAATAATCATGTAGAGGAACATTCATTTCAATATAAGGGAATAAGTACACAATAACATTAGTTGAAAAAGCAAACCTTCAAGTCTTCAAAACAAAAAAGACGCCTTTCTAGGGTTTTAGAAAAACATCAGTACTCTTTAGGGAAACTTAGGTAAGGACCTTACTTAAGAGATACCATACAGATAGTATTATATCCTTGATGAATACATAATTAAAAAATTTTAAATGGTAGCATTTTAAAATATCTACTGAATGTACCTGTTATATGATAAACTGAATTAAAGCCAATCCCAAATCTTCCAACTTTCAGGGGATCATCTTTCTTCCTGCTTCTAGCAATTTCCTGTATACCATGCCAGTCCTCAGGCGTGAAAACTGCATCATTGTATGCATAAAATGCTGGCCCTAAAATAAATAGGCAAGCATTAAAAAGATGACTGAAGAAAACTATTCACTGCTGAAAATTTCTGGAGAACAAATTTACAAAACTGAGAAAACATTTCTTTGAAGTATGTGCCTGCAAATTTAATGGGGAAGCAGTGATTCAAGCTGACTTCAGATTATCCTTGGTGATGAAATGAAGGTACAAATAGAAGAGTAACAAAAAACAGAAGCAAGAGTTAAGAGTTACCACTGCATACGGTACTATTTCCCAGAGAAATAAACCTAGAGATAGACATACATCTCCAGGAAAAGTGACTTAGAATAAAGAACATGAAGACTTTCTTAAACAGAATATCCGGAAGCACTTGGAAAACTGCAACTGACAGCTTGCAAAAGGACAGTATGGCCTTCAATACTAAAAATTTGCTTTGGAAAAGAATTGTCTACATTATAACTTAGATAAAGCATTTAGCAAGGTTGAAGCAGCAACTGAGTCATCCCAATATAGTCAACTCCATACAGAAAAAAAAAAAAGAAAATCATAGAACCACATATGTACCGAAGAATGGACAAAATCAGTACAAAGTGTATTCACCCTGATATTGTGCCATGTCCTTGGACCACAGAGTTTCTGTTCCATATTGAGTCTCATCATATAAAAACCTAACCTCTGTGGCACCAGCATCTTCTGCATTCTGAATCAGCTCCTGACAACAAGAATAAAAAAAAAGAAACAAAAATAAGGTGTGATGCAATAGTTTTATGCATATTGCTTCCAACTGAAGCAGTAGAAAATAACTATAATATTCTCAAGTATAACAGCTGTCATACCTTTCAATCAAAAGCATCTTATCCAGCTTACCTGAATGAAAACAGATACTATAAAAGGAACATTCAGACAAATACTATAACCATGATTTGAATTTGGAGCTCAAATATCACACAGAACCAGTATGTATGCAGTTCAGAAGTAAACTACTAAACTGTTACTATAAGAACTATAGAACTATTTTCCCAAATCAGAGTTATACAACAACTCTCAAAATAATGCAAGATAGCAGAAGATTGAAAAAAAATAGTCAAAGTTTATTGTTAAGACCATACAGCTGTCAGACAGATACCAATAGTTGTGAAGGGGTAATATACAGCACACTTCTTTGCATTAGCTAAATTCAATTTAAATCAACATTTCACAGCAGTGAGGTGCAAGACATTTCTGAACTATATCTCTATATCTCTTTATATCTCTATAAATAATGAAATCTAGAGAGGTCACCAGTCAAAGCCCTTTGAGTAGAAAGAGACTTATATTAAGACTGAATATTTGTTAAATAGCATTAGTAGCAGTGAGAGCCATGGAAAAATCTCATAACTGAAATGTCAGTAAAGTTGTTTACTATGCTAATTATAAACTATATCGATAAAATATGCCCATCTAGTACCATTTACCATAGACTCATCAGAATAATTATGAACAGTTGCAGAGTGAGAACTTCACAAAATGCTCTATTTATACTGGATCACCAGTGCATGTCAGGACTCCAAAAATGTGCCAGATATGTGCCTATGTGTGCGGGAGAATACGTAATTAAGTTTTGCACAAGAAGATCCCTCATTTGAATTGAAAAGCTGTCTAGGTAGGTACATCACACCGAAACATAACATACAACATAAATTTTCTTCAGTAATTCACAACAATAAAAGGGTTGCCAGCGAGGTGAGTGTTCATGTTGGATTCTAATATATTGTTGGCAGCAATGAATAGTAATAAATAAGTAACAAACTCATAGATATCTAGCATAGAGCTTTCATTTAAAGCAATAAGCCCTCAGTTTTTTACTGTATGACAATATATTCGATCCAAAAGGTGCATTACAATTTAAACAAAATATATTGTCAGTTCTACATCATTTAAAATCAAGACAAGATAGCAAGAAAAAACACCCAGTTTAGCATATGCTTTAAACAGAATCGCTACATGCAGCACTTAATTAAAATAATAATAATAATAATAATAAATTCTTATAAAAGAACTAAAACAATCATGCAAGAAACTGCAGAAGAAGTCTCTAGAAAAATGGAATAAGCAGGGAAACTTCCAAGTAGCCAAGGATTTCCATTCATTCTGTGACACACTGGATCTGCTACGTCTGACTTTAACAGCAAGGTACAAGAAGAATATTAACATTGAAGTCTAATTTAACAGGCCAGCAAAATACCTAGTAATAAGCCATTCTTAACAGTCAGTTAACTCTGAACTGTAAAAACATGAAAAGATGAACATTTATAATATTAGGTCTACCTGCCTGATTTCTAAGGACATTATCCTACTTTTTTTTTCAAGCAGCA
Source organism: Centrocercus urophasianus (assembly GCF_019232065.1). Classification (NCBI taxonomy): domain Eukaryota; kingdom Metazoa; phylum Chordata; class Aves; order Galliformes; family Phasianidae; genus Centrocercus; species Centrocercus urophasianus. The sequence continues at coordinate 32,067,166 of NW_024885532.1, read as the reverse complement.
ATGAGAAACTGAGCTTCACTTTTTAAGAAATCATGAACCCTTAATGATGCAAATGAATCTTATAGATTCAACTAGCATTCAGGAATACACAGTAAAAATGGTAGGTGTCCATTCGTAGGATGGGTACTCTCAAAAAATATACCTGTGACACAAGCTGCCAAAACAACTGAAAACATCTGTAATTTAAGTATTCATACTAAAAGTAACTAACTTCTTGTCCCATGGTTGCAAAGAAAGCCTTCCAAGACAAAATCTTGGAAGATTCTTTTGTCACCTGCTTTATCAGTGCGTTTTCTATAGACAGATATGCATCTGCACCAAATCCCATTCTAGTCAGAACCTAGAATTCCTACATACTAGAGAAATAAACTCCCTACTATCCATGAGGCATTCTGGACAAGAAGTACAATATTCAAACATGAAAGAGTCACATGAAATGCCCTTCAAAAGTAAAACTGGCGCTTCAACACGTTAGCACAGAAAGCTACAATAAACGAGACATCTTTTCTCTTGCTAAAATTATTGAAATAAGAGTGAACTGGACAGCCTGGTCTAATGGTTGACAACCCTGCACATAACATGGGAGTTGAAACTAAATGATCATCATGGTCCCTTTCAACCCAGGCCACTTTATGATTCTGCGAATTATCTGTGTTTTCATTAGTCCAGAGTAAAGTGAGGTAAAGCCCATCCTACCACTTCCCCATCTTATTAACTGCAAAATTTTATCTTTTAGGTCAGTGCTGTGATGTTCAACCTTTGGCTTCACACATAATACTCAGCATTCAAACACAGAGCCAGCACACTTCAAGGTCTCCTAGACAAATTATAAAGCATGTAATGAACACTAACTTCAGTTTAGAAGAAAATCTGGTATTCATTTGCTATGATAACCTATTTCTAGAATAAAAATATTTTTATGCCCATAGAAAACCAATGAGCTTATTATTTATGTTGCTTCAAAACAGTCTCCCAAAAGTTACTCAAAGATGTTTTTATAAATGTACTTAACCTAATTATGACACTCTGTGATACCATAGTAAATCATTGAGAAAAAAACGTATTTATTTAATATGAAATTCTATAGCAAAATTTAATACTAACTTCTCAGGTTCGCCCTAATCTTATACTAACCTAAGTCCTACAGAACTGCATATACTATTATGTATTTTTTTTTATAGTTTACAGCAGAAATGAAAAAAATTGCAAGAAAAATAAATATTTTATAAAGCTCACTCACATACAATTAAATCAAAGATTTCATGACATAAATTAACATCCGCATTTTATCTTTTTTATTAATTATAATGGCATTGGTGACAAGCAAGCTCAGAGACTATGTTAAACCAAAAAAAAAAAAAAAAAAATCACATCTCACTTTGCTTTATAGAAATAGAAATATTTATCTACTGTACTAGAATGATTATCTGATGAAGTCAGATTTCAATACTTCAGTTCTTCCACAGAGATTTGCTGGGAAGCATTAAACTAATAGTAGTGTGTCATGCACATTAATTTCCTTCTAAAAATACCATTTATTGTATACCTTAAGAATCTGTCCTCCTTCTGGGTATCTTCTTAAAATATCCTTAAGAAAATCAACAAGTGGTGGAGTTGTTTGTCCAAAACGACCTAAAGCAGGAACAAACAAACAAAAACATCTGTGCATTATTCTACAATGCATTTACTTTCAGGTTTAAGAAAAAATACCAAACAATTACTTTAAATTTTGTTTTACATTAACTTAAGACCTGATACTATGACATCTTAAAAAAAAAAAAAAAAAAGTTGATGTTAATGTTAGTATGAAATTTCCTATCTGGGTGAAACAAACTGGATAGCTAAGGCTTCAGGTCATTTATATCCCAGTTCCCAACTACTGAAAGTTCAAATGCAACAACTTCTAAAGGACTTCTAAAACTTCTAAAGGACAACTATTTTTTAGACTGTAGGACAGCATTCTAGGACTCTAAATATTTTAGTGGCTGAGATGATCCTTTCCAACATGCACTCACACGGCATACTCTGTCTAGTGTAAACTTCCTGTTGTAGCACATTGTGGTGCTGGCCTGGTGTTAGCGTGGGTGCTACCTGGGCTCAGCACAGGAGGGAAAGTCACAGAAAGCTGCTAACAAGTTTTGAAGTTCTGGTGAATAAGCACTCTACAAACTCCACGGTCAGCCCCTGCGCTAAGAAAAATAATCTATTACAGAATGAAAGGATCAAATTTCTCCAGTTCTCAACCTCCGATCTAAAGAACAGCTTCCTAAAACCAAACTTGAGATGAACAGTAGATGTAATGCCCACAGGAAAACTGGCTAGAGCCTATTTCCACCTATCACTTCCCTTCAAAATTACTAATGTAATGGTTATGTCTCTCTCCCTCCTGCATATATTTGTTTATCAAGTACACATATGCAAACACACATTACATGTACTACGGGAAAAAGACATGACAAAAAGCAATGGAACAAAAAAAAACACCACAGCATCCTCCTCAATGCGGAAAAAAAAGTGATGGCTACAAGATCTACTTTCTGCAAATGACCCGTTCTAAGAAAAAAAATCTCAGAAGTTATGCACACAGAAGTCTGGTGTTAAAGCCTTCAGATCCTTCAGAGTGACCTACATAAGTGTTCCGGGCTAGGAAAAGTTAAGTGCTTTCTCTAAACATGGAATCCTTACAGTAGTGTCTCTTTAGAAAAATATCACAGCCAAAATTCAAGCACAAAAAACTGCAACAGTTTTTCCTTTCCATGAAGGATTTCACAGGACTACTTACAATGTATTCCCATATACTTGTATGACTAAAATAAAAAAACAGGTTAGAAAGAGGAAAAACCTTTTTTTTTTTTTTTTTTTTTTTTTTTTTTTTTTTTTTTTTTTTTAAGTCTATCACAGCCATATACCAAATAAGAAAAATGTTTCATCCATAGAACCAGAGTCCATTTTCACAGGTGTTTTTGAACCATTACGAGTTCTACTGCAAGAAAACACGAACTTGTAGCTAATACACAAGTACCTTACTTTCCTCTGTCACTAGAAAACCACTAGAAAACCAGTTAGTAAATCTGTGGTTTACTAAACTAAGAAATGCAGCTTTTTTGTGACACCAAATAAAATATCTGCATGAAAAGGACTTCCTTCTTCGTACACAAGCATGCTTTATTCCCTTGTAAAAACAAATGGATACTTATAACATACAAGAAAAAAACACTGCTTCCCATTTAAAGATAAAATAATTTCTATTAATTCCAGACTAGAAAATTCCAGATTAGAAAATGTTTGGACCTTCTAGTTCATAAACAGAGACATATATTTTTCATACCTCCTCCTTTCAATGCTTCTGACTGAAGCTTTAGAAAAATCTGACTTTGAGACTTTTGAAGATCTAGAATCTTGGTATCATCAGACAACTGAAACAGAAAAACAGATCTTGGTCAAAACACTCTGCAATGTACATATTCTAGTTTAGTTCTATTCCATGCATACTTATACCATGAAGCCTGGCTTTAGCTAGAAGCACACAAATACTCTGCAACAGCTAGTATTCAGTTCAAGCAGTACTTCAGACTTTGTGGTCTAGTATGGCTTTTTTTCCTAATGCCTGTCTGGTGGTGCTCAGGTGATGCACTGGTCTGACAGTAACAAGACCAACAAACGGCTGCAAATAAATCAAGTAGAAAAATGTCTGCAGATGCCTACTAAGTGCAAACTACAGCCTCTTTTTGTATTTGAGAAGCTACCTGGGAACTTCTGGAAGCACGCAGTTACCGTGCTAATCTGCGTGCCCATAAAGAAAATTAATATACACAAGTAATTTTAAACTAAGCTATATCACTCAGAGTAAGGAAGACAAAAAGTGTAGAGAAAAGTATGTCATTGAAAGATCCCACAAAAACTTGACAATTTCATCGCACTTTTACCTCAAACCAAGGGAGTCACTGGGAACACTCCAGAGAAATAGGGGCAAACTAAGCAACAAACTCCTCAGCAGCCATTGGGAAAAACATCATGGTTTTGTTATAGTTTTAGTCTACTATGGGAGTCCCAGTCATACGACACAGCACACAGATACAAGGGGAAAACAAATGTATAATTGCTGTAAAGTTGTACTGAGTTAATTTGAAAACCAAGCAATTGAAATTAGTCTCAGCTTATACTAAACAAACAACTTCATTATGTGAAGTTGTAATATTACATCAGCTTCAGTTTACAGTAAAGTTCAGGTCTACTTTCTCTTTTCAGTGGCTAAAAACAAATCACAAGGAAGACATTAGTGCTCACACAGGGATGCTTACAAACAAAATACATTCAATAAGCAAAATATTCCAGTCCAGAGCACTTAGCCATAATTTTAAAACACTAATTAGAAACACGTTTCTTTTCAATTACATCAGTTTTAAGAAATCTTCACAGCAACAGTACGCTTACTGTAAGATCCTACATAAACACTACTTCAGCTGACCGTGTCTCAAGATGTAAAATCACTTAGACTGGGTATAGGATAGCTTACAATTCAGTAAAATAAAAAAGAATCCAGAAAACGATGTAATCCATCACCAAATACTAAAGGGAGAGAATAACCAACTTTTCTCAGGTGGTATTTCTGTACCCAAAACACCAGCTGAAACTAGAATAATTAACTTGTTCAAATTAATAGATTAACACTACATTATTGGAACAGGCTGCCCAGGGAGGTGGTGGAGTCACTGACCCTGAAGGTTTTCAAGAGAAGGGAAAATGTCACACTTAGTGACATGGCTCAGAGCAGTCACAGGCAGGGGATGATGGTTGGACTCCATGATCTTAGTGGTCTTTCCAACCTTAATGATTATGTGATCCTATAAGGCACTGTGTGAGAAAGAAATACTGGACATTTTTTAACGTCTGGTAGCAGCTGTGATGGAAAAAATGACACAGCAACAAAATAAAGAATTAAAGATAAAATAAACAAGCACTTAAAAGTTTCAGAAGGAGTTTTGAGATTACCACAGTACGGAATGCCTGCTAACATTGATATTTCTAAATATTAACCTGAAACATGTATCTGAGAACAGTTACTGCTGCCTGCTTACTGACTGCTCCTTGCCCAAAACACAGAGGGCAGCGTCAGACAGAGCAGCACTGGTATCTTGGCTTCCAGATGGGTTTTAGAAAGTGATACACAGAGCCCCTTTCTCCCAAAACAGGAAGGCCTGAAGAGCACAAAATCAAGGACAGAAAAACCAAGCTAGAAAATAAAATACGTACTACATGGATAATTGGTTTCAAAACTCAAAGCACGTAACAGAGGGCGTTCCTTGAGCAGTACAGCTATGATCACCCGGCTTTGAGCATTCCTGTGCCACACCGAAGCCCAGTTCCCAGCCTGCCCTCCCCACCCCACTTCCAGGCAGCACGGATGGAGCTCACCAAGCAGCGCCGAGCCGGGGACCTCCCGTCGATGCTTTCCACAGCACAAGGTCATTCGTTCATCCCCCTCTCCCACGTGCCTACATCTCGAATTCCGCCCCTCCCTCACCTCTCTCCCGCAGTGCCACAGCCTCTGTCGGGCAGCAGGGAAGCCGGCTTCCGCGTCGATCCGCGCCTTCACGTCGCCCACATCCGCGGAGGGAGGCAGCTCGAACGTCCTGCAGCCCAGGCAGCCATGGAGGACGGTGACCCGGGCCAGCCTGCGCCAACACAGAAACACAGCCTGAGGAGCGCTGCCCCAGCGCCCACCCGCAGCCCCTCACGACCTGCAGGCCCGAGGCCGCCGCCGGAGCTCCCGGCCGGGATGCGTGGTGGGATGGCAGGCCCGAGAGGAGAGGCTGTGGCAGCGCCTGCACCCGTAACCTCGTCCCGTCCCATCCCGTCCCGCCGCCACTCACATGCCGCAGCGCACAAAGGACCGTTAGCTGCCGCCGCCTCTCCCCACACGGGGAAGGGGAGGGACCGGGCGGCGGCGGGCGGGAGGGGCTCGCCTTGAGCTCTGCGGCGTGAAGGAAGAGGAAGAAGGAGGAGGAAAAAGTGGGACTAGTGGGGAAGACGCCCTAAAAGCAGCGGTGGCTGCCGGGGAGGGGCGAGCAGCGCGGCCCCTGTGAGGGTGCCCAGCTCCGCGCAGGGAGGCGTCGGGACGTGGAAGCCGGTTCTGGTCCTGCTGCTTCCAGCCTTAAACAGCAGCGTCTCCTCACTTCTCCCTTACTTCATCCTCGCTCACGCAGTGCCCAGCATCCAGGCCCAGCAGTCTTAGGGTTAATAAACCCCACGTTTCTGAAGAATACGAAACACAGGAGGAAACCTCATTTTTTTTCTGTGAATCGCTTGCTTAATCATGAATACTTACTGGTATTGATCATCCACTTTATCCCGTGGGGCTTGTGCCTTACAAAACCTGTGGAAAACACACTTTCCTGAAAATAGGTAGGAAGAGCTTACTCCAATCTCTCAAGGTACAGAAGCAAAGTCTGCAGTGGTTGTTTTCACTCAGCCTGTACCAAAGCTCAGTGATTGCAATATGCTCATTGCAAAAGTTCTGTAACTGGATGTTGATGGATGGAGGAAACAACTTAATGACCATCCGCACAGAAACAGCTTAAGCACTCACTGCATGAGTCTAAAAGGGCAAAGCCTGTTTCCAATCTCTGACGCATTTTGTGAAGGTGAGGAGCTGCCATTGATGAGAACTAAGCAACAATTTGGAACTACAGTTAGGAAGTTTGTTGGAAAAGACCTTAAAGATCATCAACTCTAATAACCCTCCACTAAATCATGTCCCTGAGCACCAAATCCAAACAGTTTTTAAACACATCCAGGGATGGTGACTCAACCACCTCCCTGGGGAGTCTATTCCAGTGCTTAACAGCCCTTTCTGTAAATAAGTTTTTCCTGATGTCCGACCTAAACTTACCCTGGTGCAACTTGAGGCCATTTCCCCTTGTCCTGCCACCTGTCACCAGTGAGAAGAGACCAGCCCTGCTCTTGCTGTAAGCACCTTTCAGATATGGAAGAGAGCAATAAGGTTTCCCCTCAGCCTCCCTTTCCCCAGCCTGAACAGCCCCAGTTCTTTCAGTCTCTCCTCATAGGCCGTATTTTCCAAGCCCTTCACAAGCCTTGCTGCCCTTCTTTGGACCTGCTCCAGCACCTCCATGTCCTTTCTGTACTGAGGTGCCCAAAACTGAACACAGCACTTGAGGTGAGGCCTCACCAGTGCCGAGTACAGGGGCAGGATGACTTCCCTAGTCCTGCTCACCACACCATTCCTGATCCAAGCCAGGATGCCATTGGCCTTCTTGGCCACCTGGGCACACTGCTGGCTCATATTCAGCTGACCATCCAGCCAAGGTCCCTTTCCATCAGGCAACTTTCCAGCCACTCCTCCCCCAGCATGTAGGGTTGTCTGGAGTAGTTCTATCTACTCAAGTCCATACGGGCAGATGGGATTCACCAATGTTCAAATGCAGACCAATGTGACTGCAAGGCTATCTGAGGAATGTGCCATCTGTGAGAAAGCACAGTGACCAGAACAGCTTTATGGCTGGAAAAAAAAGGCCCATCTTAGTGAAGGTCTAAAAGGATGCTGAAAGGAACTGAAGGCCACTAAATCTCATCTCAGATCTGAGATACTGCAAAGATCGGAGGGCTATGTGCTTTTTAGGAAAGATCGGCTGGTGAGGCGGGGTGGTGGAGTTGCTCTTTATGTAAGAGAGCAGCTTGAATGTATTGAACTCCACCTGGGGGAGAGTGGTGTAGCAGTGGAGAGCTTGTGGGTAAGAATCAAGGGGCAGGCTGGTATAGCTGACACCGTTGTGGGTGTGTGCTACAGGCCCCCTGATCAGGAGGAGGAGGTTGATGAGGCCTTCCACAAACAGTTGGAAGCAGCGTCACGATCCCAGGCGCTGGTGCTTATGGGGGACTTCAATTATCCAGATATTTGCTGGAAAAGCAATGTGGCCAGGCATGCGCGGTCCAGACGGTTCCTGCAATGTGTTGAAGACAACTTCCTGATGCAGGCGGTTGAGGAATCGACGAGGAGAGGGGTACTGCTGGACCTTATTCTCACTAATAGAGAAGGGCTTGTCAGGGAAGTAAAGGTTGGGGGCAGCTTGGGTTGTAGTGACCACGAGATGGTGGAGTTCAAGATCCTGAGTGGAAGAAGTAAAGCAAAAAGTAGGATTGCTATCCTGGACTTCAGGAGAGCCAACTTCGATCTCTTTCGGGGCCTACTTGGAGCTGTCTCATGGGCTAGGGTGTTGGAAGGCAAGGGGGCCTGTGAGAGCTGGTCGGCATTTAAGCAACTCTTCTTCCAAGCTCAGGATCGGTGTGTCCCTGTGAGGAAGAAATCGGGAAAGGGTGGCAGGAGACCTGTGTGGATGAGCAAGGAGCTCGTGCACAAACTCAAAGGAAAGAAGAAGGCCCATGAAATGTGGAAAAAGGGTCTGACTACTTGGGAAGAATACAGGAATGTTGTCAGGGTCTGCAGGGATGCGACAAGGAAGGCTAAAGCCTGCCTGGAATTAAATCTGGCAAAGGGGATAAAGGATAATAAAAAAGGTTTTTTCAAGTACATTAACAGTAAAAGGAAGACTAGGGAGAATGTGGCTCCCCTGCTAAGTGACGGGGGTGTTCTGGTAACGGGGGATGCTGAGAAGGCGGAGATACTGAATGCCTTCTTTGCTTCTGTTTTCAGTGAAAAAGCTCCCCCTCAGGAATCTGAGACCCTGGAGGTTAGTGAGAGGATCTGGGGAATGGAAGACCTCCCTTCTGTCAGGGAAGAGGTGGTCCAGGAGCGCCTAGGCAACACCAATGTTCACAAATCCATTGGACCCGATGGGATTCATCCACGGGTGCTGAGGGAGCTGGCAGAGGTGATTGCTGAACCGCTTTCTGTCATCTTTGAGAAGTCTTGGAGGACGGGGGAGGTGCCTGAAGACTGGAAGATAGCCAACGTCACCCCGGTCTTCAAAAAAGGCGAGAAGGAAGACCCAGGCAATTATAGGCCAGTCAGCCTCACCTCTGTCCCTGGAAAGGTGATGGAACAGCTTGTATTGGATGTCATCTCCAGACAACTGGAAGAAGAGGAGGTTATCAGGAGTAGTCAGCACGGGTTCACAAGGGGGAGGTCGTGCTTGACCAACCTGGTAGCCTTCTATGATGTTGTCTCTGGCTGGGTGGATAGGGGGAGAGCAGTGGATGTAGTCTACCTTGATTTCAGCAAGGCATTTGATACTGTCCCCCACGACATCCTTATAACAAAGCTGAGGAAGTGTGGGATAGATGAGTGGACAGTGAGGTGGGTTGAGAACTGGCTGACTGACAGAGCACAGAGGGTCGTTGTTGGTGGTGCAGAGTCCGGTTGGAGACCTGTAAGCAGCGGTGTTCCTCAGGGGTCTGTGCTGGGTCCGGTCTTGTTCAACATCTTCATCAATGACCTTGATGAGGGGATAATGGCCACCCTCAGCAAGTTTGCTGATGATACGAAGTTGGGAGGATTGGCTGACACGCCTGAAGGCTGTGCTGCCATTCAGCAAGACCTGGACAGGCTGGAGAGCTGGGCAGAAAAAAACCGGATGAGGTTTAACAAAAGCAAGTGTAGAGTCTTGCATCTGGGGAGGAATAATTGCATGCACCAGTACAGGTTGGGGGATGACCTGCTGGAGAGGAGCTCTGCGGAAAGGGACCTGGGTGTCCTGGTGGACGACAGGTTGGCCATGAGCCAGCAGTGTGCCCTTGTGGCCAAAAAGGCCAATGGCTTACTGGGGTGCATTAAAAAGAGCGTGTCCAGCAGGTCGAAGGAGGTGATCCTCCCCCTCTACTCTGCCCTGGTAAGACCTCATCTGGAGTACTGTGTCCAGTTCTGGGCTCCCCAGTACAAAAAAGCCAAGGATCTCTTGCAAAGAGTCCAGCGGAGGGCCACGAAGATGGTGAAGGGCCTGGAGCATCTCTCCTATGAGGAAAGGCTGAGTGAACTGGGTCTGTTCAGCCTTGAGAAAAGAAGACTGAGAGGGGACCTGATCCAGGTCTATAAATATCTAGGGTGTGGGGGGCAGAATGGCGAGGCCAGACTGTTTTCAGTGGTGAGTGGAGACAGGACAAGGGGAAACGGCTGGAAACTGCAGCATAGGAAGTTCCGCACAAATGTGCGCAAGAACTTCTTTACAGTGAGGTGACGGAGCACTGGAACAGGCTGCCCAGGGAGGTGGTGGAGTCTCCTTCTCTGGAGATGTTCAAGACCTGCCTGGATGCCTACCTGTGCGACCTGGTGTAGGGAACCTGCTTTGGCAGGGGGGTTGGACTCGATGATCTCTGGAGGTCCCTTCCAACCCCTACAATTCTGTGATTCTGTGATTCTGTGAAATACATTTTCATAGTAATATGTCCCTTACCACAGAAAAATCTGTGCTGCAATGTGATCTTATATTCACAATAATTTAAAATAAGTGTGCAGCAGCAGAAAGAGATGGATTCAAGCCCAGTATTTCCTTATAACTGTGCACAAAAAGATAGAATGGAGTCTTCAGATGGAAGAATACTGAGAGACAAATAGTGTACACTTTCTAATATAAGAGAAAACTCACTGCAGTACAGTATCATCCAGTGCAGCAAATTTTCTGCAGTGCTGGCAAGCAAGTAGATGTGACTCAACAGCCACATTTATTTGAGACAGCACATAGGAAACATAAAGCCAAAGATTTCTTTGACACAGTAAGCACTTAGCTTCATTCTTAACCCAGTTCTTTAAGTGGTTCTAACATATGTTTTCAACATTACATCATAAATATTTCCCATTAGCCAGAGAATATAGATTGCATTGGTCTGCAGTCACTGCCAGGAGCTTGCTTTATATCCTTGCTTACCTTTTCAAGAAGCTTGAGTATAAACCTATCACTGGCTGATGTCATTTGCTGATGACACATATACTACTCACTGGGAAATCACCTCTTTCTGGAGAATGGGAAGTTTCTACTTATTTGAACAACTTCATTAACAGAAAACAACTTTTTATATTTTTCTTATCTGAAATCACTAAACAGGCATTAATTAAATCTTGTAGAATTGACAAAAGACACTTCGGCCTTCAAAGTAAACTTGATTAAAAATTACCCAAAAATCTGTTACAAAATTGAAGTATTTTGCTGAAATTGTCTTTCTATAGTTTGGTGCAATACGTTTGAATCAGTTCTCCTACTCTTCAGTCTTCATATGAAACTATCATAGCCAGCTTCTAAGTCAAATAGCTGCATGATCATGGCCTAGTAAATATGCAAGAACTAGAGGAAAGTGTTCTTATTTCTTTTGCAAGCTGATGTATTTCTAAACACACATTCCAGGGGCCAAGTACTATATGAATTGAACACTTCTGAAATACTAACAAACAAAAGAGTTAAGTGCAGAGGGGCCAAGGACAGCATTTATTTCCATTTAATAGTTTTACTCTCCCAATTACTTCTTTTAATGTTCAAGCCACTTCTTTGATGGCACTGACAAAATGTCACGGGGAAGTGCTTAAGAGTCCATGAAATTTGTATACTCTTTGCTAATAAAGAGCAGAGCAAGAAGGCACTAATAAACAGAAGAATTTCAAAATCTTCTCAAATGTGTAAGTAAAACTTCCTCTTAGATCTACCTTAGATCTACCTTAGATCTACCTCTGGGTAGAGGACTACCTTGCAGCGTTGCAAGGACTGCTGTTGGCACACATTTTTTAGTAGTAGTTGTTTTCTTGTAGCCTTTGGTGACAACAAAAGGATGGGATTTAGAATACCCACTTTAACTTTGCAACACCAAAAACCAGAGCTTAAATTTGCATATTAATTTCAGTGACTAAAGTATGTTCCAAAGTACCATAATGAATCTAGTCCAGGCCTCCATATGGGACACACAGTAATGAGTTTATCAAGGGCATTTCTTCCATGCTACTTTGACAGTTTTCCTGTTTTCATTTCAGAATACTTAATAAAGCTTCTATCTTTCTACTTAAAGTGAGAAAAATCAATATAATAAAAATCAATAATAAATAAATAAAAATAAAAATAATAAATAAAAATAATAAAAATAAAAAATCAATAATAGTAAAATGAGCCCCAGATTACACATAGATTACACGTTCTAAGAAGTATTTCTCATCTCTGTTCTAGAGATCACTTCTGAATTCTGCATCTATTTATGCTCCAGAGTTTCAGTAGGCATCACTGAACAGAACCCTACGTATCTGGATAAAATATCAAACAGAAGAAGATTCATGCAGTTTTCATAAATTATGACAACACACAACTTCAAGGGCCTGTGAGAGTGTCTGTGTATGTCTGTGCATCAAATAAGTGGATGGTACCCAGTAATCATAGAATGGCTTAGGTTGGAGGGAACCTTAAAGATCATCTAGATCTAGCCTCCCTGCCCCAACAGACCAGGCTGCCCAGAATTCCATCCAGCCTGGTCTTGAGTACCTCCAGAAATAGGGCATCCACAACTTCTTTGGGCAACATGTGCCAGCACATCACCTCAGTAAAAAATTATTCTAAGAGATTCTGCTAGTTTTCTATCAGTTCTACCTCCTTCCTACCAGTTTTTAAAACACTAAGACAAACAACAAATTGTCCTTCAGATCACAGGAGATAGATGCGTGGCACAAAGGAAAAAAAAACATGAGATGCAAGGAAGGCCTTGTGAGAAGGAACAGCACAGAGTATCCCCTTCACAGAATCACAGAATCACAGAATCACCCGGGTTGGAAGGGACCTCAAGGATCATGTAGTTCCAACCCCCCTGCCTAGCAGGGCCACCAAACACACACATTCAGATCAGGTTGCCCAGGACCCCGTCCAACCTGGCCTTAAACACATCCAAGGACGGGGCATCCACAACCTCCCTGGGCAGCCCGTTCCAGGGCCTAACCACTCTCCTTGTAAAGAACTTCCCCCTAACATCCAACCTAAATCTTCCCTCCTTCAACTTGGATCCATTTCCCCTAGTCCTGCTGTTGTCAGCCCTTTTGAAGAGTTTACTCCCCTCGTGGGTGTAGGTTCCCTTCAGGTATTGATAGGCTGCAATGAGGTCACCCCACAGCCTTCTCTTCTCCAGGCTGAACAAGCCCAACTCCCTCAGCCTGTCCTCATAGGGGAGGTGCTCCAGCCCCCTGATCATCTTAGTGGCCCTCCTCTGGACCCTTTCCAAAATCTCAATGTCTTTCTTGTACTGAGGGCTCCACACCTGGACACAGTACTCCAGATGGGGCCTCACAAGAGCCGAGTAGAGAGGGACAATCACCTCCCTGTCCCTGCTGACCACCCCTCTCCTGATGGAGCCCAGGATCCCATTTGCCTGTCGAGCTGCCAGAGCGCACTGCTGGCTCATGTTCAGTCTCTCGTCCATCAGGACCCCCAGGTCCTTCTCTGCCGAGCTGCTCTCAAGGACCACTCCTCCCAGCCTGTACGGGTGCCTGGGGTTCTTCCGGCCCAAATGCAAAACCTTGCACTTGGCCGTGTTGAACCTCATTAGGTTCACCCGAGCCCAGCCCTCCAGCCTGTCGAGGTCCCTCTGAATGGCATCCCTTCCTTCCACCGTATCAACTGCACCACTCAGCTTGGTGTCGTCAGCAAACTTGCTGAGGGTGCACTCAATTCCCTCATCGATGTCATTAATAAAGATGTTAAAGAGCACCGGTCCCAAGACAGACCCTTGGGGGACACCACTTGTTACCGGCCTCCACCTGGACATAGAGCCATTGACCACCACCCTCTGTCTGCGGCCTTTCAACCAATTGCTTATCCATCGGGTCGTCCACCCATCAAATCCACTTTCCTCCAATTTAGAGATGAGGATGTGGTGGGGGACCATGTCAAAGGCCTTGCTCAGGTCCAGGTAAATGACATCGGTCGCCTTCCCTTCGTCCACCAATGCCGTCACTCCATCATAGAAGGCCACAAGATTAGTTAGGCATGACCTTCCTTTGGTGAAGCCGTGCTGGCTGTCTCGGATCACATGCTCATTCTTTATGTGATCGAGCATGTTGTCCAGGAGGATCTGTTCCATGATCTTCCCAGACACGGAGGTGAGACTCACTGGCCTGTAGTTCCCTGGGTCCTCCCTGCTCCCCTTCTTGTATATGGGAGTGACGTGACCCTTCCTCCAGTCATCCGGGACCTCACCTGACAGCCACGACTTCTCAAATATGATGGAGAGCGGCTCGGCAACCACCTCAGCCAGCTCCTTCAGGACCCTGGGATGCACGCCATCTGGCCCCATAGACTTGTATTCATTCAGTCTAAGGAGGCACTCTCGGACTTGCTCTGCCCTTACAGTGGGGAGGGATGTACCTCCTTGGTCCCCACATAGAGGTTTGGGGATGCAGGGTTCAGGGACGTGAAAAAGACTAGAACTACTAGTCTACCTAGACTACCTACTTCTGGGTGGAAGAAAACCCATCATTAAATAGTATCTGAGATGTTAATATTGAATATAGAATTTTAAATAGTTGGCAGAAGGAATAGTGCTCACTGCAAGAAATCTGCCTATGGCAGAACAGATTGAGCCATTTGTATGTAACAGTCAGTGTCTGTCAAATCAAAGCCTCTCCCTTGCTGTAACTCTAAAGTCTGATTTATTCAGTCCCACCTCTTGTGAATACCCAGTACTCAACTTACTTATTGGCCCTGCACCTCCATCTAGGACAACCCACACAGAGGCTGTGTCTGACAGAGTTGCATGTCAGTGGGGATACTGCAGATTACAGTTCTGGAGGTGGGGGCTGTCATCTCTTCATGCATTGATTCTGAGTAATAACAACATTTCCAGTGATAGTTTGAGACCCAGGTACACATTTATCTCCTAGGTTTTGTTCAGATACTGTCTGCACAAAGAACTCATGTTGTTCTTCAGCTGTTAGCAAGATTATCCACTGTTCCCAGTAACATATTGTTATACGTTGAATTCATTGTTGGGCAAGTGCATAAAGAAGAAAAGTTTCATATGTTTTTTTAAAATGCATTAGTGAAAGTGAAGTGTACATGTAAACTGAAGGTCAGACTATGAATCTCACAGGAACTTTCTTTTTTTTCAAGCAGTTTTCATTGGTAAATTCACATGCAAATGCATCAGAACCTGATACCTACTTATGATTTTGTAACTAAAGCAATGAATCTCTTTTTTTAAAGTAGTACTTTTCAAAAAACAAATTCTAGGTAGTTTCAAACCCAGTGCTTATCTTACTGAAGACCATAGGAGTTTGGGCAAGAATATGTCAGCCTAACAAAAAAGTTCTTAGAGGAATTAAATTATTTACCTGTCCTTATCCTTGATCTCCATTGTCTGTTCTCTTTTGATATCTTCTCAATAGAAACATGAAGCAGATTCTGGATTTATAAATTAGAAAATGATTTTTCAGTCTTCTTTTCTTGGTGGCTTATCACCTCCTCTTCACTGGACATCAGAAAGCCCTAACTCAGTTTTATCCCTAACTTAGTTTTCACTCCATCCCTTCATTCCAAAAGACTGCTTTATGTCTCATATATGTCTCATGTCTTATATCTACTACTTCTCCAGTTTTCTTCTAAAACTCAGAGTTAATTGTTCACAGACCTTGCCTTTCTCATAATCAGGAACAGACTTAAGCAAGGTTTTGCTTAGTTTTTCTTATCTGAATTCAAGACGATGCTTTTGTGCGATTGATTTCTAATAATTTTTCTGGAGAAGGGGTGGAAGTGTCACAGCTGCTCTTTCTGCTTTTTCTTCCTTTCTTCTGGAAACAGACAAAGTTAGAAGATTATTTGTGAAGGCCAAAATCTTGACTTGTCTTCTCCTTCACACCTGCTAGAAGCCACTTCTTAACATCAGCTCAGCAGTTCTGGAAGAACAGACACAAGCGAAAAGAGGTGGACCATTAGTACAACAGAGAACTGAACTGAAAAGTATGGAGAGTCATTTCCTCTGAGGGCATAGCATTAAGTGAGTCATGTTACTAATTATAAGCTGCCTTCTGCATTACAGTGCTTGTAAGCACGTGGAGAGCTGAAAAAAACCAATGAGGTTTTCTGCTTTTCTTCCAATGCAATATAAGTAAGTGCAGTCAACACAATAACTAACATATGTAGCTGCGAGTACACAGAATAACTACAAATTTTTTCAGTTTCTTCCTTGCATTGGTTTCTACTAAAAAAGACTCCAGAATATATTATAGCTTTGACATAAGATTATTCCATTGAAAAAAGGAGCAGGCTAGGCAGAACAGTAATGGGGAAGAAGTTTACCCTTCTACTCAAATGGCTTGCAATTAAAGGAAGAGATTAACTACCTTGCAATGAATTTCCATAGGGAGAATTCAGAGTCCTCCCATCTAACCCCCCTTCTCAGCTATATAGGTCAACATTCACCCTATGCTGCCCATACTGTCAGGAGCTATTTCCTTCAAGCTGACACAAAAATTTTTGTAGCAACAGGAAAGTTTATAAATGAGGCAAAGCAAGTGCTGTCAGATGGCGGAAAACATTTCATTCAATACATGTACAAAGTTATTGCCAAAGGAAAGTATGTGTGAGAGAGTTGGGAGAAAGACATTGGTATTCCATTAATGTTCAGCATCTGTGCAAATGTAAACCTTCCCTGAGCCTCTGACAGTATTTGCAAGTCTTTATATAATGTGCAGTTGTGCTCTTCAAACAATAATGCAGAGAGCCATTGTTTCCTGACCCAGAAAGGGAGACAACAGGATAAACTGCAAAAGGTAAATTAGTTTATCGTGTAAGTATGATGTTGAAATACATATGGTATAGGAAAAAGGAGGGTAGAATTTGTGAGTTGAGGGTTTTTTTCCAATATTTAGAAATTTCTCTCTTCAGTAAATAAATAAGTATCAAAGTATATGGACTGAAAATTAATTTTGAATGCATGATCACAGAGAACATAGCTTGACATAACATGCTACTAAATGGCTTTAATATAATTTTTTCTTTCTAAAGATGCTAGGCAAACAAAAGTTCCATGATAAAGAGACACAGACTTAAGCAACAGTCATGCAAATGGAACCAGATGGGCTCCACCCTCAGGTGCTGAGGGAGCTAGCAGGGTGATTGCCAACCCATTCTCTGCCATCTACCAGCACTCCTGGTTGTCTGGAGAGGTACCTAGACTTCAGCAAAGCCTCTGACACAGTCTCTCACAGTGTTCTACTGGGGAAACTGGCTGCAAATGACTTGGACACAGGGTTCCTACCCCCTTCTTTGGGTAAGGAACTGGCAAGAGGGCTGTGCTCAACAGGTAGTACTTAACATAGCTAAGTTCAGCTGGCAGCACGTTTCAAATGGTGTCTCCCAGGGGTCGGTACTGGGGCCCATCTTGTTTATTATCTTTATTGATGACCTAGATGAGGGGATTGAGTGCACCCTCAGTAAGTTTGCAGATGACACCAAGCTGCCAGGTACTGTTGATCCGCCTGAGGGTAGGGAGGCCCTTCAGAGGGATCTAGATAAGCTGGATCGCTGGGCTAAGGTGAATGGGATGAGATTCAACAAGGCCAAGTGCCAGGTCCTGCACTTTGGCCACAGCAACCCCATGCAGCATTATAGGCTTGGGGCTGAATGACTGTGAAGAGGAAAGGGACCTGAGTGTGTTGTTGATGCTCAGCTGAACATGAGCCAACTGTGCCCAGGTAGCCATGAGGGCCCACGGCATCCTGGCCTGCATTAGAAATGGTGTGGCCAGCAGGAGCAGGAAGGTGATCATCCCCCCGTACTCAGCTCTGGTGAGGCCGCACCTCGAGTACTGTGTTCAGTTTTGGGCCCCTCACTACAAGAAAGACATTGAGGCCCTGGAACGTGTCCAGAGAAGGGCAATGAAACTGGTGAGGGGTCTGGAGCACAAGTCTTATGAGGAGCGGCTGAGGAAGCTGGGATGGTTTAGTCTGGAGAAGAGGAGGCTCAGGGCAGACCTCATTGCACTGTACAACTGCCTGAAGGGAGGTTGTGATGAGGAGAGGTTTGGCCTCTTCTCCCAGGCAACAAACAGGACCTGAGGAAATGGCCGCAAGTTGTACCAGAGGAGGTTTAGATTAGACATAAAGAGAAACTTTTTCTCTCAGAGAGTGGTCAGGCACTGGAATGGCTGCCCAGGGAGGTGGTGGAGCCACTGTCCCTGGCAGTGTTCAAGAGGTGTCTGGATGAGGATCTACGAGATATGGCTTAGTGCTTGTGGTAGCAAAGGTAGTAGGAGAATAGTTGCACTAGATGATCTCGTAGGTCTTTTCCAACCTTGTGATTCTATGACTCTATGAAATCCAGCCTCATTTCCACAGGTATGAAGGACTCCCTCTGGAATGAATGAAACCAGTGCATCTCTGCTGATTAATGAGTTGTCAGTAGCAGGAGAGCACAAAGAAAAAACATTTTGGTTACAGTGGAGACCAAGGGGATTCTGGCATTCTGGTGCAGCAATTGCTGGAAGGCCAGCTTACACTATTTCCACTAAAAAAAAATTAGTAAAATCATACATAAAAAGCATTAGAAGTTGTTTGAACAACTTCAACTCTCTAGGGGAAGGAAAAAGAAAAAACAGATTTATAATAGAGAGCTAATTATGATTTAAGAGACAGCCTCTCCATAATTAGTGACTGACACATTTTCTCAGACAGTATTCTATTTTGAGATTTGGCCTTTCAAAGATTGTCCTTTATTATGTTGCTGTGGAGAAGCTTTTTAACTCATTGTGATTTTGTGCATGATTTTGCACATACCAAACTGTGCGTGACCTGCATGCTGATGAGACTCTAGCTAAATCTCTTATCACAGTGTCAGTAATTGCCATGAGTGTTTATCATAGGACACTGAGAATCTCTTTGTTTCAAAGAGTACATACGTGACTTGCTGTTGACATGTTACTTGTACTGACACATCCTTAGAAAAATAAAAAAATCCTTGTAGGATATTTGATGGTGATACCTTGGATAGGTCTAAAAGTACTCAGAGGAAGCTTAGGCTTAATTAATTAGCAGTAGATTAAGCTAAATGATCATGTGAACTGACATCTCTACCTTGGCAAATCATTCTGATAGTCCTTGAAGGAACTTGGCCTTGGCTGCATGGATGTGACTACTTGGTATTATCAGTTTTGCTACCAGATCATGTTACAATCCTAGAAAGATTCTGACAAAGTCATGTCTATGTTGTCTCACATGGTAAGAAAGAGAGACAAATTGGCTGTCTGACACCAGGCACCTAAAGACCATGGCACACTGACTTCCTGACCTTATTCTTCACTGCCTAAGGTTGCCATGCAGGCTACCTTGTAACTTCACACCATACTCATCCCTCCTGTCTTTCATTTAATTCATTAGTATAAGCATAACCATGCCCCTCTCCTAGAAAAAAGATACAGTTACAAACATTGCCTACATCAGTTTTCTATGATGGAATTTATTGGCTTTTCAAAGGAAACAACTTCTACTGAAGAATTCTGTCTTTATTTGAATTTTGGTGAAGGGAAGTTGTTTAGTAATCAATCTGTAAAAACAACCTTCAGTTTTGTGGATGCCTGTGATTAGTCGTAGATTAGAAGACGTAGGTAAAGGTCCTACCACGCTGCTATTCAAATGCTTAATTCTGCCTGCAGCATAACAGACACAAAGAGTCCACATGTAAAGGAAGTGCAAGAAAAACACTTTTTTTTTTTTTTTTTAATTAGAATATTTCATTCTCCTCCAAAAATGCTTTGCTAGTGAAGTGTAAATTGAATGAAAAATGTACAACTCAATCATATCTCAGGAACGTGAAATCCAGCTTGACTCTACCAGGGATGGTTTTAACAGCAAATAGAGGGAGATAGGCACTGTTACACATACTAAAAACTCACACTGCTGTGTATTAAACTCATGAGCATAAAAAGCATCACTTTAAAAGGAAAAAAAGCAAAGATATCTGGCAAAAGTGAAGGCTCATAAATCAGTGCTAGCAGAGGCAAAACCAAGTTTTCCTGAGGTCCAATCTCCGATCTCAAGTGTTATGAGGTCATCTCAGAGCTAATTTGTTATCTCTCACATGCCATTGTGAATACAGAATGGCTCCACTGTTTCACTAAATTTCTGCTTTTTCCTGGATTTATTAGGCAAGAGCATATGACAGGTTTAATTCTCACAGTTTTAATCCTACTTTATGCAGTAGGGCTGAATGAGCCCAGATCCCTAGCTGCAGCACAGGTGCACAAAATGGGCTGGCAGTTCTTTGTGCAGCTACTCAACATCCACACTGTGTCATAAATGTGAACTTTAATGTGAACTTCAGAACCCTCACTGTTGCATACTGTGGACAGAGTAAGGTAAACATGCAGAACAGCCTACAGAATTTCATATAGAAGTAAGCCTTTATGAAAGCTGACATATGTAACTGTTCAGAAAATTGGAGTTCAGAAAATTTGAACTCCAGTGTTTCACTCATAAAGCGTTAAAGACAACCTGAAATAGATTATTATAGAGCTTGCATTCCTAAGAAAGCAGATAAGACGAGGAAGGAGGAAAAAAAAAAAAAAACAAAAGACCATCCAAAAATCTGAGAAAACAGACATGTCTTAAATACAAATTGTTCCTGTCTATGCATAGTATAATAGCTGGGTTTGAAATACATTTCTATCAATGGTTAAACTAAATTCAAAGCTACTGCACAACTGCAAGTATGACACAAATATGCTAAGTTGCTCCTCAAAAATAGCTGCCCTGTAGAAATTTGAGACAGACCTGATACAGTGTAATATGATAGTAGATCATCAAACTAGAAATGCTAGAAGTAGAATAGATGTGCCCTTAACATGTTTATTGTCTGACAGCTTTGGTGTAGCCAATTAACTGAAATGTGCAGTCCAGCCCATCAGTAGATATAAATCAGTGCCATCACACAAGTATACATTTCTGCATTCATATTGCTGTACACAATGTGGTCATTCATTCTTTCATTATCACATATAATTTTAAGATAAGTGTAAACGAAAAGCATTCCAAAATGCCAATACTTTAGTACTATTGATGGCATCAACACCATAGATGCTGGTATTATATTATTAATGCTAATTAATTATTAATGCCTCTAGTTGGAGGCCTCTAATTAGTGGTGTTCCCTAGGGGTGTTGGTGCTGGGTCTGGTCTTGTTCAACAACCTCATCAATGACCTGAATAAAGGAATAGAGTCCACCCTCCATAAGTTCGCAGATGATACAAAGCTGGGAGGAGTGGCTGACACACCAGAAGGCTGTGCTGCCATTCAACAGGACCTGGGCAGACCGAGGAGATGAGCAGGGAGAAACCTGATGAGGTTTAACAACAGCAAGTGTAGAGTCTTGCACCCGGGGAGGGAAAGCTGCATGCATCGGTATAGGTTAGGGGATGGCCTGCTGGAAAGGAACTCTTCAGGGAAGGAACTGGATGCTCTGGTGGACAACAGGTTGGCCATGAGCCAGCACTGTGTTCTTGTGGCCAAGGCAGCTAATGGGATCTTGGGTTACATTGAAAAGAACATGGCCAACAGGTCTAGGGAGGTGATCTTCTCCCATTGTTCTGCCCTGATGAGGCCACGTTTAGAATTCTGTGTCCAATTCTGGACTCCTCATCTGAAAAAAAAACAGGGATCTCCTAGCAGGAATCCAGCAGAGGGCTAGAAAGATGGTAAAGGGCCTGGAGAATCTCCTTTACGAGGAAAGGTTGAGTAACCTGGGTCTGTTCAGCTTGGGGAAAAGAAAACTGAGAGGTGATATGATACATGCTTCCAGATATCTAATTGGTGGTAGGACACAAATGAACGAGGCCAGGCTCTTGGTGGTGTGTAGTAATAGGACAAGGAGAAAAGGCCTAAAACTTGAACATAGGAAGTTCTGTACTAACATGCAGAAGAACTTAATTACAGTAAGAGTGACAGAGCATTGCAAAAGGCTGCCCAGAGAAGCTGTGGAGTTTCCTTCTGTGGAGATACTCAAGACCTGTCTGAATGCCTACCAGAGCAACCTATTGTAGGGAACCTGCTTTAGCAGTGTGGCTGGTCTTGATAATCTCTCGAGGTCTTTTCCAAGCCCTGCAATTCTGTGATTCTAATGATACTATCAAGAATAAAAATGCTGCACTGTTGTTGATTTTTATGGAGACAACAGATTATTAGTAGCTTAAAAAAAAAAAAAAAAAGCAATTCCATATCTAGAACGTGATGATTTTTGGATCCAAATGTTCTTGTTTGTGCCTATCCCCTGCAAGGCTACACAAGCAACAGAGAGCAGCAATTATCTGTCTTAGATCCCGTAGTGTACTAAATGGGACTATGGGACCTGCAACCCTATAACCATAGTTTAGTAGTATAGCAGGAATCCAATCTAAACCTCCTCTGGCACAACTTGAGACCATTTCCTCCAATCAAGTAGGACATCTTTCAGTTTTATGCCAAAAATTTATAAAGATAAACCACAGAGAGCAGAGGACCACATTTGTCTAGGATAATTGTTACAGACAGCAGTCTTTTTCCAAAGAGCCTGTTTGAGGAGCAGCTTAAATAACACTGTGGCAATGATCTGTGAGTCCATGAATTCAGTCAATGATCCAGACTGTTTCTGAAAGTTGTTAGGCCCCATCTCCCTACATCTTCCAAGGAGAGTATTTGTAATGCATTAAATCAAGCACACATAGCAAGCCAGACTACAATACAGAAAGTTCTGTATTGATGTCTACCTAAACAAGTACATCAAGAACTGTTTGCAAAAAGCAAGTGATCACCAAGATAAATGATTTAAGTTATGTAGTTTTCTCATAGATTGAAACCAAAACATTTTAGTTCAACGCTCACATTTCCTCGGTGATTTCTTGAGAAGTTCAGAAAAGCATGACTTATGAATCTTGGAATCAATTGCAGCTAGTTTAGACTTCAGTATTACATTTTAATAGAAAAAAAAAGCTGCACCATATTTGTGAAAACTTCTTTGCTACTGAAAGAAAAACAACAGCCTCCAGCAGCAGACAGTGAACTTAGGCAATGATCTCTAGAGGAAAATTTGGGTGCATCTATAGCTCATACTGGAAAACAGTTCAGAGTGACCTGATCAGACAGAGAAGCTGCTAAATCCAAAACCAGATGGATCAGAGCACAAGAACACAGCAGTGCAGCTGCTGCAGCAAGCAGAGCTGATAGCTGCATGTTCTCACTGTGAAGCTGGTACCTCCACACAGCTCAATACCACACAATGACTTCAGGCTGTGATAACCATTACTCCGAACCATGGAGTACAGGAAATGTGTCTCAAGGGCCAGAAAAAAAATCTGCAATACATATTCTCAAGAACAATACAAATTTCATTAAAATTAAATATATATATACATTCTGTGCTAATTTCATCTGCTTCTTCTCAAAAGGCACGAGGGAAATGCAATCCTCAACAAGTATGAATTGTGATACTTCATTTACAGGAGAGGTGACTCAGGAAGTATGATTGCATACATCAATATCTAAGCTCTAGATATGGCTCGTAATAATTTGACCAACTTGCAGTCAGATTCTGTGGTATTCAAAGAATCTCACAGTAACTGTCTGGGACTGTGTGCTGAACTATGTTTAAAGAATCCCTTAACTGAGTTCTGATGAAGTGATCATACCCAAAGTGGATGTTTCAAAGTGACTATTGAGCAACACATAACAGCTGGAGAAAAAACTACTTGGCCACAAATAGGCCAGGCATTTAAATGCTCACCAGAACCGCTGCTCTCCAGAAACCCAAAGGTGTGAGGATCTTTCCTCTGAACTGAACACAGGACAAGAAGGAGAACTAGCCCTGGTGAGAGTTAGTTTTCAACCATTTGATGAGTTTTCCAGTGAAACAGGAAACTGAGACTGTCTGTAAACCACAATGCAGAAATTAGAAGAGCTCTGCATTAGCAAACAACATGAACAATGGAGTTATTAAGCAGAGGAAAAAAAATAGCATAAATGGATTATGGATTGACTGTACAACTTGATGCCATTTAGAGATACCCAGCTTAATCAATAAGTTCTGCTTGCTGTAAAGCAGGATGGATTTAGCCTCATAGCTTTGCTGGGCTAAAAGCAGCAACGCAATTTCTGGTACCTGAGCTTGTCTGCACCACCCACTGCAGCAACACATCGACCTGTGCAGGTTTGTTCATACAAGAGTTCGTTAAATACCTGGCAATGAGTTATTTCTCATGAGGCCCTGGTGAGAAACCACATGAAGGACAGGATAGGAACAAAGCTTTAGTACAGAAAATATAATTCAGAATAAATACAGCAGCTGCAATACACAATAAGAAGTGGTCAGTTAAGTGCTGCGATAACATGGTTCTCCAAAGCAGAGTGAGTATATCCTCAGGGATTTCCTTCCGTTTGTCTTTATTTTAACTATGGTTTTTTTGGATTAGTAAAATCATTCCTTTAGCTACATGAACTATATTTCACAAGCTCTTTTCTTAAGGAGTAACCCAGAAAACTCAGCACTAAGTGTTGGTCTTACCTCAACTTGTTTTGCAACATTACTCCTAGCTAAAATACAAGGGAAAGCAGATATTCTCTGTGGTCACATAAAGGCACTTTATTGTGTTGTACACAAAAGATTGTTATAACAAATGCATTAAGTCTGTTGGTGCCTCTGACATGCATTTTGCAGATACTGGTTTAGAATGTTGCGTTTATATTACTGCTTGTTTTGGATGTTCACAAATAATTAAGTTGTTGTCTATATTCAAATGTCTAAAGCAGGAAAAAAACGATCAAATTTCAAACATTTAATGTATGCAAGGAAAGATATCCCCTCACAGTTTTAAAAATAAATCTGATTTTATCTTCAAGTACAAGCAGTAGCTATACTCAAATCCTCCTAAAATGAATTCATGCCTGACCTCAGTGTTGCCATTTCCTGAACACCACGTAACCTCAACTATCAATACAAGCTAGCCTTGCTATCTTCCCTGGCTGAGCATCTTTCTTTTTGTTCACCCTACAACACAGCAGCCCAGGAAGGAAGGTATCAGCCTGCTTTTGGTACGGTTTCAGAGTCTTTTTCATAATTATTACAATGGTTACAACGAAAATTGGAAAGATTGGCTTGCCACAGTTGTTTGAAAGCCATGAGAAGAAGAGCTATTTCAAGTGGTGAATGCATTTATTTCTTTCATTAAATAAGTATTCCTTACTATATGGAAGTTTTCCGTTCTGTTACAGGTATTTGGTTTCAGGGACAATCAGTAATCATGAAACACTGATCTGTAGCATGTATGTATCAGTGTGATTTATTCACTGTATGAATATGTTTTGCAGCATCTTCTTCCTAAGGTTTGAAATAGATTGAAATTGTCAGACCTACAATTCAGAAATCTGCATTTGACAGACAAAAGACTGATGAGGAAATTTCAGACCTACAATCTACAGATTATAGAATCATAAAATCATAGAATGACCAAGGTTGGAAAAGACCTAAAAGATCACCCAGTCCAACCGTTCACCTATTCCCAATAGCTCCTACTAAACCATGTCCCTCAACACAACATCCAGCCTTTCCTTGAACACCCCCAGGCTCGGTGATTCCACCACCTCCCTGGGCATCCATTCCAGTGCCTGACCACCCTTTCTGAAAAGTAATACTTCCTCATGTCCAGCCTGAATCTCCCCTGCCGTAGCTTGAAGCCATTCCCCCTGGTCCTATCACTAATGACACGAGAGAAGAGGCCGACCCCCAGCTCACTGCAACCTCCCTTCAGGAAGTTATAGAGAGCAATGAGGTCTCCCCTGAGCCTCCTCTTCTCCAGGCTGAACATTCCCAGCTCCTTCAGCCTCTCCTCATATGGCCTGTGTTCCAGACCCCTCACCAGCTTTGTTGCCCTCCTTTGAATTTATCCAAAATGTTTATGTTTATCCAAAACATTGTTTGTTTGTTTTTGTGGAGAGGAAGATACTAACAGATCTTAAAGCAGTGCTCAAGAAATCAAACCTTGTTATCCTGTCCTCTACTACTCCTAAAAAATATTTTCTTGTTTTGAGTCACTGGAAAGTTTATGATAAGATAATCTTGATATCATGATTGCCTCTACTTTAGACACTATGGGATATGCAGACAGCCCTGGTCTGAGAGATCTCCAGGTGAGACAGTTATTTGTAGAGCTGACGACCACATCATGTCAGGAAGTATGTAGCAGTTCTGAGCTACAGACCATGTACAGTGTACCACCTCACTGAATGATGCATCTTCTACCCTGCAAGAGCTTCCAAATGACTTCTGGGCCCAATTTGAGATATGGTCTTTCTACTTAGAAAGCCTCACGCACAACCAGTAACACAGGTAACACAACAGAGGTAAGTAGCATTCCCATCTCCTGTTAGAGTTCAGTGTTGGGACCAAGATGACATGGCTAGTAGAAAAAAAAAAAAAAGAGCTGTAATAAAAATTGCCATAACTAATGTAGGAGTTGAAGTTAACCCTTTCTACTTGGAAGAAACCAGATCACCTCCATCTAAGAACTCTGGAACACAAAATTGCCATTTTAGTAGGAAATGTTTTTAACAAATCAAACTGATGTTACCACTTAATGACCGGAAGATGTGATTTGAGAAACTGCACATCCTTTGTGCAACATCAATAGTGTGCAAAGCTTTAGAAAGGAAATAATAATTAAAAACATGGAAACAAACACAAAGTGAGTTAAAGTACAAAAATCATGCAAAGTCTACCTCACATATTCCATTCAAAAATTATTTAGCAGAGAAAGGTATCTGCATAAATCTCACCTTCTGAAGTTTAGAAACATCAAATACTTTGAAAACTATTCATTAAGCAGGAAAAGATTGAAATAATACAAGAATGGTAGATACAGAACCAACTGCATGGTGGGTGGCAGCAAGAAACTAATGACACTTCCCAAAGACATGACTGATACCACAAGGACAGCTAAGGGGATCAAAATCCTACCCTTTAAGCAGAGACTGAGAGAAACTGTCCTCTTCAGCCAAGCAGAACGATAGAGAAGATAGCACAGAAAAGGTAAGATTATTTTTTTTAAATCTAATAGATGGATGAGCATAGGAAGTGGAGAAGAACTATTTAAAATATTAGAGGACATGGGTGTAAAAATACATAAGTTTAAATTTCCCCAGAATAATGAATGAATCAAAAAAGCAGTGAGGTTCCCAGGCAGGCCTCCAAGAGTAGAAATGAGTAGAGTAAGGGCTTTGGAGACTGATCAGCTTTTATCCAAAGACGGATCTCACAGCCTGTGACATCAGAGCACTGCTCTGTTCCTGGAGACCTTTTCCAATCCAGCAGTGCACAGCCAAGTGCTGGAAATCACTTCAGTGCACAGCCAAGTGCTGGAAATCACTTGGGACATCCAAGCTGACAGCATCTAAATTTGAATATCTGGAAACTGGCATTTAGGAAAGCATGAAGAAAAGCTCTCAACTTTGAAATTTACATCTGCCCTCTTATCTGATGGTAGCTGAGTTCATTTACCTGTGGGTCACTGAAAACATACCTAATTTCTCCATCAGGATTGGATAAAATGAAATAATCTTCCATTTGCAGTTTGGGAATGCCTTAGTGGTGGCAACAAAGTTTTATTTTAAAAGGGAGCTCACTCATGCATCTCAGATTTACCAGCGTGTGAGTATAAAGCAAAAATGGATGCACTTTTTTTGCATTAAGTCAAAAACATTTTAGTGTAGTCTGAAACAGAAGATCGCTCACACAGCAGTGTGTAATATGATGATCTGGCTTTTAGAGAATGATGATAAGAACAAATTGCAGGCTCAGTACATTATCTAGCAACCTAATATAGATAAGTTTGTCCAGTCAGCTGGCAGGGAATTCCAATGTTGATGTTGATTTTGTTGTGTTTGCCTGTGCCCAGACATAGCACAGGACTGCCTGATTTTGCTCAGGAAGCAAAATATTTTGTAATAGGTATTTGCTTGTTATAGTTGCATAAAATTATCAAAACTAAGATAAAGATACTTCTCCTGGAACTGTTAGAAGGAATCAAGTAATCAGCAGCACTCTGCAAACACATAAAACCCATCTAAATGAACAGGCCTTGGCTGCAAAATGAGGACCTTTATTTTAGACCAGACTGGTCCTGACCTACAGAAAGTATATATAAACTACACTGATAACCAGTGCTGCTTGTGGAAACAAGGGAGAAGCCCTCTTCAGTGCCATCCTCCCTCTCTGAAGTGCTCTGGAGTCTGGCTGCCTCAGAGACAAAACCTTCAAGGCCAAGCACATAGCATAAGATTTACCATAACATATACCTAATGCTTGACCAGAACAAGTAGATAGTACTTGGTATTTAGATATTTAGGTGTTTCAGCACTGTAGTAAAATGTTCCCTGGCCTTCTTGAACTGTAGAGACTTTTTCATTGTCTCAGAAAATTCCTAGAACAGTCATTCACAATTCCCTGATAACGAGAGCCACAATACCTAGTACCTAATCTAGAAACATTCCAGGAACAAGTACAATACTTGTTACAAGTTACAGACTTGCCAGAACACCTGAATGGCTAAAAGACCAATACTTAATACTTTATTACCTAAATAGAGTTCTCTAGGATATTTTTGACAGAACAGTAATGCAGAAAGGGAAGGAGAAAATGAAGCCATCTAAAATTTCCTACCCATTAGCACCAGTTGGTAGGGACATATGGCCATGCTGCACAGAGTGGTTTCAAGCACAAACTGTAGAGTCCATCATCATCCTCCTCCTCCTCTGACTCATATTAGTATGTAGCACCCTTCGCATTTTTTGTGGGAGAAAATACTGAGAGATTCAACTGAAAAAACATAACATGGGAACGTTACAGAATGTTATTATTAGCCAATTGTAGAGGAATGTCAGCCTCATAGTGTTGGAGAACAATATGCATTACAGTGGCAAAGGCTTTGAAGGTTCATGCTTAAAAGAAAAGTGTAGAGTAGGGCAACTTACTGTTGTGGAAAATCAGTAAAATCGTGCACAACAGCTTATGTGTCAGTACCAGCAGGGAAAGACAAAGGCATAGAAAAAGATAGTATTACCTTTAAGATCCAAGACAGACAAAATTTTCTGCAAAAAGGTGAAGTCAGAAGCAGCAATAAGGCAAGGCGAAAGACTTGGGAAAAGTTCTCATCCCGTTCATAAAAAGCCATTTATATTTTCTGAAATGTGCATAGCCTTTAGACCACCTGGACAATGTTTTTCTTTCCATCTTGGAAATATATACAGCACATACTGACTGTGTCTACACCATTACAGCCCTGTAACCCAAAAGCAGGACTTAGTCCATTCTCTAGATGGTGCTTATTCACTCATGTGTTCAAATTAGGACCATGCCAGATCTGGGCCACAGACCAAGTGTGCAACCCTGGTCCCAGATCTCTTCTCTGCCCCATGTGGCAATCCTGTGGTCGTGAAAAGTTTGGGGGAGGGCACTTTTTGGGTGAAAAAGGTCTGAAATAATGACAGTGAAGTTGTGCAAAAAATCCTACTTTTGTAGCATAAAGTTACTCTCACAGACTTAACGCTGTATATCTCCACAACTCCTGTCAAGTAGAAAGACAAATCACTAAGAAAATACAGGGAATGGCTTGCAGGTGATATTACTTCCACAGAACAATTCCACATTACAGGCAAGAAAATGTTTCTGCAGAGTAAAAAGAGTTTCTTCAGCAATGGACTCAGTAGTGAGAGAAACGCCAAGACCTTGGAGGTCTTTTCCAACCATGATGATTCCAAGACACTCTGACTCTAAGTGCTGCTCATCCACCTGACACAATCTTTTTTAGACCAACTGATGCATCCCCCTGAAGAATTGTTGCAAGGCTGAATTTTATTTTCAGTTACTGATATTAATCAAAAGTAAACACCTGCTGCCTTCTCTCCTGGTCCTACAAGCTGACTCCTAAATAAAAGCAGCAGAAAGAGGCTCTTAAGATCACGACATACTTACAGAAGTGTGGACAAAGTTTCACAGACATCTGTGCTTTTTGCCAGCCAAAACTGAAGACAAATGGCATGGCATTTTCTGTCTATGACTAGTACGCTTTTAAGGAGATAATTGACTATATGAATGTCTCCTCTGTAAGCAGGAGGGTTCATCTCTAAACTGAGACACACTATGCTGAAAATTTACGTCTGGGAATGCCAAATGTTGCAGAAGCAAGGAGATTAACACACAGGCTTGGCTGGATTCAGGATGTCTAGATGGTGAAGAGAAAATTTTTTCAAAGCTGAAAATAGTTAACTCTTTTGCAGATGCTGCAAATCAGTATGAAAGCATGGAAATACAGCACGTTTAGCAGCTGTCATTCATGACAACAACTGTTGTTTAAAAATATTCTTAGGACAGCTCTGCCAAGATTTGGTATGCACAAGATTTGACATCTCTTCCATTACTCCTGTTACTTCACAGCACGCCCAGTTAGATATTTAATTTTCTAAGCAGTCATTTCAGTGCAGTTTTTCCTAATTAAAAATGTTAGGAAGGTGAAAGACGGAAATGAACATGGATCTTTTAGCATATGAAACAGAAATAGCACTATTCACAAACAACTATATTAAGCTACAGGGGTATCATAAAGAAGCATCCATGAGTGTTTGCAGAGTGGTTTGAACTACTTGATTAAGTAGCACCCTATTAGTGAAAATTATGATTAATGAGAAGCTTATAACAACAAAGCTCTCTCTGCAAGTACTGCAGGAGAAAGGAAGAAGGAAACGAGAAGTGTATTTCAGATTGGAGTTGTTAAATTAATAATTAAGGAATGAAGATTCACTAAAAGGGTTTTTGGAAGATTTGTGTATTCTAAATTTTAGAATGACCAAAAAGAACATGAACTTTGTTCTACTATTTCCAGATGGGTTTTTTGTTGTTGTTGTTTTTTTTATACTTCAAGATCCTACTGTTATCCCCCTTAAACAAGGCAGCATTTTACAACATGGTATAAGAGATAACATATTAAGACATAAGGTGGTAAGCAGGAGCCCCCAAGATCAATGCTTTCAGTCACATCAGAGCAATTCCATTATTTCCCATATAAAGCAGGCAGCTGCCCTTTACATCCAACTGTAACACTCATGCATTAGAGAAAGAGGAGTTGTGGTCATTCTCATTTATTATTTATAACACAGAGCACGTACAACTTGGCTGACATCATCCTTGTCACAGCTCATGAGAAACTGAAATAAATCACTTTCTGTGGTTTTTAGGAAAGTTGAAAAAGCCCTTTCAGGCCTAATAATCCATTTTTCTGCAGTAGAATGCTGTAACATATACAGCCAAATAGTTTATTGCATATAATTGTGTATGTCCCAAGCTGATGACTTGACTGTTGTTTGGAGGAAGTCCCTATATGTACATACATATACATATACATTAAATATAATTTAAAGAGACGTGTTTAACATTGACAGATGTAGCCAGAGCAAACTGAAAATCACTTTAAGTTCTTCAGCTCTGAAGTCTACTTTGCTCTAGTGGATCAGCACTGTTGTCGTACAGGATTGCTGCGCTAACAAAAGCCTATACAGGAGACAGGTTTCCAGTGCCAGACTAACATAATGAACATAACAAGGTCAAAATTACTTGTCAGTGCCTGGAAAGGGTCTGCATCACTCTACAGTGCAAAGATCACCCTACAGCACACAGCCTGTTCTGTCTCTTGTCAATGAACAGATCTTGCCACAGACTATGGCTCAACATGTTTGCACTGGTCCCAGTTCAGGCATGAGCTTGACTGCACCACCGAGCACAAAGGAGACAACTAAGGGCTTGGGCAGGTTCCTCTTCCCTGTCTTTCTTATTTTGCAGCCCAGGTATGGTCAGTGCTTCAAATCCACCCTCAGGGAGTAGGAGAAATGTGAGATGTTGTTTGGGAACTGAGGCAGGACAGGGATAATGCTGTTACAGAAAAACTAATGACAGAGATCATGCAGCAGTCGGCCTGAGAGGGAGAAAAAGAATTATATGAAGGAGAAATTTGAAAAGGAAAGGAAAGATTCAGATGGGGCAGTTTATGGGGGAAGTGCAGGTGGTATAAGAAAGGATTGAAAGCACAAGGCTGCAATCCTCCTGTCCCATGGGGTTTCCAGACATCTCCTGACATTTGCAACTTTTTCATAGCATGATTTTATACAACAAGACTCAGTGACAGCTGGTGCCTGCTTGTAAAGCATACCAAACCACTCTGAACCTGCTGTCATGTTTTGGAGGATCTCAGCTTACATTGATTAAAACACGAATGTGATTTTTATGTTAACGCTACAAAGCTTCAGTGTGTACCATGTATAATTAGCAAGTAGGCAGCCAGGTATATTAGCCTGTCCTAAAATAATTATGTGACATGAAAGCGACTTCAATATAAGCTTTAACTAAAACTGGTAATTTAAATACTAACATTATTATTTCCTTCTTTGTGGAAGCCCAGAGGTAAAGCTCAGGTCTTAGCTATTTTCTGCCAACTATCTCATTACAGATAGGTGAGATATCGCCTAAGGAGATATGGCCTAAAACTGGAACACAGAAGTTCCATACTAACATGCAGAACTTCTTTACAGTAAGGGTGATGGAGCAGTGGAACAGGCTGCCCAGAAAGGTTTTGGAGACTCCTTCTACGGAGACATTCAAGACCATCTGAACCTGTGTGACTTACTGTAGGGAAGCTGCTTTAGCAGGGGGTTGGACTCGATGATCTCCTGAGGTCCCTTCCAAGCCCTGCAATTCTATGATTCTGTGTTATGCAACTACATATATTCTCTGTAAGGAAAAAATAGCTGAACCTTACATCTAAGGGGAGCTTATGCATATTCATGCCCTCCTGAGAGGTCACCAGAGAAGCTAACAGCTGTTCCACTCTGTCCTGAGTATAATCATCACTCATCTGATTTGGTTTTGTGTGGGTGGAGAATATTTCTACAGGTAAGTTTAAGGAAAACAGCTAAGCCTCATTTATTTCTGGACCAACTTAACAGCTGCAGGGGTTTTTGTACATGAATACATTTAGGTCTTCATAGATAGACTGAAATCTTTCATACACAGCTCTGTTGTGCTTCCATCACAACATCATACTGGCTAAAAATTCCAAAGAATGACTGTTGAAATGGCCAAAAATGCTAATAAATTAGACCACTTTGTTTAAAGATTTAGTTCAAGACTGCCAAAAAGCACGTATACCCATTAATTACACACTGATGAGAAAAGCTGAAATATTAAGAACAGAAAAAAAGATGCTGCAACAAATTAATGTGCAACTTGTATTTATTAGTTGAGGCAGAAGTAATTGCTGGACTGCAAAAATAACAAAAATTATTGCTGAATTATTTAATACTTATTTCTACAAAGATTAAATCTTTCAGAAGATCAAATACTTGGAAATATGACATGCATGCTTTCCTGTGCATTTCCATTTCTGCGCATTATCCTAAGAGATTAAACAAAATGGGCAGCTAGACACTCACTGTTTAAATTCTGCAAGAAAATGCTCTTTTGGATTACAAAAACCTATGGTACCATATGTTTTAGTGTGAAATGTAATGCATTTGAAGCCCCAGTCACTGTGAGCACAATGACCTCTGGCTCATTTTAGGTATGTGGTCTGTCAGTTTTCTGAGAAGCTTCCACTGACTTTACAGGGAGCCTCAGGCAAGCACGATCTTGGGCATCTGAGGTCCTTCATTTTATTTTTGTATGAATCTTGGCCTGTTGCCCTCAAGTCCATAAAGATTCATGTCTGAGAATCAGGAAAACAATTAAGTAAAAGGTTCAGAGAAAGAAATGCTTTTCCAGTTGGCCCCAAAAATGCCAAATCCACCCCAGCGTAATTCTGTTGAAAACAATGGAAGTACACAGGAGCTGAACTTTTCCCACTGCCTTCACACAGCAGTAAGCAGCCTATAAAACAATTCTATCTAATTAAATTATGTCATGGTCCTGCACGTTTTCTGTGGGAACAGAAATTCTCTACATGGGATTGGCTTTTTGTATTCTGTTTGTATTCATACAACCCTCCCATTACAAAGCAAACAACTGCTCTCTTAATCTTTGAAAATTCTGTTTCTAACCAGAGATTCTGCATAGTGTTGGTGACAATCCTTGCATAGAAGAGAAAGAGACGAGCAAACACTGGCAGTGCCACAGCCTCAGTATTCACATTCCCTTCTAGGCACCCCTTTAGATAATGATGTTTTGATGTAAGCTAATTAAGGGCTAAACTGGGCCTCTTATAATTCAGGTTTGGATAGCAAGCAATAAAAATTTGCTTTGCAAATGAACTGTCACAGAGCTGTGATACCTCTGAGAACACAAAGTGAGGACAATGCCAAGAGCGACGATGAGAAAAGATCCCTGTGGGTTTCTCAGTGTATGGGTGGCATGTCCCCAGCTTGACAGGGTCAGAAGAGAGTATTCACTTGCCAGCATCAGCAGCTCTGCTAGCTCCCAGAAGAGATGCACAGAAGATGATTACTTCTTGCATCACCTATTCACCCTCCCTGAGAGGCCAGCAGGGCTGCTCAGCACAGCCCCCCTGCTGCCACCTCCCTGATGCCGGAGTGAGAACTCTCTGGGGATCCTGCAGCAGCTGGTGATTACCAACGTACAGCTGCAGAGGCCATCAAAAAGACGGAAATCTTTGCTTCAGAACAAATTGTCATAGCCTTACATGTACTTAGGTAGATTAAAGCAGAATCAATATTCTTATAAAGAGTGAAGAAATTTCTTGTCACTTAGTTTTTCACCCTGCTGCAGAGATAACTTTAGCTGTAATTAAAATAATAATAATAATAATAACAACAACGATGCCTGGTTACCAATTTCCTCAGAAACACAGTGCAATAAACTTGCTGACGGTTTTTGCTTTCTGAATTTGGTTTTAAAGCTGGCACTAAAGCCAAATCTAAAGCTTGATTTAGATCCTCGGAGCAGATGGAGAACAAAAGGCATCAAATCATCTGCCAGAATACAAAGCACTGCATTTCCATAAGAACAAATATTTACATTTAAAAATGCATACATCTACCTCAGCTAGAAAGAGAACAAAAGGCAGGAAAATGTTCGTTCCTGTGAGTAATAAATCATACTTGGCGCACTCTCAGAGCTATGTTAGGATCCAGCCTCCCAAAGGCAGCACGCAAAGCCCTTGGAATTTCATATGCTTTCTACAACTGCATACATAAGGAAAATTAAGAACGGGGCACTTGGTGTGAAGTAAGGTTGCATAAGGAATAATTGTTGGACTTTTAAAAATCAGGTCAGCCACTGTAGCATGAAATAACGTACCGTGTTCCCCTGTGCCTGAAGGCAGCCCTGAGCTCCAAAGGCCGGCGCAGAAGCAGGGTGGTACTGCAGCACTGCATGGCTGCAGCAGGGAGCCCAAGTGAGCCATCCAGAACAGAGAACATGTTCCTATACAGAGCCCTGTGTTTCACCCACCCTGCCAAGGCACTGCAGCTCGTGAGTCACCCAAAAACCATCGAGATGCAGGCAGTGCTGCTATTTGGCTCGGTACACTATTATGTGAGTGCTAAAAGCAACACAGTATCCGTAAAATACCTCCCAAAGCATTGGGATGCCTGTAAAACATCTCCCACAAACAAATACAGAGACCGCTGGATGTGAGATTGAGCTTGTACTTACAGCATCGGCCGGGACTAAGCTCTGTGTTTAACTATTCCTTCATAAACTGCTTCCACATGCTTGTCTGCTCATTGTGCCATTTCTTCCACTGGTTGCTTGTGTTTGACAGCATCTGGACAGCAAAATGATCCTTCTTCCTCCTCTCTTGCAAAATCAGCAAGCTGTGGAGGGATGCGTGACCACTGCTGCAGCCTCTGTGTATGGGAGCAGCCCAATGCAGCAGAGCTCTGGCTCCCCCTTCCCAGCCCGGGTTTTTCTTTTTCTTTTTTTTTTTTTTTTTAAAAAGATATAAGCCCAACCCCTGTTTCAGCAGCACAATGCAAACTGCAGGCGGGGGGTGGTTGACTAACACAGAACAGTGCTAAAACAGAAGGCCAACCATATTTTGAAGAGAGAACACTCGAGGCATACCTCATAATTGAAGCAAATACTTCCTGTAACAGATCTGACTTGAGGTTTGGTTCTCTTTTGTCCCATTCTAATCTACTTTCTGCCATTTTTGCTGCTCAATTTCTCCACTTTCTGCTTTTTTTATTTTTCAGTTTATGTGGTAGAAATACCTCATTCTCTATTGATTTCATGTTTGATCTATCCTGCTGTGTTAGAGAATGTTTCTACTTAAAATGGTCACAATTTGTCCTTCTGAAAACCTCTTGTATGTGGAGCAAGTTTAGGAAATGCCATAGCTATTCTGCTTCGGACTCCCTCATTCAACAGAAGTGTGCAATGCTTGTGCTCTTCAGGACTCCCCGATTTGGTTTCTTCAGTGTTCATTACATCAAGATTCAGGAGTCTGTGTACTACCAGCAGCATCCTGAGTTTGCTCTCTCTTTCTCAAGTTGGGGCATTTTGAATCATTTACACATTTTAAAGCTTAGCTCCTTACGTATTTTGCATTCTTATTCCTATTCAATTCATAAAGCAGACCTCAGAAGCATCTGAGATCTCAGACACAAGCTTGAATGGAAATGAAGTTTGTACTATTTATGGCATTTCTAAGGTTTTTTTATTCTCTCACTTGCCAGTCACCCATGTTAAGGTATCAGATTGTCCTCCAAAGGAAACAAAGAGAACTCTGAGAGCTATCCTAATCTTGCCAGCCCTGCTGTTTGGAGTTCCACATGTCAGTGCAGAGTGCCATCCACACCTATGGTCCAGCAACTCACTGCCACAAACAGTCTCTCCATTTACTCCAACAAACTGCCAAAAATTTATCTCCATTTCCATTTAAAGTATTATACTAATGTAGCACATCACAAATGTTTCAGGACTCACCAAGAGTATGAAATTGGGGATTTCTAGGGAGCTGGTACTCTAACTCCCTCTGCAGTCCTTGGCCGCATCAAGATAAACAAGAACTCATTTGTCTTCTGGGTAATATCTACAAAGGTGCAGAAAACACCACTGAGAGGACAAAAACAACAGTATTGCAGCTTTGTACAAGCAGAGGGCTCCTCCTTAAAGAACTCTTGGACTTTACTATGACTCTGCTGCTTTTGCTTAAAAAAGACCTGTTTTCCTGCCAAGAAGCTGAGGCTGACTTCTATCACGTTGAAGGTTAAAGTAATGCTGCAAACATTAAGGAGTGTCTGCAGTGTTTTATTAAAGGATAGCAGTCTCTTAAGGAACAGAAACATGTTCCTTAATGTTTTGTGTAAAAGTATGACCAATAGGAAGCAAAATTATGTGTGTTATCATTAGGCATGGAGTTCACGTACAGGCAGCTTATCAGGCAAGCATCTTCATGGATACAGCAATGTGTATGAAGGTCAAGAGGTGCTGAGCATACGTAAACACAAAAATTGGCCTTACACTGTTGCTTTTTGTCTCACAGAGACGAGGAAAAACATATTTTCCTTGCGATCACATCTGAGCTGTACCAAAGTTTGCCCTGACCACTGTATGAAATCCTCTCAGAGTTCAAGTAAACAAAAGGGCATTGTAACCAGGCAGACCGGACTGTTTGGCCATGAAAACATGCCATGCCAGCCTCCAAAGCATTACGCTGCTGGATAAGCTCCTGCAGCACAGTGATCTCACCCAGCTGTCATCTCGATCCTAAGTTTAGCTGCTCAGGGCCTTGCCTCTGTTGTGATGGTATGCTGGGCATACAGCCTGGCTACAAGCAGGGCACACACCTAGGCAACAGTCATTCAGGTCAGTGATGGCATCAGCCACATAGGGCAGTGGGGTGGCATCATAGGCATCATTGCATCAGTGTTAGACCCCATAAGGAAAAAGAGTCCTTGTGGAGCTGGGAACTGAGCCAAGGAAAGCATGATGGTGAGAGGAGGCAATGGGGGGAAAAGACATTGAGAAGAGAACGTTTGGAAAACACTTTCTCACAGATTGCTTAAATCCTTTCTGAATCACATTCCTCCTTTAAAAGTCACTTTCTACAGAAGAAAAAAAAAAAACTAAAAAACAAGGTTGAGAACTGTTATTCTTATCAGGAATCTTCCTACAGAGAAGTGTGAACCTTCTGTTGGCAGCCTTCTGTCTGGAAGCTGGGGCTGGAGAAGCAGCTGGGCTTCCTGGTGGGAAGCAGGTGGAGGTTGAATTTCCCCTCCAGGGACGTTTTGAAACAAAGGCAACAATAGACATTTAATTGATGAATTCACCATCCCAGCTGTGAAAATCATAATCAGATTAGAAGGCTCACTGATGCCACTTCATCTGGCATAACTTTGGACATCGATGGAGTGCAGGCAGTTGCTCACAGGGACTGCCCACATTGCTAATGGCTCACAAAAGAACCCAGCCAGGACCATTCTTCTCTGCTTCTCACATTTCATTTTCCTCCTCTTTAAATGACTTAGGGAGAGGTGGATTTCCAAACCACATGTCCATGCTCAGCCCCTGTGCCACTGTAAAGCCCTCCATGCTGAGCACAGAGTTTCATTAACCACACAGAGCCCAGGCACCTGAGATAAGCTGAAATCCTCCTCAAATCACAATGCATTTAACTTATGTGATAGACCCAGTTCAGCTGTTACAAGGTAGCTGTAACTTCTTTGACTTTATGGAAAATCTCAGAAGAGGTTCCTAGCTGTTACAAGAAATATGATGCAAAATTCAATATCCTAACCACATTCCTCAAATTCATAAACTATTCGATTAAGATTTTCTGGCATTGAAAGATCACACTTCTCAGCTGTCACAGGAGAACTAACTGGCAATTTCTTCTTAATCAGTCTTCCCAGTGCCATGCATTACCAGACCAAAGTAAAGTTGGATAAGAATGTGGCTTGGCTTTTAAACCTTCCGGCTAATTCCATCTGCCAGTGATGCGCACTGTGCAGAAGCGAAGAAGTTGTTGAAGCAAATAAGTGTTTAAGAGATAACTGATGAGAGATGTGTAATGATAAACGTGATGTTCTAAATTAATTTCTGAAAGTATCATGAAAAACAGAGGTTTTCTAACATATTTACCTGTGTGACTTGCTGTGGGAAATCTGCTTTAGCTGGGAGGTTGGACTTGAAGGTCACTAGAGGTCCCTTCTGATTCTGTGATTCTGTGATATGAAGTTAAATACCTGGGGCTGTGCTAGTTAGTTGTTGTACTAAGATCACACAACATTGTAATGCCTAGATCAACAAACATTTTGTCACAGTGTGGTCCAAGTGACTCACGTGAGGTTTAAAGGGGAAGAAGGGAGAAGAAATTTCTAATTAAAAGAAAGAGAGAGAGAGAGAGAATGATGGGAAAGGGACAATATTCAATGGAGTGAGTGCAAACACTCCCAAGCTCTCAAGTCTGATACTCTCTTAAAGTAGTGCTTTCTGTATTTTGCAATTGATGGTATCTAAGGTAGAATTCTTGGTAGACTTCACAAATTCAAGAAATAATAAATATTAATATTTCTAGGCTGTGATCCAGGATAATTAAAACTCCATCTTGCCCAGGCAGTTTATGCAATGGCTGTAATGTCAGTGGAGGCGAGCTATCAGCATTTGGTTGATTAAAACACCAATCTGATCTTCTGGAGCCACTGCAGTCAGCATGTGGGCAGCCCAAGCTATTAGTGTCAATATCACCAACACTGTGGAACTGTACAGCTCCTCGATATTTGTAAGCTCAGATTATCTGGGCATGTTTCTTTTCTTCTTTTTCATTCACTATACTTTTTATAATTGAAACATATACATGCATATTTCACATATTCATGGAATCATATGAAAAAAATCTTGGTGTGTTTGTATCTCCACAGCAATGGAAAAATTAATATCTCATCTGAGTAGGAAGAGTCATAAAAAGACTGGATCATCAAGTAAGAACTCCAGGCAGGGAAATTAAAACAATGATCACGATGCATTCACTCTCTCACTAAAACGCAAAAGCCAGCTCTGTCAGCCCATGGCACACAGCCCGGATGGAGCCATGCAGTCTGACTGACCCCATTACAGAGGGCACTTGATGCATTAACCACTGACATGCACGCAGCGCTCTCTGTGTCCTGGAAATAGGTGGGAAGAGCTGAACTGAAGAGCTGGTTTCGGCTCTAAGTGTTGAAATCCAGGAGACAGGCTTTATCTGCTATTCAAACTGGCAACAGTGATGGGCAAAACTTCACAGTAAGTGTAAAAAGGCCATGGAAGTCAGTTAGCTCAGCACAGGTTCAGTGGGAAAGTGGCCACATGAACTGTCAGAAGCAGCTGCATACTGGAGGCTGAAGCCAGGTCACAGCAGGTAGTGGGACTGCAGTTCTCAGCAGAGTGCAAAACTTAGCATTGTATCTGCACTGCATCTTAGGAACATGGTAGAGTTCACATATATGCATACAGATACTATATGCTGCAATATGTATTAATGTATATAGCATATATTGACTATTGACTGCTACTTTCTGATTTTCAACTATCTATATCCTGTTATCCATGCAGTCTTACCCCTAACTATATACATCTCCTTAAAAGCCTTTGGTGAGAAACTAAAAATCCCTTTGGGAATCTGGACAGATAGGATTTCCAATATCTTCATATGCTGCTGCTCTATGTTTATGTATGAGAGGCACAAATTGCATTGACAACATTTATGAACTATTGACAACTTTCATGAACCCATGCTGGTTGGGCCTGATCCCCTGGTTATCCCACACATGCTATGTGATCTCACACAAGATGATCCATAACCTTTCCCGCACTGAGGTCAGGCTGATGGGCCTGTAGTTCCTTAGATCCTCCTTATGATCATTCTTATAGATGGGAGTCACATCTTTCAGGCATTTAATTCTCGTGCCCTTTAATGAATTTCTCACTGAAAATGCTCAGGTGAGATATTTGGCCTCATTAAACTCTTACTCCTCATTTCACGTATTCATTTTTTAACCTTTTCTACATTCTTCACTTTAAGTTGGCCACTCTGTGTAGTTTCTGTCTGGAAGGATGCCAGCATGACGTCTTTTGTGGTGAACAGAAATGCAAATAATGATTCAGCTTTTCCTGGTATGAGCTTATTTTCTTTGTTTGCCCCAGCAGGGATTTGTGGAAGTGTTTGAAAAACGGAGAATGAGTGAAACTTGCAGAATGTTCTTCACCAATCATCTGAGAGCTGTGACACATCCAGTCTTGCTTTATTTACAAAAAGGTATTTCTTTCATGAGGATGTTTCCTCTAGTGCTACCTAATACCTTCTTAAATGTGGAATTACACAGAGTGCAAGATAGGAATGAGCTAGCATAGATTTTCAACAGTCTGCCGGAGTCCTGTTTAATACTTATTTGGCACAATGTAAATGCCAAGGAAATAGGCTCAGGAGAGAAAGATAAAATGACCCACCTGTAACAATTTCCACACTTCTCCACAGACAGAAGTAAACCTGTGGGGAAAAAAAAAAAAATCAGATAGCTCTCTTGCACCTGTTCTCCAGAGATCACTACAGAGCAGCATGTGAAATGAAGGGTATTAAAATGGGTCTTGAAGACAAACTAGCAGCAAGAGTCAGACTGCACTGTCAGTGAGCCCACACTGCCTCCATTCTGCAGTCAGAGAAAAGATTTATTACTATAATAAATAATAATGAAATAATGTATGAGATACAGTATAAGTATATAAAATATAATCTATATATTTGATTTTTATATATTCATAAATATTGCATTCAAAAATATATATTTTGCTATTCATCATTGTGAATCCCTAGCAATAATAATAGAAAAACTGCGTTCATCTTCAGTGAAGAGATTAAACCTGTTTAGCTTGTTCATCAAAAAGAAAGGGAAGAAAAAATTGTGACTGATCATCAGAAATATCCATGAGTAAACAACCAGGAAGCAGAATAGGTTTTTAAGCTACTGGACGCTTTTCATTTATCATCCAGAAAAGCTCTACTCATTTTTTCCATGCATTTTTTCCTTTTCTGCATGTTCTTTTCTACACTTCAATTTTATATTTTTAGCACAAACTGATCTCTGAACAAAAAGTTAAGAACTATTTCCTTCTCAGACAACCAGCTTCCGTGTCTTTTACGACAGTGAGCTTTGCCTCTTATATCCCATTTCGTCT
Organism: Centrocercus urophasianus; assembly: GCF_019232065.1. Lineage (NCBI taxonomy): Eukaryota > Metazoa > Chordata > Aves > Galliformes > Phasianidae > Centrocercus > Centrocercus urophasianus. Next base: position 32,025,067 of record NW_024885532.1, on the reverse strand, counting down.
GTGTGGTACACAAGCAACTGCCTCAGACAACTATCTCATGATGAAAATCTTGTTCATCTTCAATTATTTGCCTTTTTTCCAGACTCAAGAACAACTCACTGCCTTTTTTTTTTTTTTTTTTTAATTTTCACTCATGCTTTGATTGTGTTTTGGCTCCACTACAGATCGGTAGCTTTCTATTTCTGACCTCTGTAGTTTTTTGTTCTAGTTAGAATGTGAATGGAGATTTCTTCCCTCTTTCTTCCTCCTCTTCTTCTCCCATCTCCTCTCATCATGCTAAAGTCAGTTAGAGGGTCCAACGCAATCAGTATAGAACTTCATTCCTATGTGGGTGAAGATCAGATTTCTCCGTGATCTTCAGAAATATCTTAGCTCTTAGGAAGACTTTTCTTACAATTTTGATGGTAACAGGTACGTAAGGTACATAACAGCCTTGCAGGATGGTTGATGTGGCAGGAGACCTTCTGAGGTCACTTGACTCAATTCCTGCTCAGACAGGGGCACTCAGAGCAGAGAACCAAGGACCACATCCAGGTGAAGAACTCTACAGAAACTCCACATTCTCTCTGGGCAGCACATCCATGCATAGGCAAGAAATGACTGCAACGCATGTCAAAATGTGCATAATTGTAATGGGAGAATTTTGATAAGTGAAAAAATTTTATATAAAAATCTTACAGTGATGCTATCTGTCTCCTTTTCCTTTATATTCATCAAGAAATGGGAAGAGTTCTCTAGAGAAATAAATAAATAAATGATGTAGCAACACCCTACCTCTGATGCTGTCACAACTCTCAGGCTCAATGGCAGTGTTGTATTCAGATGCACCCAGCAGCTGCTTCACGGTACTTGCTAACATTCTGTGATCTGGCCCAAAGTGAACCCACTAGATGCATTTCATCTATACCTAATAGCAGTAGACCTAATGACTTCCTTCTGTTAGTTACCTAAGACAGATGCACGAGTAAGACGAGTCCATTGGGAGCAGCTCTCCTAGCTGTTCTGATGGCCACTTTCCATCAAAGATATTTCTCACTCCCGAATCTCAGGCAGTGATTGCCCAATGGTTTTGCATCATTCTAGGCATCCTCTATCAGAACTGCTGTGCATCCCTGGATACTGCATGGAAATATGAAACCTGAATATTGGTGTTTGTTTTATTTACTTAAAGTTCTGACTGCTTGCAACAACAGCAACTAAGTCTCTGATAATGCCCACTGTTTATTATAAATTAAATACTTGAAAGATAAAAGCAAACAGAAGTTATGTAGTTAAGCTGATCATTCCTTCAAATACACGTATTCCATTCATGTCTGTGCATTTTGTTAAGTCACCTACTTTTGTGGGTCTAACTGAAGTTCTCTGGAATCCAACAGCCATCTCTTCAGGGTGTATCAATTCACCTAAGCTTCAGCTTCTCTCTGCCCTTAGTAACATTTGGCTTTCAACACTGCACTTTCAATACTCCATCTGCTATTGCAGACAGATACCAGCAGTTGGACCTGCCTTTCTTGAGAGCATTCCCCATGATGCAAGACTGTCATCAGCTGCAGCACCAGAACACTTGGAATCTCTTGAACCTCTTCCATGCACTGGCACAACCCAAAGCTTGCTAAAAGAAAAGGAAATTGCTGCCAAGTGGCCGGGGCAAATTATTCAGCATGCCAGAAGTTGTACTTTAAATCACAAATGGTGATGCTTCTTTGGTGACAGATTATCTTCAGCACTCCTTTAAGTGAATTTACATTAATAAATACTCTCCCTGTCAGCTTTCTCACCACCATTGGATTTGGATTCACTTTATCACGGTGCTGCTTGCCAGTTCCCTATGCAGTAGCTTTGTGAGAGCCAACTGACCATGACTATTGGTGGACCTATGTATTACACTCACATGGGATACTGGAGCACAGAGCTCAATTTTCCTATGCTCTGAACCAAAAGTTATGTTGTTAGATGGGTTAGCTGAGATTAACACAATTCTAAGGAGGAAGTTTTTCACTCAGAGGGTGGTGACACACTGGAACAGGTTGCCCAAGGAGGTTGTGGATGCCCCATCCCTGGAGGCATTCAAGGCCAGGCTGGATGTGGCTCTGGTGGTTGGCAACCCTGCACATAGGAGGGGGTTGAAAGTAGATGATCACTGTGGTCCTTTTCAATGCAGGCCATTCTATGTTTCTATGATTCTAAACATATGCTGTTAGGCTCTGCAGAGAGGCAAAGTATCCAGCTTAGGCTGGATGCCACATAAACCCCTGGAGCAGGGAAGGAGTGAGCTCATGTTGGACTGCATAGACTCATGCAACCATATCCATGGCTGACAGGCATGGATCTATTTCTAATTAATTTTTGCAGATGACACAAGATGGAGAGGTAATTCAGCCCATTCAGAGGGACTTAAAAGGGTTGCACCTTATGAAATTCAAGGTCAAAGGCAAAGTCATGGGAAGAAAAAGCCCCCTGCACCAGGACAGGCTGGGTCTACCAGGCTGGAGGCGGTCTGTGGGGAAGGACTTTGGTGGGCCAAAAGCTGAGCATGAGCCAACAGTGACCTTGGCAGAAACAAGCCAACAGGTCACCTAAACTGTATGAGCAGACACAGAGCCAGAGGGAAAAGTTCATAGCTTTATTTTGCATTCACAAAGAGAATTCAAAAGAGAATTTTGAGAGTCCCTTTCTCTTTTCACTAACAGGAACATGGGCTATCAGCCTCGGAGAATCACACATCGCAATATTTCCGTGACATATCTTTTGAGGTTTTTTAAATTAAAACTCCATGATTAGTATGAGTGTACATTTTAGGTGATGTCATATTCAGATTGCCTTAGGGATTGTAAAGATCATGGCTAAAAAGGTTTATACCCAGGGAAAAAATGAATCATAATTTAAAATATTAATAATAATGTTACTTGAATTAAGTATTCCATGTTCTGTGTCTCAAATTCAGGGCTTAGGTATTTCAGGAGTAAAAAAAACACAGGGGAAGAGACGGGAAGGAAGCAGTGCAATGAAGAAACCCTAAGATACCGAATGATGCAGGCATAAAACCACAAATATTTTTAACTCTACAAAAGCAGTATTGCAAAACGATATAAAGCTTCAGGATTGCTATCTAAGGAGGGCTTAAAGAGCAGATCCCTGAAAATGTCATGGGTATTTAAAATCTCTTCTGAACTATATGTCATGGAAAAATATATATGCACAATGAATACAGACACCAATTACTTCAAAAAGCATGGATTTTCACGCTGTATGATTTCACCAGCACTGACATCAAGCGCTAGTCATTGCATTGCTTATTTCTTCTTGCTAATTCGTGTTAATTCTCTCTCTCCCACCCCGCTCAGCAGGGACAAGGTGCTGTCGTACAGCAGGGGACAGGGTTTGCTGGTCGGGTGTTTACCACGAGAGGTCCCCACAGCCCCACGAGCGGCGCTGCCGCGCCGTGAATGTTCGCTGTCGCTGCAGAGTTTTCTCTTAAGGTGACCGCTGCGAGGCAGGGCTGGGTTTCCAGTCTGACGGGATATCAGTCACAGCAGCGCCTGTGATCTCCAGGAAGACTCTTCATCAGATTCGGGTGTCTAAAATTAAGCACTTAGATACGAGACTTGATTTGGGAAATCACCAACTGCAGGAAGTTTAACACGAGTGAGTGCCGGGTTCTGCACCTGGAACCTGCAACCCTGGGTCTTTCTACATATTAGGAAGCAAGAAGATGGAGAGCAGTCCCTCAGAAAGGGATCTGGGCGTTTTGGGTGACAGCAGCTGGACACGAGCTGACAGTGTGCACTGCAGCCCAAAGGGCCAACTGTGCCCTGGAGTGCCAGAACTCAGGGAGTGTTCGGACAGTGCTCTCAGATACAGGGTTTGGATTTGGGGTGGTCCTGTGTGGAGCCAGGAGTTGAACTCAAAATCCTTGTGGATCCCTTCCAACTGAGTATATTCTATGACTCTATGATTTATTTTTCCCCTCTCTAAGGAATTTATTCTCCCTGGGAAGGAAAACGTGTTGCAGGAAAATGCAGAGCAGAAATCAAAGTCTGTCCATGAAAGTGTTCAGTTGGGTTTGGAGTGGGGTTTGGACAAGGGTTTGTTTAAAACTATAGTATATGCAAAGCCCCAGCCTTGTGTTTGCGTCGGTGTGCCTCTGCTTTTCAAAAACCAAAGTTATACAGAAAACTCTTCTTCCAATAAAAAGTTACAAATGAACTTACGTAACTAGAACCAGAAAAAAATGCCACTGGCCAAATAGTCAGAATCATTCAAAACAAATTCTCTGTCTCTGATGAAACCTCAAGTAAACTCTGTTGCTCTCACTTCCCCCCAAAGCTGTTTCTAAAAGTAAGATGGAAGTGTAAATTTCTTGGTGCCAGTGGGTGCCCATAGCGAGCAGACAAGAACTTTGCACACACACTGTTTGCCATGATTTTACTGAAGCGTATCCTGAGCTGCATTTTGGTAGGCATCCAGATGACTTGAGGCATGGCTACGCTTCAGCTGCATTGCTAACATGACTAATGATTTGTGGTAGTGAAAGTGACACATACCTGTAATATTCACTGACATGAAAAGACATCAAAGGCAGCAACATATTTGCATCCCTCACAGCTTTGGTCAGTGCTGCATCTCCATGAATGACACAGATTAGGTTTTTTTGGTAAATTTTTTTAAAGCCATGTGAGAGAGCCACTCATTGCACTTTAATCACCATTGCTCAAGGGAACGGCAAAGAACAGGCTGGCCTAATCATACAATTAGAAAGAACCAGGGGCCAAGATTGGCAAGACTATGCTACAGCCTTAATCCAACAAAGCATGCATTTAATTTTAAGTTTATTTTTAAGCAATTCATTGTCATCAGCATGGTTGTTCTCATGTTTGAAATTAAGCACCTGTAAAAATGCCATGCAGGATCAGACGTCTCCCTTGAATACCCTCAGTCTGTTCACATAATTCTGCTCTTTGTTGTGTCTGAAAATCTGTTTCCTTAGCTTCCTTCACCCATAGTGATATGGTATAATACAATAAGAAGGCCATCTGGGGCCCAGTCCTACAATGAGCTCCACTTGGGCAGACAGTGAAGATACAGAGTCCTGCCAAAACCTCCTACAGGGTCCTACTGAAGTCTCCTACAACGTTTTTGCACTAAATTGTAAATCACAGCTGAGATGGGACCCTATTGCGTTCTTGCACCTTTGAGCCAGGCCTCAAACTGCAGCAGAGCAGTAACTCAGGATCATCATTGCAGCAGGGGAGCAGCTTTAGCTTGCATGCTTTGTCATGACAAAGCACCCTGTTTGCTTACGGCCTCTAGAAGCTTGTACGTGACTTCTGATTAGGAAGTGGACTTAAACGCTTGTTTTCCCAGCCTTCCTAAAGTCTGTTTAATTCCTAAATAGAAAAGGTTCTGTGTGTGTGTGCAGCATTGTTACCAAGAGAAACTGCTGAACTAACCTGAACACAAATGCTCCCCAGAACGATGCGTCAGTCACATACCTTGTTGATGCAGTGTAATACACAAAACAGAGGGCATGTATTTGCATGCAGCTGGTCATAAATGCCAATGCCTCAGCTCCAGAACACCTAGGGGGGAAATGAAGTAACCTTGTAAATGGCTGATTATAAGGCAAAAATGTTGTCCTGTCATTAAAGAGGGCATGAAGAGTGAAATAAATTTCCAGATCAAAGACGTGAACGGAAAGAATTTGAATTATTTTTTTATTCTGAGTGTTTCAGGCATTTGGACAGTGGTCACCACTATAGAACTGCTGTGTGGTGAACCCAGAGTCCTGTTAGGAGCAGGTCTGTCACCCTGGGAGGGACATTGGGGCACAGCCTGCAGTGACCTGCGCTGTAGCTTAGGCATGCAGTAAGCTACAGCATGTGTGAAGTGTCAGCTGGATGCCTCCCTATACCACCCTGAGCCATGACACCAGCTTTTTGTTTTGATATCATAGAGGCAGGAGGAATGCTTGTCTGCATGTCTGTTCGTACACACGTTAAATTCCACTTACAATGCTTTGCTTCTTAGAGACTTCTTAGAGACAGAGACTTCCCCTTGAAAAAACTATTGCAGAGATTAGATCCAAAAGTTTGGAAGCAGATGCCTTAAGTCTGCCTGCTGAAGCCGTACTTAGCCACTTGTATTTAAAGTTCTGAAAATTGTTAGGATTGAGTGAGTCCTTCTAATGTAAGTGGAAAGTACAACACAGAGCTTATATACAACCACAAATTGGAGTTTAGGAGCCCAGACTTCTATGAATATCTTTGCCATCATGCAGAAAGCACTTGAACAGACCCAGATGTTTACATCAGCTTCAATTACATGAGCTTCAAAGAAGGAAAAGCATATGACAATTTAATTCACAGAGCACACATTTCTACAGGTCAATAAACTTTTTGGGATCACAGATATTTGTATAGTGGGGCTTTTTTATACTTCTTTTTGTGTTTCAGTGCCTTAGGTTATGATGAAAGGAACTGGAATTAGAATAGAAATGGGAAAATGACCCTTTTTAAAAAATGTGTATATTGGCATGAAGCAAAGTAAAAAGATACAGAGAGCATGGATGAAATCTCTGTAGCAGAATGTGCACGGTGTCTAAAAAACCCCACTGCAGTTGCATTTGGATATTGATGGGTATTTTCACTCACCAGTTTATGGACTCTTTTTTTTCTATCACTCCCATAAGATGTATGGTTCTGCTTTGGAACTGTTGTTCTGCTCCAAAGAGCCAGACCTCGCGATGGGTGAAGAAGGTCTTTTTGGTTCTTTTTCTTCTCTTCTCTCTGACAGTGCACACCTTTGACTTCACATTCACAGCAGCTCTCCTGCTGCCCCGTTGCCTAAACAGCAAGACAAGTCTGCTTTTATCCCAAACAAACATACCCAGAAGTATCTCCTTCTCTGTTAAAAGCAAAAAGTCTCAGAATTCAATCTTTTATTTCATTAATTCAATTCTCATCAATGCAGTGCAAATTATAGCAGAATCTTTCCTTTACTGGCTTTGAAGCAGTAAGAGAAAACATATGTGTAATCATTAACATCTGTGAATTTACACATTTTGAGATGCTTTTTTAAATGAAAGTAATGTGCTTGCTGAAGATGTGATTAGTTGCATAGGTATAAATCCTACAGTTGTATTGAAGTTTGAGATGCAGTTAACAGTGAGGCTTCGAGTTCAGATGCTCACAAAGCTTTTAATAAAATAGTCTATGTTCTGCAATACTTTCATCATAAAAACTTTTAGGAAAATCTACAGACCATTATACCAAAACTGATGCAGATCATAAATGAACACAAAGCGGCATTTGTGGGAAGAGGTAATAAAGACCATCTTTGGGTAATATGGACCATATTACCTCTATTCGGAGGCTCATGGCCTTCGATGGTTACTGCTACTGAAGCAGCACTGGGGTGTAAAGAAAGGCAGCACACAGAGGCTGTATTCTCTGTTGGAAGCATTTTCTTCTTCAGTATATTCAAAACATTAAAACATCTAACAGCTCATCAGCAACCCACCCATGATGTGCTATACAACTCTCTCTTGGGTTTTAAAGTAAATATCTCACATTCCAAGATGTCTAACAAACCTCTGTGTCTCTACACACTGAAAAGGAAGGCTGCACAGAAGTGCTCTTCCCAGGAACCCGCAAATGACCCTGGACAATAGTGGAACTATTCCAGTGTTTTCCCCATCACTCTCTTTAAAATTCATTCCTGTGCACTGAGAACAATCTGAACATTTCAATCCTATTAAATGTTTGGGCACATAAAGTATTTTCACCTAAACATGGGAGCTGGTGTTGCGGAGGTTGGATTTACCTTGTTTTTCTCTTTGTGTCTTTGCCCTAAGCTCATTTAGCTGCTAAGGTGCAGCATTGCACCCAGCTCACTGACTGCCTACAGTGGGCATCTGCTGGGTTTTGCGTTAGCTTCTGCCTTGCCCTCCCACATCCCCTATGAAAACTGGCAACCCAGTGTGGGATGGCTGGCACGCACATGACTTTCATCCAAAATGTGATCAAAACACAGCCTTTGTGCACATCCTGATGCAGAAACTCACATTTCCCCTGCTATGGTGTCTAGACACAGGCTTAGTTTGTCTGGGTCAATAATTTTGGTTTTCCTGCACTCAGGTTTCTCATAAGCATAGTGGAGGTATTGGTGTTACTATTGTGCTCTCTTTGTTACTTGCTATCATTTTGGAGCAAAGACTGGTTCTTGACTTCCTTGTTCAGGGCCAAGGAACAAGCATACTGATTTCTACAGGGATCTCAAGCCAGAATTATAATTAAGATATGCACAGTAATTAGGTGCAAGGTGCTAGTGCATCTATATGGACAATGTCACACAGTCAGAAATCAAAAGAGCAGTTAAAATAGAAGCTTAATCTCTTGAGTGCATGTAATGCTTGCTTCTCTGTGGCACGCCTGTCTGTGGGGATGGCTGTGGTGCCGCACACCACATAAATCCCAAATGCTTATAAAACAATGTGTGTTTCACCACCTGTTCTTATCCAGGTGCTTTTCTTTTTCTTTTTTTCTTTAGCTATAACAACTGCACGTGAAATGTGGGCTTGAAAGCCAAAGAAACATTCCAGCCAAAGTCCAACTTCAAAGAGTTCTTATTAAAATTCTATGAAGAGAAATCCAACAGGAATAACAGAGGGCATTCAAAAGCATAAGAACTGGCGGTTTCAAATTCCATCCTGGAAGATGACTTATTTTTAGATACTAATGAGATTTTCTGCTTCACTTTAAACCTGTTCTATTTCTGGACCTCCAGCCAGCTGCTTTCCCAATAAAAGTGAATAATAATAGCTACAACATGTGAACATTTGCCTTCTTGAAAGGGCTTGCAACTTTTGAAAACATTGCTAACAGTTGTATCCTGTTGATGCAGCTATCACCACAGCAACACACCTCCACAGGAGGTAAGCTAAACTTTTGGCAGAAAATGTTTTGTTATGAGTATTTTGGGTAAATACAATTGGATTTACCATTGCATAGCAATGCAAGCTATGAGGAGAAGAATATATATATAGAATATATATATATAGACATCTGTTTTTCATTTATAATTTTGTATTAAGTTAATCTTATCCTCAAGGCAGGAAAAAGAATCATCTAAATCCATCTGTAAGAAGTGGGATAAATGATAGCTTATGTAAGAATGCAAAAATTCTCTTTCAACTGGCAGTAAGAAAATGAGGTCACTGGTAATTAAATTATTGATTAACTTGGCCCATTCCCTAACATGACCTGATGTTTATTTGTTTAGACAATACATCTCAGCACCCTTCTGTATAGAGCAGCCCTGGCTGTTGGAACTGATGGTAGCCTCACAGTTAATGTGGTTATCTTTCTCAAAGCTCACCATTTACTGGGCCGGAAAGAGAAGTACAAAGGTGATTTTTAATGCTGTAAAAAGGAGGAATCTGTAGCCACCTAAGGCCATCTTCTCTCTGTAAATTCTCTCACTTGGTGGCTCCTTGAGCATATACTCAATATGTCATTTGTTTTCTCAGCAAACAAATGAGAACTGAACAGGCATAGATGAGACATCTGGCCACACAGGCATTAGTTCCTTTCATGCAGATAAAGGAAGAGTCCTTACATTGGGAAACACCTTACTTGCTGTGCTAATAAAGCCCATCTGGCTCTGCAGAAAGGCTTTACTGCAACTGAAGTAATGTAAAGAGAAGCAAAGAGAAGAGAAGATGCAGAGAGAGGTTACTGTTACCACACACACACACATGTCCATACCTATGTGCAAAAGGCATGTAGTGATGTTTCATCCTTCACTGTATGGACAGCCCAGAATCTCTTCCTTCAGCTGACATGTGGCATGTGTGTAGTGCTGATGTCCCTGATGTATGGCTCATTAATAGGCCTTCAGTTGGTAAGTCTGGCAAAAATAAAGAAATACATACACAACTTAAATGCATATGAAACTCTTATAGGTTTTGCTCATAAGTACAATAAATTAAACTCGTAAAGCAGCAGTGGAGAAATAGAATGTTGTTATAGTTACAATACTGTGTAATGATTTTTTTCAAAAGAAGGGTTGCAGCTTCCAAGTAAAAATCATCACCATACGTAATGTTAGACAAAATTGTCTCTAAAAACAAAAATTAAAATAATAATTAAGGCAAAACCACCTTTATGCAATTAAATACATATTTTCCTTCAGTAATTGCCTTTGTTCAGAAAACCTTAATTTTCATGGACTAAAATATGCTCAAATAAATAAAAAGGAATTGAACTCTACTTGATATGTATGAAACTTTGTGTTTCATACGTACCAGCAAGACGTCCTTCTTTCACTGCCTTTGCAGCTGCATTAATCCTTTTTTTTTTTCTTGCTGGCATCTGTGTTGTTAATTGTCAGTACAGCCACTCATTTTTGTTACAGATATCTAACCTATGAAACAGCAGGCATAGAATAGCTGATCAAATCCTATACAAATAGAAGCACTTGTACCAAGGCCTTCAGGGCATTGGCTAATTCTAGAATGAAGTTTTATCTTGCATATCACATTATATGTATTGTAAAATTTGAATATAAATAATGGAAGAGAAAATAAGGTTAGTAATACGAAAGCTGCTTCAGCACTATCTCCAGTGTCATATGTTTTTTGCACACGTAGGGCCTCTATTTTTTACTGTTTATTTTTATTATTTCTCTTACCTGGATGACTTACTGACTCAATTCTAGCTGATTGTTCCAATTCCCTTTTTGGTAATATATCCAAATATATTTTGGAGAAGCCAGATAGAAATTCTGACAAGTCCATACCTGGAGGTGTTCAAGGCCACGTGGGATGGGGTCCTGGGCAGCCTGGTCTAGTGATTGATCTAGTGGTTAGCATCTCTGTCAATGGCAGGGGGTTGGAACTAGATGATCTTCGAGGTCCCTTCCAACTCAAACCATTCTGTGATCTGTGATCTGTATAACTTGGTGAGACTGTGCTGAGAGAGACCCTTGGATGGGTTCGTTGTTTTCTCCAAAGCAACACTCACAGCTGCTGCAAGCTGACTGAAAGCCTTCCAAATTTTTTCCTTTTTGTTGTGGATCTTCAGATATCATTACTTTTGCAGATATCTGTCCAACATGTCTCAACAGCTGCTTGATTTCATATTATCTGATAAGAAAATGTAGAATAATTTACTGTTATTCATAATAAACTCTCTTAAGTGCTTCTTTGCGTACACAGAAACAAAGTGTGCTCACATGGAATGAGCGGCGTGCGAGTTTGTCCTGACAAGTTCACTATTTATTACTGGGTGCTTCTGAAGAGACCAGCGTGAGCATCTTGTATGCCCCAAATCAGAGAATAGCAGCAAGGAAAGATCACAGACAACAACAACGGCAAACAAGAGTGAAGACTGAAAATACAGGGAGAGTAGAGGCTGCTGTAACAAACAGGTTTTCAAAATAGCTGTAAATAAAAGAGGAAGTTTATTGTTTCATTTGTACTTTTGTGTAGTTTTGTCTTCATAGCCAGGCTAAACCATATTCCCTATGCATTCACTTTGGCTGCATGGCTGCTCAGGATTCTCTCTGCCCTTTGATACCACGCCTGTGGGCTGGCAGCATCCTCTGCCGATCACTCTGGTCTCACAACAGGGATATAAGAGAGGTACAAGACAAAAAGGGGTGAGACAAAGTTTAAAAAAATAAATAAGTAAAGGAAACTAAGCCCACTACTCCTCCTACATCTGTAGACACACTTGTGGACGTACCTACATTACACATGGTTTCACATCTGCCGTATTCATCTCCTAAGCCTAACAAGCCATGAAGCCTATTAACAGAGCACTGAGTTTAAGACAACAAATTCTGCTGGGATGTAGTATTATGTAGCTCATATTTCACAAGCAGGCTTGCATGCATATCAGTCCTGAACTGGCTCTTGTCCTGCAAATTCAGGGATGGAAGTGCCCACACTTATCTCTACAGCATGAAGGTTAGCATTTTTACATTTTCTATATATATGCAGACACATTTGTTCTCAGTTTCTCAGGACTACTTTTTTCTTTTTTTTTTTTTTTTTTTTTTCAGTGAGTTTAACACAGCCAGCTCCAAGATAAAGCCTTAGCTTTCTTCTTTTTCATTTAAAAACACTAAAAAAAAAAAAAAAAAAACCCTCTGTGTTGATGGATACAAACCTGCAAAGTATTATTTCTTCCCGTAGTCTTTATAAATGAAATTCAGTTCTGGCACGGATGGTTGTATGTATATCGTCCTGGACTAGAAGAAAAGTTTGCAAAAAAGGGGCTGCAGGATTTTGCATGCAGCAGAACAGATAGAGAGGCTGGGAGGGTCTCAGCTCCAGCCCTCCTCAGCTCACTCCCAGTAATCAGAGGCTTTAGTGAAAGAATATTTCAGTTTCTACTGTTTAAGTGAACTAAATGGAAGTAAAGGGGTGCTTGCTGCAGTGCCACTTCAGTCATAAGATTCCTGCAGTTCAGCATGAAGGGAGTTCATCAAAACCCTTTTGGATACATGCTAATAGCAGGCAGGTTTCATCGTGGTTACACTGCAGCTGAGTCTCTAGCTGAGGCTGATAGAACGAAACAAGTTATGACTGTGGAGCACATTTCCAAATGAAGCCGTAAGTCCTAGTTCCTTCCCTTAAGATTACATCTAAACATTTTTTAATAGATCTTAAGCCCTTTGAACTTTAAAACTTTACAATAGCATAATTGATTTAAATCTTTTCTAAGCACTTATCTGGTGTATGAAACTAGATATTGTGCATTGTGAGTCAGCCCCAAGGCTCTAAAAATTGTAAGTACTGTTCCTTTATATATTCATAGAATGGCAAACATGCTATTTCTAATGACACTTCTCAGCTAAAGTTTTATTGCCATGACTAATATGCTGTCCCTTTGCTCAATATTTGTTCACAATCTGGGATATTGTGGAATGAGCCCACAGTTGTAGGTTATATCCAAAGCAACGCTAAGTAATATCAATAATTAATTTAAATAAACAGATGTTAGCTCAGTTACTCTGCACTGTTTCTAACACTTAGTCTTAGGACACTCAGTGCTTCTGTTCTGCCTCAGTAACTAACACCCATCAATGTCAAACCCGTCAGATGAGCCATGCTTGGAGCACCTCTGTGGAGCAATCCGGCACCTAATGTTTGAGTGCAGGGCACACACCAAAATCCTTAGCCCCAAACCAGATCCCATAGAGCCTGGTGGAGTGTTAAGCACCTACGGCTGGGTTATGTACACAGCAGTGCCAGACAGACTAACCAGCAGGAGTGGAGAGAGAAAGATATTCCCATATTTTCCCCTGGGCCCTCAGGGTGCAGCACCCTGCTGAATGATCTGCTCACATCCTGCTCAGACAAGGTCTGCTCCATTTTAAGCCCAACCTACAAAGCCTTGAATCTCTTCCTGATATACCCTCCCAAAAACACCAAAGAAGCCTTCTGTATGATGTTTGTGTTTATGTGTTTGTGTTTAGGTTATCCCAGATTGTGAACAAATTGTTAACAACTGGAGTCCTGGGCTGGGCTCTCACGTACTCATCAGTGAAGCACAGCAGAAGACTGGAAAATTAGTTAGAGTGCTTAGATTTCATGCCTAAATTTAACCTGCATAGAGAGACCTGGAGGCCAGCTCATCTTTACCAGAGAAAAATCAGCATTCAAGAGATCCTTTACTATTTGTAGGCAAAAACAGATCTTAATTTCTTTTTCTGGCTCACGTTCCAAATACATAGAATCATAGAATGACTTGGGTTGGAAGGGACCTCAGGAAACATCTCATTCCAACCCCCCTACGTGGGCAGGGTTGCTAACTGCTAGATGAAGTGCTAGATCAGGCTGCCCAGGACCCCATCCAAGCTGGCCTTGAACTTTTTGAGGGATGGGGCACCCACAGCCTCTCTGGGCAACTTGTACCAGTGCCTCTCTTTAAATACTGGAAGCCCACAGTGAGGTCTTCCTAGAGCCTTCTCTCATCCAGACTGGACAACCCCTGCTGCCTTAGTCTTTATTCATAAGAGAAGTGCTCCAGCCCTCTGATCATATTCATGCACTTACCTGGACCACTTCCAAAAGCTCCACATCCTTTCTGTGCTGAGTGCCCCGGATCTGGACACAGTACTCCAGATGGAGTGCCTCAAAGATAGAGTAGAGGGGGACAATTACTACCCTCTCCCTTCTGGCCACCCCTCTTTAGATGCAGCTCAGGATCCATCTATCTCACATCTGCTTCAGAATGACTGAATTCTGGGGAGAATCTGTGGTTCCTCTTTTGCATGGCTGTTGCCCTCTTCACCATGGCTACCCTCAGTTCAGAGGTCTGTAATCTTTTGGTGAAACAACTGAGGGCCTTCTACCCCTCCGCTCTTTTTATCGGGGGAATACATTCACCTATGATTTTGTAGCAATAAAACAGATAAAAACAATGTGGTGATCATCTACAATGGGATGGATTTTCAAATGTTACCATTCCTTTTTAATAATACTTAGTTCATTTTAACTTAATTTCTTCTTTGCTACTAAAAAAGAGTAACCCAAAAGCTGGCAGAGTTAGCATACAGAGGGTGGTTGGAAAGCAAGAGGCTCTTTTCCTGCTCACTATTTGGTGGAGGGGTGTTAAGCATCTTTCACCAAATCCTGCTGCTCCACTTTTCCAGAGAGCTGGAGGGTGAGAAGGTGGTAAGAAACTCAGGTGCATCACTCCAGGGCTCACCTGGACATGCTGGCACAAGTAGCCGTAACTCCTTACCTCTTGGGTCAGCAAGGGTGAAGTGGGAAGAGGATGTAAGAGACATCCTGCTTTTACAGCAAGAAAAACCATCAATTACAAACTGAATGCAAAGTCTGTAATAAACTAGCTCAGATACCTTCAGATGATTTCCGTGTTGCCATTTGAGCCTTAAAACTACTGATTGAAAATGGAGATTACTCATAAGAAGCAGCAGGAGCCAAACCTAGAGAATATGCTGAAACAACTTTTTGTCCATTTTCTCCACATTTTAGTTTCTCTCCTTTACTATTCATTTTATGGTTACACCACCAGGTGCCAGTCAAGGCTGAGATGAAAGCAGAGAAAATGAATCTGCCTTCTTCTGCATTTGAAGACTAAGATACTGCTCTTATATGAGACATTGTACTTCTGTCTACAAAGCATAATAAACCAAACTCAAGCATTATCAAGACAAATTTTAGTCTTTATCCTCTGATTTCACTGTTTTCAACTAGAACAGCAACTGCAGCAAAAATTCCCAACAGCTCAATTCAGCTTCCCTTACATGGTTGCTTCTCTGTGCTACATGACACTCTCAAATCTGCCTTGTATTGCTATCACTCAAAACCATTTATAACTCGTTAACAAGGAGCTGAACATTCTCCCAGAACAGTAGCTACATGTTTTAATAAGATGACTATCTTGAACATTTTAAGGACACTTCCTCTCACAGGGCAAAATCTCCTGCCTTGACATCTGGAAATAAGTTCATTTACCAGTAGGTGGTGCAAAATTCATGTGCAGGTAATTCTAACCAAAATTAGGCTGGCAATTGGCAACGTGCAGAAATATGCCACAGATTTTATGGTAATGTCATAACTCTTTTTATTATAATAGAAGAGATATCATAGGACAACTCAGTGAGTGTTCGGGACAACTCAGGGCAAGGAAGAATAAGCTGTGTCCTTAACTCCAAGTTCTCCTAGGGAATGCACGTTGCCTGCTTTGTGAATCCAATTGGGATTTTCATAAGCCTGACAGATCTCTTTTGGCAGCAAGTGGGTCATCTGCAGCACACTGTGTTGCACAGAGCATTCAGTTTTCTCCTTGTCTTTACAAAGCCTGCTTCCCAGGCTGCACAGACCACTTCTACATGCTCCTATCTCCCCACATGGCTCTGGTCACAGGCCCAGTGCCCTCCACGTGCGGGAGGAGAACCCTTGTTTGACCTTGGTAGGGCAGAGGCCTGAAGTTTGGGCTTCCCAGGCTGGATGTGGCTCTGGGCATCCTGGGCTAGTGGTTGGTGATCCTGCCATGGGGGGAGGCTGAAAGTAGGTGATCTTTGAGGTCTTATTCAATTTAGGCCATCCTATAATTCTATGATTCTCAGATTCCTTCACAGTTTCTGTTTCTTTTTTTTTTTCACACATAACAACATTATTCTTCTATTAAATCAAGCATATTCTTTCTTTGTGGAAGCAAATCCAAATCCTGTTATTCAGTAATCAGGTGTATACAATGTCATTTGCTGAAGAATGTAGATTTGGTGCATTTTAGTGAACTTCTGCAGATGTGAGTGCTGTCAGTGTGCAAAGAAACTCCTAGCAGAGGGACAGAGAGAATTAATAAAGGATCCGTGATGTGTAATGAGAAATATTTAAAGTTTAATGAAAATACAAGCACTGCTAACTTCATCTCTCTGGTTCAGGCATGTATAAAGAAATAATACTCCTTAAAATGCTCAGTCTTGAAGCCCTGAAATTAGAAGAACAAACTTGGCAAGCAGGTCAGCATTTGCAGAATAAAAGTTCCCATTAAAACAAAGTTTCTCTGGTTCGGCTTTTTGGTAATCCTGTTTTCCCTCAGCTTTCCTTATCCCTGCACCCCTCCTCACTCAGTCTCGGGTTTTTTTCCTTTTTATTGCCATCATGCAGAAAAGGTCTTTAAGGATTTTTTTTCCCAGCCCCACCTGATGGCAAAACATTAAACTCTTTCTGTATGAGTGAGATGCAAATAAAAATGTCATCTGGTTTCACATGTTTCAAAGTGTCTGACTTTTTATGTTCATAATTTCAAAAAATTACTTAATTTTAAAACCTCAGACTTTAAAGGATGTCTTCATTATGCCCTGAAAACTAGCACAAAGGCAAAGGGTAAAGAAAGCAGGTTTTAAAATGAGCACTTATTACGTTTCTTTTTCTGACAAGCTTTCACACAGGCAGCTGCAACATTATAATCATTTATCAGCCGCACAATACTCAGCCCTCCAGATGTCAATTTTCATCTTCATTTTTGAGAGAACCCAGCATTTTTTGTGTATGTGTCCTACCTGCCCTATGCTTCTGAGATCTGCATCTTCTCCTCTGCTCATCTGGCCACCAGAATTTAGTGCCTTCATTTTGCATATGTTTTGCTGCAGGTCACATCGCTGTCCCAAAAGCAATTACAACCACCACATCATTGGCATTCCTGTATCCCAAAATGCAGTCTTTGGGAGAAAAAAAATAATAGGATATTACCCACAGGCACAGTTTGGCATTTGAAAAGAACAAAGTCTTACTGGCTTGTATTCACAACAGTTCCTGAAGTCCATTTGTGAAATGACAATGCTGCGGGGAGGGTGTGCACGTAAAGCCAGGATGCACAATTCTCAGTTGGTACAGAGGAAACACGGGTGTAGAAAATGGCTACCGCTCGCTTTTCCATTTCCTTGGCATCAGATATTGGCAAGTTCAAGGCTCTCAGAGTGCTGTAGTGTTACAGCAGAACCAAAAGGACAGCTACCATTCGTGTTGCCCCACATCCACAGGACCCCTGCCCCATGGGGCACGCATTTCATGCTATGTAGATCCCCAAGTAGCCCTTTGCTGAGTACCCTGTGCTACCTGCTATTGCACAAAAAGTAAAGACCAAGTGAATTAACTGCTTATATCGTTTATGCTCCTACCTTATTTCTTTAGGGGAAACTAAACTTCAGGTGTCTGGAGGCAGATTGTAGCTGGAATTGGATATTTCAGATTGGATATTAGGAAAAAAGTATTCTCAGAAATGCATTGGACAGGCAGCCCAGGGAGGTGGTATTAGGGACATGGTTAGTGAACACGGTGGTGACAAGCATACAGTAGGACTAGGTGATCTTAGAGGTCCTTTCCAGCCTTAGTGATTCTGTCTTCATGATTCTGCGATTCTATGAAGAGCAAAAAAAGAGAAATGGCATTGATCACCACTTGCAGCCCTCCCCAGATGTCACATCCCTTGGAGAGGAGGTGTGGGAGCTGGCGGCTGATCCCATTTCTCCCATGCCTACTGCTGTGTGGCAGTCTCATGGATAAAACAAGCAACCCATCCTGGGGAAAAAGCAGCTGGTCACCTCCTGGGGCTATGTTTCCTGCCACAGCAGGGTGCGATTGCTGGTCTGCCTGTTACACACAGATGTAATTTGCTCTTTGCAAAGCAGAAGTGCCTTTGATCCAGAGCCTGGATTAAAATCTGACTTTCAAGACTTGCTAAGTGTTGCTACATTTAAAGCTTTCCTATAAATTTATCTAAAGATTCAATGATTATCCAAAATAGCTGATTTCCAAGCACCACAACTTTGTTACTCTGGCCTCCTTTCATAGAAGCTTGGGTTGGAGGAGGATCCCTTTGCAAACTTCAAATATTGTATATTTTCATCAACGTTTTATATCTCCAGATATCTCCAGAGATGCAGACTGGATGCCATATCCCAAGTGGCCCATCCCATAGGAAGTGTTGACCATGCAGTGATAGAGTGCGTCCCTGCTGTCCCCATGCAGAGAAGGACTGGCTGGAGAATTCTATGAGAACAGCAATGGTGGATGGAGAACACAGAGTATGACCAGGCAACCCAGGGACTTACAGCATTACAGAATCATCTAGGGTGGGAATGACCATCAAGACCACAGAGTTCAACTACCAGCCTGACCAGCCCCACTACTTAATCATGTTTTGTGCTACTTCAGAGTCTTTTTTGGGCCTACTTTTGCATTCTATCGGTTGCAGATGCTAAAAGCAGAAATCAGACCATCCTTACCTCATTGCTATGCCAATTCTGTACACCCTTTTTGCTGGTAACTGTTGAGTTAGTAACCATCACTGGGAAGCGATCTGCTAAATTAGAATAAAGCCACAGTAATTTATACCAAATAAATGTATCTGGATGCTATGGAGTTGATCAAATAAATTCCAAGGAAAATACCTCATTAGAAATAAAAGATTGGCACACAAGATAATTCAAATTTTTCATAACCTTGCGATCTCACCAAATATGTAAGTGCTGAAAGGTCTTATATGTGCTAATCTTCTAAGCAACAAAACAGGAATTCCATCAGCATTCTAAAACATAATACCATTATACTCTGTAAAAATTATTTGATGCAGTTCATGCATATCACTGACTTGTGCTGCGCAAATGATCACCCCCACTTAAGAAAAAAAAACAATTACTTCCCTATTTGTTCCCAAAGTAGATTCACAGAATCATAGAATCATAGAGGTCAGAAAGACCACCACAATCCTCTAGCCCAGCCATCAACCCATGCCAATGAGAGCTGTAAATCATGTCACTCAGTGAAACAAATAAATAATCTCTGACTATACTATCTTTATGTGTCTGATACATACATTCCTCCTCTTCCCTCCAATTATTCCCCGTGAGAGCATCAAAACCCATGCTTTTCTTTTTTCCAGAATAGAAGTATTTTTATTGCTTTCCATTATCATGCTATTAAATTAGCTATTTTACTCCTCTGGTTCCTTTTATATCTTTAACTGTTTGACTGCCAAGGTCCCTGGGCAGCAGCTCCAGCCCCTGCTTCTCTCTGTGGCTGCCTTCCATTCAGAATTGTTTGTGGTGTATTATTTCTTTCAGATTATAGCTAATCTTTCTCATTCTATATAGGCAAAGGTGGGTTTTTTGATAGATTAATATTTAACCTGACCAGAAAATACTGAGATCATCTGATCTAACTTTCTGAATAGGCCAAAGGAATGCCTTAACTCCCTTTCAGCTAGAGGAGACCTCCAGAAAAACATATGAACTTGATTTAAATGATTCCACTGCTGGTAAATCTACCGCAACCTGTGGTAAATTGTTCCAGAGTTTAATTAACATCTCTATTAAAAATGTGTGCTTTATTTGTAGTTTACGTTTATCTGCTTCATCTTGCACCAACTGGATGTTATTAAAGCCTAGTTTGTTTGAAAGTTCAAACAGCCTGTTCACAGCACATTTCTGGTTTTGATATAGGAACTTACACGTTTGTTGACTCGCTTGCCTTGAGGCATGCTTTTGAGGACTGTGGTCAGTCCTACCTACAGCCCTTCTCTGGGTTCAGTTCACCTCCTTGATGCACAGATACAAGATGCTCAAGTCATATCCAGAGCCTGTCTTTCCCAGGCCCCTTGCCTGTAGTCATTCTTAAATACTCTTTTTAGCTCAGAAACATTTCAGTGTGCCCAAACATTACTTCACAGTAGGTTTCCTAAATGATTTAGACTGCCTTGCATTTACAGTCAGTCCTTATCGTACTTCTTCCTACTCATTCATCTCCATATCAGAACATAATTTCACTTAAGGGCACTGTGAATTATTTTTACATTATCTTTCACACAGACTTGACACTAAATATTTAAATATGCTTAAAAGGAGAACAGAACTAAAATCTATTGTTTCGGTATTTTAAAACATCTGTTTTTTATTTTAAATTAAAAAAAAATCCCAAAAGAAGTTTCCCCCAGAAGTCAAAGTGAGCTTTACATATTTCTATTACAGGTGTTTAATCTCCTTTTATCCTAATCTATTAAGATAATTGTGGGTGTAAAAAAAATGACATTTATCTGAGAGATCTTGGAGTTTCCGGAAACTTTGACGTTTGATACATACTAAAAGTGGCTTTTAAAAGCGCATCAAAGGTTTTTGAACTGCAAAATATCACTGGTTCAGAACATCATGTACTCTGAAGAGCACTTCGATTATATTCTTTTTCATCCGTACAAGAAAGCAATTTTAAATTTACAGAGAGCACCATCTCCAGCAGTAACTCACTGCTATTTCCATTTTGAACATAACTGATAGGAAGAGGTTAAGGCAAACTGGTCAGATCCTACAAAAATCTGCTTACAACAACTGACGGACTGCCTCCGACTTCAGTGCCTTTAAATCAGTGTTCAAACCTAGAACCAGATTGCTTTATTTGGAGATTCATAGAGAATTTAAAATTGAGTGAACTGATTTGCTAATAAAATAAGTCATTGTGTGCACACCAACTCTTTGCCTGAAGCTGTTGGTTCAAAAATGTCCCAAAGCGTGTTACTGCTGAGCTTGGTAAATAGTGGCCAGTCTTTGGGGCTGTCATTTAAAAAAACTTACGGCCACAAGTTGTACCAGAGGAGGTTTAGATTAGAAATAAGGAAGAATTTTTTCCCTCAGAAGGTGGTCAGGCACTGGAATGGCTGCCCAGGGAGGTGGTGGAGCTGCCGTCCCTGGCAGTGTTCAAGAGGTGCCTGGATGAGAAGCTATGAGATATGGCTTAGTGCTTGTGGTAGTAATGGTAATGGGAGGACAGTTGGACTAGATGGGCTTGTAGGTCTTTTCCAACCTTGCGATTCTATGACTCCATGAAATACGGAGATTAAAAATTCTGGTAAGGAAGGGATAGTGTCGAATCAGAATGGCTCATCTGGAAAAAAAAAAAAGATAAATAAACCAATAGTGACCCATGATTTCATAGAACCTTCACAGAACAAATGTGGTCACCTCTGCAGGTACCAAATGGTTACAAGTGTGACGTGCAAGCTCTTGTTCATCACTGGCAAAAGTAATCGGCTCATGGTGGTGACTATGTTGAAAAATAGGGTTTTGTATCTGAGAATTAGCTCTATCAAATAGTGTTATTTTGCTCTCTGTATCTGTTGCAGTTTCCATGGACATAAATAGGAGAAGTTACTTTCAGAGAAACCTATGTACTGGAAGAAAAGATCAAGGAAAAATGAATGAACAAGCAGGCAGCATTAAAAACTCTAAATCAACAGTGATGCAAAATTAGGACTAACAAGGTAAAAGAAGAAGCAAATATAATGAACACAGAAGAGTTTATAAAAGAGAGCATGGTATGAGAGAGGATATGGATATTCTTCTTACAGAAGACAGATTCTCCATCCAACAGATCAGAATCGATTCTATCAGTAAATCGCTGTTGCCCATCCCAGTACACCAAATGCTTTAAGTAACTTCTCCCATATGTGCACATGTTTAAAATCCAACTTTTTACTTCACAGAAGGGAAAGATAAATTACAAACATTTCTGGAGACTACATGGTGTCAAGATAATATAAATTCTGAGGCTTTCTGCTCAGTGTTTCACCTCATACCTAACTGATCCTGCATGATTATGTTACCAGTATCAGTTATTCACATGTAAATGTTAGTAGGGTGCACGGTTCTTTTGCTAAACTACAGCAGCATGGGTTTGAAAGCATGTTTGGTTTTGTCCAGCAAGATAACCTTCTTCCCAAGGCACTGAGAAGGGCAACTTCATGTACTCTGCAGGAAGCTGGCTGTCATTTTTGCAAAAAGGACCCCAGATTTTACAGCACAGGATAAAGTGTACATTGAGCAATGCTGCATCTGCACTATCTGATAGGGGATTGGTTTTATTGCATCTTCTGGTCTACATTTCACCTTCACTGTGCCATGGACTTGCCTTGATAAGTTTCAACAAGCCTGGTACAGGGCAAATCACATCTCCCCTCATTATTATTTCTGGCTCACTCTGTGACCTCAGGAAGACAAGTATATTTCCATACAACCATACAAATAAAACCACATATTTTCTCAAGCATCAGGGCCAGAAACATTTAAAACTAGGGCTGGGAGCTCATCTGGAAATTTACCAAATTTTTCAGATGTAATTATTTCAATAAATTCCAGTAGCTTCACAAGTGTGGACGCACCCTCCAAATGGAAAAAACAATTCTGCAGCAAGGGGTGAATTCCACAACAAATTCTCTCCATAAATTACCACTCCAACATGGCTATAGCAATTCCTCTACATCTACACATCTGGTCTTGTTCTTAGAATCCGCCAAAGGATTTTGAATGGGTATTTTCTCTATGAGCTCTTTTGTCCTCTCTCCTTATTCTTATGATAATAATTCTGACCTGTTCTTTTGTAAAGCTATTTGAGAATCCTCAGCTAAAAAGATTTACCAATTCAAAGCATTGTTATCATAATTACTCTCGTATTTAATTGGGAAATTCTATTTGCTATGCACAAATTGGCTCTCTAAGCTTTTTTTATATCGATGAGCTTTTGTTCTATGATAATTATTTTACTTTTCAGCGCTTCTATTGCTGTGGAAATAGTTTAGCTGTCTTGTGTTAACTGGTTGCATCTCACACCCAGTGCGTTCACCTAACATAACTTTAATTTCCTCTCTCATTCTTGATGCTTTTCTACATGTTTTCAGCGCATTATTCACTCCAAAAAAACAGCTTTTTCTTTCTGAAATTGGAATAAAAAATATATACAGCAGGAGGATTTAATACATATTCAATGAAATAAATGATAACAATTTTCCATCACTTGGTATTTACATCTGCAAGTCTGCACACATGTATATTTGCCAGTGTATGCACTGGCAGTCTGACTTCTTACTGTCCCAAAGTCACAAATGCTAGTTTCAAGGAATTTATGTAGCACAGAACGTCTCAGGAAGATTTTCTTTTGAACTGAGTTGATATTTCAGTCAGTCCCTGAACCAAATGAAAATCGTTTACGCAGGCAATTGCTTACAGCATTGAAACGATTGAAACATGGTGTTATTAAAATATGCTCAAAGGGGGGAAAATGTTGGTAGTGCATTTCAAGACAGCTTTGAACTCTTTTATGTGGAAGTATTTTAAGGACTTGCCGTGGGGTGGCTATGCTTTTCTTGTATGCATTCAAAAACTTCAAGAGATTCCAAGCCACATGGCAGAGTAATACTACTCACACTGAGGTCTGTATAACAGGGTAAATGTCTGAAGAAATTTGTGTTCAAAGGACAGATGTCATTTTTGGTCCTGATCCTTTTGGCTTTCATAAACCCAAAGAGCTGAGTAGCCATAAAGTGCAAGCTGTGTGATGCATTTGATATACCTTATCTAGTTTTACCACTTAAAGATGTAAAATTAAAAAGCAATCAGGCAAAAAATGGTTCTTAATCACTGCTCCTTGGTAGGGTGGGAAAGGGCAAGAAAATGAAACCACTATGAATATCAAACTAGCAAGGATCTCATCCAACAAATATGATTTCCTACTATGCTGGAAACATCAGCCCACCTTAATGCCTTCGGGGAACTCCCCACACACAGCCTTCTTCACTCCACACCCAAAAAGTTCTCTGCCTCCTCTGGAAAGGAAACATCTGGGAATATCTCTGCTTCCTCTCTTGGGTATCTCAGGAGAAGGTACTACAGATGCTGAAGGCAGGGCTGGGAACTGACATAGCTGGTCTAAGGCTTCCTCCATGGGTCAAAGCAGGACTAAGGCTTTCTCCACAGATCAAGCAGTGTGGATTCAAACTGTTTCTGATGCCCAAGTATGCTTCCCTGCAGCACATTATCAGCATAAGCACAAATAGTGTGATCTAAAGTGATTCCCAATGAACCAGAAGGGACATGGGGTGTCTGCCCAACTTGAGAAGGCATCTCTGAACAAATGTAAGAGCAAATAAAGTATTATGCACCTTCACAGAATTATTTAGAAGGTTTCCACATACATTTCCTAACCAAGAATATCTTGTATAAATTTTACCACGGGAAGGAGATACCCAAGGCATTTTGATAACCCAGAAAAACCTGCCTAAAACTTCTGATCTTAGGGCACCTGTGTGTGCATGCAGCATCTTCTTAAAAGGTAGGTGTATGCATAGAACAGCTACATCAGATTATGCACACTTCCACCTCCTACTCAATTAAATATGCATGCAAAAGAGGAAGGCTACATGTAAAATAGGAAGCTACAATTATCTGCATCAAGATAGACCTCAGTTGCAGGAAATGATTTTGGCACGAGACTCAGAATGGTGAATTAAAACATAAAGATAAAACACGGAATCGTGACATGTCTCCGGTTTAGATAAGGGTGCAAAGCATCAAATACTGAAGGAAACTATCTCCTCCACGACAAGTGGCAACAAATTCCTGCCAGAGGAATGACAGCTAGAAGACAGTAGCACCTAGAGTACATACATCACACAAATCAATTGTAATATTCAGAACTTCTAACCAGCAACAGCTCAAGTTACACTATGAGGGGGCAGACTTTGAAGTCCATCAGGAAGTACAAGACTTAAAATATAGGAACATGAGTGATTGTTCATACTAATTGTAGAGCCCTCTAATTCTGCGCAAGTATCTTATATCTTGCCCTCCTACTGAGAGGAGAAGGTACTCACTGGGAAACAAGTGAAAACGTGCTTCAACACACCATGCAGATCAGACTTTGAAGTGAAAATTTACGTTTTCAAATCTACAATTTAAAGTAGGAAAATCAGCATTTCTTTCAGAAAAATATGCATTGTTTTACATACTTCAGAATGAATATATGGATGAAAAAAAGGAGAAAGAAAAGAAAAAATGACGATTTCTATTTTTTTAAACCTAAAAATGTTTCAATTCATTAAATTTGAACCACTTATAATACATCTTTTACTTTACAACATTTGTGTTTTTTCTTCAATGTTAACTGAGTAATAAAGGTAAGCACCTTTATTCTGTTTCATTTTCAGTCTAGGACATCCTTTCTTAACTCTCACTGATGGAAAAGGAGCATTCAATCCAAGAATTTCTACTGTACGAGGCAAAGCAAGGCAAGGCAAGGATGCAAGGAGGTAAAAAATAATTCAGAATTTACACCATAGTGCATTTTTGTTTGGACAAGTGCTTTTTTTAATAAAAGAAGCTCTGTCATAATCCCTGTAATTAATGAAAATATCTGAAGATATTACATTAAACAAAATGTGTTGTTGTATCTATGGATTACACAAATGTTAAAAAGTCCAGCAGAAATCAACCTGTAGCTCTCAGTATTTTTTGTAAGAACTCTTGCATGCCATTTTTTTTTTACCATGACCAACTGTTTCAAAGCTTTGTGCTCTCTTTTGAAGAACCTGACACCAGCCAATGTCAGCTGGAGACAGTGGGCTGTTCCACCTCATTAGAGCCTTGGCAGCACTCTCTCCTGTGAGAGTCAGGCAACATGCAGGCTGATTTGATAAGAAGGCAAGTGCCAAGCTATGAAGAATTTGGGATGAGGGGTTAGAAATCTAGAATCACAGGTAGAATATCTTGAGTTGGAAGGGACCCAAAAGGATCACTGAGTCCAACCTCTGGCTCCATGCAGGACCACCCAAAATTCAAACTCTCTTTCTGAGAATGTTGTCCAAATGCCTCTTGAATTACAGCAGGTTTGGCATTGTGGTCGCTGGGTCTGTTGCATCAGTTATCATCCATTTACACAGTACAGTTAGAAGCAAGGGAGAGGAAATCTTCACATAAAATTCAGCAGTCCTGTGCCCGTAAGTACTGTGGGACAAGTCTCAGTACTACTGCTTGGGATGCAGAAAACCAAGTTCTCCAGCAAAATCAAACTTTGCAGTACTGGCATTTATTTATAAAAGTAGATGGAGCTTTAAAATAACAGAATTAGGTCAAAAGGGACAAAAAAGACTGTGAGTCGACTTTAAGGAGTACTTTTAGAAATTAGATATCCTTTAGATTAATCACTATGTGTTAATCTTCTGTGCAGCTGGTAAAATGGAAAAATGTCATCGTATGGGGGGCTCTTTTTATTTCTTTCTCCTTACTGTGCAGAAAATGATATCCAGATATTTAAATCTATGTATTACAGATTAGTAATAACATATAATTTTATATATTGCTGTATCTACTAGCTCACTCTGAGGGTTAACCACTGTTTTTGTGCAGAGAATTTATTAAGATGATTTGGGTATTGTGATGGTACAAAAAGTGGGCAAGGTTTTGATTCCCTGACATGACATCATTCAAGCAATTGGAAGTATAATTGCAAATCCTGCACCAAACCAAATCAGGTTTTCACAACTTCTTTGCTTGCAATGCTGTACTGAGGATTTCCTTATTCCCCAAAGCTAGGATGTCCTAGCTTTCAGTTACATATTTAGAGTTGCATTGGTCATTCTGTTGTATCCATCATCAAAACATATATTTAGTCAATCACCCCAAGTGTTTTTGCACTTTTAATTTAATGCTGTTCTTTCAGACACCTGACACAGACACTTTATTTTTTGCTTATGGTTACCTTAAAAGAAGGATTTCATACTGGTCTCCCCAGTACAAAAAAGACAGGGATCTCTTGGAAAGAGTCCATCGGAGGGCCACAAAGATGGTGAAGGGCCCCTGTGAAGAAAGGCTGAGTGAACTGGGTCTGTTCAGCCTTGAGAAAAGATGAGTAAGAGGGGACCTGGTCCAGGTTTATAAATATCTGAGGTGTGGGGGCCATAGTGGTGAGGCCAGTCTCTTTTCAGTTCTATGTGGAGACAGGACAAGGGGAAACGTCCAGAAGCTGCAGCATAGGAAGTTTTGCACGAATGTGCACAAGAACTTCTTTACGGTGAGGGTGACGGAGCACTGGAACAGGCTGCCCAGGGAGGTGGTGGAGTCTCCTTCTCTGGAGATGTTCAAAACTCGCCTAGACGCCCACCTGTGTGACCTGCTGTAGGGAACCTGCTTTGGCAGGGGGGTTGGTCTTGATGATCTCTGGAGGTCCCTTCCAACCCCTACAATTCTGTGATTCTGTGATTCTGTGATTACACTCACAGGCTCAGAGGTGTGAAGTTGTTGTATCTCTGCTATGCTGTGGTAGTTGCTTGTGCCTTTTTTGAGTGCAAAATTCAACTAAACAAAATACCACTGCAGCAAGGTGCAATTATATCCTATATAGGTAGAGCTTGGATGGCTTTAATTCCTCCAGTTTGGAAAGCATCATCAGTAAGGGTGTGGCTGCACTGACTTCAGCAAAATCCAGAAAGCCAGGTACTTAGGAATTTTCAAAGAAGTTCATGTAAAGGCAATGCTGCCAAAGACTCACAAGTACTGAGCTTTATGTTAGCTAGACAGAAGTTATCACAGGATGACTGACATAGTTCAATCACACCTCTCAGTGGCAACATACGCATAACCTGACTTGTTTTATGACTAATGCCGCTTTTATTTTGGAAATGGACACTACACGTGCTGTGCATTTCCCCTGCAGCAAGGATGACAGAGCTACGGCGTCGCCTCACGTGTATCTTCCAAAGCATTGTAGCCAGTGCTGCTGGGGCCAACCTATTTCAAAGGGGAGGCTCTGACCTCTTTGGATAAGGTGCTGTTTGAGTTCCTTTGCTCTCTTCAATCTCTCAGCAGTCAGTGTTCAATTCTACTTCTCTTGCTCTTTGTATTCAAAGAACATAGCGTGTAAGTAATTATGACTAACGCTTCATTTCTCCAATCCAAATGCATTTGTGCAGGACCAGCAACATCTCTGTTAAAAAGCATTCAGAAAGCAAGACAGGGAATACTACACATGTGAGTTTAAATGTGATTTCAGCCTATTGCCTTCTATAAAAGGTAACATCTGCAGATAAGACAATATTGTAACAGGTTTTTACAAATTTTCAAGTTCTCATGCAGTGATATTTTCACAAAATAAATAATTAAGTCCTTCAAACTCATTGAAAGAGTTTGCCAGTCTTCAGTGTATGACACAAGCTCAGAAAGTGAAATATTTAACCCACACAGCCAGAAGAGACTGATTTTCTTTCATCCTTTACAGCTGTGCAGAAGACTTTATTGTCTCCCATTCCTGTGTTGTCTTTCACCATTGTCAGCATACTTCAGATGTAAAAACAATTCCATTGTGATGGATTAGCTCCTGTGTGAGACTGTTACTAATACACGCACACATGAAGCAGAAAGAACACGAAATAGCAGTAAACTTTAAAATGCCAGTTAAGTTTTATCCTTCTTTGGCGAAGTAGAGAAAGAAAGTTATCCCTATGCACTGTGTTTTATAGGCTGGAATTTAAAACCTCCCAGGGGATACACAAGTTCACTACATTGCTGAGCACTGGGGATTTGAAACTACAAGAATGTCTGAGGTCAATTTTTTAGCATATATGTTCGGGGATAGATTGACTTTTCAATGCAGTAATAATTAGCTGTGATCGTGTAATGTGATTGCCCTCATTCTCTTCATTCCTTTCCCTTCTCTGAAGACATGATTAACCAATATATAGGAAAGTTTTGCTTCAGATACCAAAACTATCTTTTTAAAAGACAATCAACCTTGACAAAACTCTGTTTTAAAAATCCTGATGCATGCATTTGTCTATAGTAGATACTGACTTCAGTCATAAGGATGCAATGAGGTGAAACTGGTGACCTTTGCCACTTAAAGGCACTAACAGAGCACTTCTTGTCTATATGATGTGGTGGCTTAACGCAATCAAGTGCTGCTCTACCTCTTTGTAAGAATTTACTCCCCAAACAGTCCTTCAAAACGGACTACACCAAAGCCTCAGCCACTTTCCTGCCAACTCCAGCATTCGCCTAACCCACTTTTACACACACCTTAGTTTAACACATGGCTCTGGCCCAAACCCCACGGTGTTCCCCTCCTGCTGCGTCCACTGGGAGACCACAAGCAGTTAAGAGGGAGGTGACTTCCTCCAGGTGGGTCTCAAACTCTGCATGATCTCATTTCTGTACTTCTCTGTGCTCCTTCTCTTCTCCTGCAGCAGTGGATCTACAGTTGCTACCACCACCCTGAATTCTGTTTGCATACAAAATTTGCTGGGGGTTTGTTATCTTCATCCCCCATGCCAGGAGAGAGTTAAAAAGAAATTTCTGCTGTCTTTGCCACCCTCCTTTCTACACCTCCTTGGTCATGGAATATTTAAACTTCTTGCCACAAGGTAGCAAACAACATCATTATCTTTAATTACAAACTAACCTGATGCGTTTTTATAATCAAAGGGAAGTAAATTAAAATTAGAGCTTAATTTTGAGCTTCTGCAGGAGGCAGTGGTTAAGTTGAATCACTTACTGGAAGTACAAAATACTAATGGCAGAAAATGAAGATGAAATAGACACAATGAACAGCAAGCATGGAGCATATCCACAAAGCATTTTCTTTCAAAATTAGTTTCTGCACAGCTTCAGCAAGAAGAGAAAGAGCCTAACTGAAAGGAATATCTGGGGTAATCTTATCAAGGACAGCTTTGAACGGAATTACATTTCTGTGAAATAGGGTTGAAAATTACTGTCTGCAGGTCCTTAATTAAAAGGCAGCCTTTTAAACCAGAGAGATTACAGGTTCCCAAAATGCTAGGCTTACTCTCTCCTTCTTTTATCCAGTCTTATTGCAAGATGCATTTCTATTTCCAAAGCCTGTATGTTAAGGGATAGTCATGTCAAAGCTGTGAACACCAAAATAACAAGAGAGGTACAGTGCTACACGGCTTTCAGAGAATTAAATTCTCAGTAAATTTTATAATCAGTTATACTGATGTAGTCCACATAAAAGTTCTGCTCCCAGCACTCCAACACACTGCTCCATAACTGCCAGTGAGAAAGGAACAAGCAGACCATTATCTGCCATTTATCATGCTTTTACAGGATGAAAGGCAGTGTCTTCTTAGGCCAGTGGGGAACATTGCTGCACCAGACATTCCACACAGAAGAATGAGCGAGAATGAAGGAACATCAGATTCATGGAGCTGAACTCCATGGCACATTAGTAGAGCCCGCATCTACTGAAATTTACATAATTTTCTATACTTGCCTAAAATACAAGCTTTTAACACAGTATAAAAATGCTGGAGTAAGTCACAGTATTGATAACACACAATGCTTGTATGTCCTTTCTGCACTAAGGATCCTCAGAAATACCAGAAGCTTTTTTTTTTTTTTAAGAAATATAGGGTATTTATTATCTCAATATCTTTAATTCTCTCTTTGAATAAGAGTAAAAATGCAAGGTCTTGTAGATATTTTTCAGAGTTGCTCTGTTGCAAATGTTTTATGAAAACAGCACTAATTTGTAATCCTCTGTACATTTTCATGATCATAGAACCAAAGAATCACAGGGGTTGGAAGGGACCTCAGGAGATCACTGAATCTAACCCTCCTGTGCAAGCAGGCTACCCTACAGCAGGTAGCACAGGTAGATGTCTCTCCACAAAAGGAGACTCCAGAACCTCTCTGGGCAACCTATTCCAGTGTTCTATCATGTTTACAGTAAGTTGTTCCGCATGTGAATACAGAACTTCCTATGTATAAGTTACAGGCCATGGCTCCTTGTCCTATTGCTGCTTACCAGCGAGAAGAGCCTGGCCTCATCCATTTGCCTCCCACTTCCCTTCAGATATTTGTAAACTTTAATCAGATCCCCTCTCAGTCTTCCCCAGACTGAACAGACCCAGATTACTCAGCCCTCCCTCATACGGGAGATGCTACAGGCCCTTCATCACCTTTGTTGCCCTCCACTGGCCTTTCTCTAAAAGTTCCCTGTCCATCTGCAACTGAGGAGACTACAGTTGGACACAGTGGAGGACACTGCTGGCTCATAGCCAACCTGTTGTCCACCAGGACCCCAGGTTCTTCACCACAGAGCTGCTCTGATGTTGATTCAATTCTTTTTGTCCACATCTGCATCAGCATCCATGTGCAATTAGACTGAGCAAGTGTTTCTGATCATCACCATTCAGCTAGTGTACTAGAAGAAGCTACAAGGAAAGAGCCCACATTCTAACTTAAAAGGACTCCAATTCTTTGCAACAAGAATACAGAATAAGATCTGGGTTACTATCATCTTTAAACACATTTCAAGACTTGCAGATTTGTGTTTACCTGCCAGTCTGGTCACTGACTTTCTGTGTGCTGGAAGTCTTCTGCAGCAAAAAAACGTCTGCTATTACTGGGAAAATGCTGAGTTAATGAAACTGAACTCACTATATAATGGCATTCAGGCTGTGTCTGCCTATTCCCATCAGCATAAAGAAACAACAAATAAGGAGGGAAAGAAGCTTATATGAGTTCATATAAAATACATCAAATTACTTGCACTCAATCCATCCATTCCATCCATTTCTCTATGGCAAGCATCTCCCCCTCCCTAAGGCAGTAGTGATGTCCTCCAGGCTTTCAAAGCTGTTCCTGACACCAGGAACCAGTCTGTACCCACTTCTGGTTACAGTGTATTTCCCATAAGTACCAACAGTCATGGACACATCACCACTCATCAGGTTTACAGGACAAAACGTTCTTGTTTTGCATCAGCCAAAGCTCTATCACCATCAAGTAACCAGTCTTTCTGTAATCAGATCTCCTGCCAGGTTCAGCACATAGCTTTGTGAGGCAGGGTACTAGAAAACAGGTTGAACTCCTTGAATGAACAATGAACAGTTGTCCAGGGCATTTATCTGGAGGTAGTGAGATCTCCCTTGTCCCTCAGACCTGTGAGTCGCAGTGATATCAGATGTCCTGTTGCTGCATCCTTACTGAAGTTCATTCATTCTTTTCTATGGCTGATGAAGAGGTATAAAATGAAAGAAAAAATACGTTTTTTTTTTCTTTTTGAAGGATTACATATCATAGAATCCTAGAATGGTTTGTGTTGGAAGGGACCTATAAGATTCCAACCCCCCTGCTATAGGCAGGGACACCAAGCAGAGACAGGAAGGACAACAAAGGGCGTATACATTATTGACTGTTCCAGCTGCTGGGTGTTGTCCATCAGCAGTGCTCATGCAAGTTGGACAAATCACAGACACAACTCTCTCCCAGACTCCCAGTAACATATTTTTTCCTTCACAATCAGAATATCTGCATGTAGCACTTCACAGCCCTGCTGTGGGGGGACAGAACTGCAGGCCGGATACAAGCAACCTGACAGCTCTGCATTAGCAAAACTGCTTCTGATTACTGCTTAACACAGGAGATAACATATCCACTAACATCAGCAGCTGGTGTCAATACAATGCCCCCAGCCATGCACAGTCTGCATGCCTCCTATCACCACTCTCATATATTCTCTGGAGAGGAAGCCAGAGCTCCAGTTGCTATTTCTGACCCTGCCTCAGCAGTAGCAGTAACTCATGGAATGAAGTAGACCTGGGCATAGGTGTAGGTATTATATTCACCATAAGAAGTTGTCAAGTTATACTTCCCCTTATGCAAAACGGAAGGTCGAACAGGTGTTTCCATGAAGCACTGTGAAGCAATTTGCATAGTGGTGCAATTTAGTTTGGTACCTAATTATGGTACAGGTTATTGCTGTAGAAAGCCTTGTGCCTCACCAGTGCTGCAGAAGTCCCGTAGCTGCTGCTTACCAGATACCAGAAAGTAACATGGGCATAGATATGTTTAGCAAGTCTTGTAGCTGTTTGAATACTTTTATTACCAGAGGAAATATTATATTGGGTTCAAACATATAAAAGCTGATGAAATAACGGGCTTCATTCATTTTAAGTCAATAAACGTGGCAAAGAGTGTTAGGAAATAAGAAAAAGTCACTCTCAGAGATCCCTTAATACACCATAAGTTTTTCCTGAAGTAGTGATGGGTGTTAGCTTTTGAATTTTTCAGTAATAGCAGTACCAGGTAAGCATCATGGAGTCATAAGTGCTTCAGTATCATTAAATTTTTTGTAGATGAACACTGCAAAATGCATGCTGCAAAGCAGACTGGTTCCCAGAGCCCTGAGATCTCCTCTGCAGTCACCTTCTCTGGATTTCCTCTGTCACAGAAACACCCTCTATCTCTCCCCATCTTAAACACAGATTCCTTGCTGAATACAGAGTACTCTGGAGAGAGGCAGGCATTTCAAAGGACAGAGAAAATGATGTGAGAACACAGAGGGCTTCTACCCTCTGTCCCTGCTGCACAAGTAAAATCTCTATTGGACTGCTGTAGTAACACTGGTGCCAAAAGAGACAGGAATTTCATAACTGTATTTTCTAGGGTGAAAAGCCAAACATTATGCAAATCTAAAAATAAAATCCCACTGTTGGTATGGAGCAAGTATTCTCTATTTATTTTGTTACAAGAACTCATGGATATTAAATGAATCAAAAAACAACAAGATCCAGAGAAAACAAAAGGAAGAATTGCTTCATACTTAGCATGATGCTAAGTTGCAGAAAAATAGGGGTATTATGTTTTCAATGGTTTTGACCTTTCTTTAAAATTCAGTTCATTCCTTGATAAAAATATCTGTTTAACACTGAAGTTCGTGGAATAGATCAGAAACCGGATTATAACATGTAAATAAAGGACCCACAAATCAACATCTCAACTTTTTGGAGGAGAACAAAATTAAAGCAATAAAATATTTTGGAATGCAAGTTCATGTTTTGTAGAATAAATGGGCTTTTAACAACAGTTTTCTTAGTGAAATATCAGTAAGGAATTAATGTGCATTAGGTGAAGATGGTGAAGGGCCTGGAGCGTCTCTCCTATGAGGAAAGGCTGAGTGAACTGGGTCTGTTCAGCCTTGAGAAAAGAAGACTGAGAGGGGACCTGATCCAGGTCTATAAATACCTAAGGTGTGGGGGGCTGAATGGCGAGGCCAGGCTGTTTTCAGTGGTGAGTGGAGACAGGACAAGGGGAAACGGCTGGAAACTGCAGCATAGGAAGTTCTGCACAAACATGCGCAAGAACTTCTTTACAGTGAGGTGACGAAGCACTGGAACAGGCTGCCCAGGGAGGCCGTGGAGTCTCCTTCTCTGGAGATGTTCAAGACCTGCCTGGATGCCTACCTGTGCGACCTGCTGTAGGGAACCTGCTTTGGCAGGGGGGTTGGACTCGATGATCTCTGGAGGTCCCTTCCAACCCCTACAATTTTGTGATTCTGTGATTCTGTGAGGTGATTGTCAGTAATTTTGACTACAAATCATAGAATCACTGAATGGCTTGGGTTGGAAGTGAACTCAGAGGCCATCCAGTTCCTACCTCCCTGAAATGGGGAGGTTTACCACCTATGAGATCAGGCTGCCCAGGGAGCCATACAACCTGGCCTTGGATGCCTCCAGGGACAGCGCATCCAGAGCTCTCTGGTCAGCCTGTTCCAGTGCCTCACAACTCTGAGTAAAGATTTTCTTTCAAATATGTAATCTAAATCTCATTCTTTTTGTTTAAAAACCATCCCTCCTTGTCCAATCACTATCTATCTATACAAAAAAGTTGAGTTCCTCTTTTTAAGTATTGCAATGATATCTCCCCTGAGCCTTACCTTCTCCAGGCTTAAGAAAAGGAATCTTCTTAATATTCCTAAGATAAACAGTTCTAACAGTACTATCCTGAAAATATTTTCTTTGCTCCTATTCTAATCAAACATTAAAACTGTCTTCTCATCACTTGCCTAATTACTTTGAAGACATTATTAGAACTCACGATTACTTTTCCCAAGTCATTTCATCGTTTTTATGATGTGTTGTTTTTCAGTTGTTTTAAAGTTTTTTCTTGTATCTCTGCTTTTTGAAAAAACGCAGAATTTTAAGGCAAGAAAAAGTGCAAAAATATATCTAGGGAAAATACATGAAAGCTTTGTAAATCATGAGCTAGAAAATGTGCGTCAAACTAGATACAGAACTCCATACTGAGAACAGATGAACGTCAAAGAAAGAACATCTGCTTCTAAAAAGCTGGCAGTGAGCATTGGCTGAGCCTGATTCTTTTTATATCTTATGCTCTTTTGTTTATCTTTTTCCTTATTCTTTTGGCATTTTTATGGATCCGACTAGCATGGAAGATTTCTTACAGACAGTAGGATGCAGCTGCTATCACATCATAAGGGAAAGATATAGTCTATCATCAATAACTAGGAATAAAAAATGAAAAATAAATAAACGTCAACTCTTTCATATGTGAAAAAATGATGTATTGCAGCTGGGGCTGCAGAGGATTGCTTTGGGATTAGATCTAGTTACTATTGCTCATAGGACATTGTATCTGCTCAGATGACTCCTTAACAACAGTGCTATTTATCAAAGCTGCCTTTTTAAGTGTGGTGACAATTTGTACATCTTCTTTTCTTTAACTTGAATAGGCCTACCCAAAAATTATACTAATGCTGCTTTACAAGCCAGCTACTGTGTCATCATCTGAGGAAAGATTCTTCTTACGGCTGAATCTCCAATAATAACACACAGGCTGGGTCCCAAGTCAGAAACATGCATACACTTAAAACCAGCTGACTGTCTTAGGTCTAAATACACAGACATACCAGTGCTTTGTTATAGAGATGGAATTTAAAGAATCCTCCCATTTTACACTTCTCAGGATGATTATCAACTTCTGAGTGATTAAGATTGAGCTCTTGGGATCCTAACTATAAAGCTTTAAATACCCGCAGTTCACAGTCATTCAGTAAGGAACTCAAACTGCTCAAGACTGAAATTACAATTTGTGTTTGCAGTATGAATACTTGGGATTGTAGAATTTGATATAGGCAGTAAGAGACTTTACATGGAACAGAGCTCCCAAGTGCAGAAATAATGGTGAATCGGGGAAATCGTTAGCAGATCTGTATTGATGTAACACCTCTGCAACTACATGTGACTAGCTGAGGTATTAGCTACAGGTATCTTGATGACCATGTTTCTACAAGTTTATGCTTTGAGAAAACAGCCCACTCAATCAAAGCTATGGTATACAATTGAATTTTAGAAAATATTTTAAGGTGAAGCACTGACAAAATAGCAAGTAAACTTGTTTTTAATTTGTTCTTGATTAAATGGGGGAAAAAAAGATGGGGAAAGAGGGCTAATCCTAGTGAAGATTGACAGGAAAAAAAAAAGTGTGACGGAAAACTGATACAAGATCTGAGAGATAGACTGAGGATGTTTTATTTAAATGGGGAAAATTCTGGCCTACAAAGTGAAAACAAAAGGCCAAAATGAAAACTGTTTGAAGACAGAGATGTGCCCATGTGACTGCAATCTCCTTGTGATCAGACACAACTGTTTATAAACATTACTTTGTCTAAAATAAGAACATTCTTTTCAGCTGAAGCTAACTCCATGATCTTTTAGAAAATGTTTTGCTGGAGTTGCCTTAAGGGAATACTTCTAAACATATGTTTTGATAACAGCTAGGCAGCTAGCCAGCTATGATCTCTCCTTCTGATCAGTTCATTGCATATATCTGACTTGTTTCTCCATTCCCTTCCATCCCACCTAGCCTGTTTTCTTCGCCTCTTCAATAGAACAATTAGATTTGGGTTGGTTCTGTTGGTCTTTTAAACAAAGTTTTTTGCAACATCTTGAAAAATATGGCATAACCTGACTGAGAACTTAGCATGCTGGGAAAGTGAAGGTTGGATAATCAGCAGCCCTGCAGAGAACATGATACGATGTACATGCTTTTTCATTTTGAGTTGTCGGGTTTTTTTTAAGCAGACAGAAAATACATGGTCTTCTAAATAGAAGTAAAAATCAGAGTTCTAGCATTTTAACTCCATGAACAACAGTGCTGACCAAGTCCCAATAGCCTGGTGGGAAGTCAGCTCTTTGATACAACCTAACCAGCACTGCTGAAAAGAATGATAAGTGATTGAAGTCTGCATGCTGGTACAGAGCTTCAGTCACCAGAACAAGTAGAAAATCACAGTGGACCGTTTTCAGTACAAGAGAGAAGCCCAGTGTAACTGAGGAAAGACGTTTCCTATTTTTACTTAATTAAATCCTGAGGAACAATTACAAAGACACAACTCTCTTATGCTGTTAATTCACTTCTTGGGTGTATGTGACAGCTAAAGGCCGTGTGAAGTGAATGCACAGTGTAATGAGAAGGGCACTAGTGCCTGAGGGACGCTTACAATTCCCTTTAAATGCAGACTTTTGAAGCTTCTTTTGCTTTGGAATTCACACAGAATTGTTTTGCATTATGTGAAGTACAGTATTACAAATAATTATCTTTACATAGTTTTTAAAGACATAGGAAAATATACCAGGGAGGACTGGATGGGTGTACAGCTTAAGATGCCATATCTTCTTTGATTTAGTTTTAACTTACACAACCAAGGATCAGATCCAGTGAGAAAAAGCAACTCGCCTCAAGTAATACTCATGTGATAGAACCAGGAATAAAACCACAACTTCTGACTCCCAATCGCAGGTGAATTAACTAATACTTCCTACAGGGTGCATCTCCATTATCCTTGAGGACAACCTCAAAGCCAAACTCCCAACCATCTGCATTATCTACCTGCGGAAATGCCCTTGAGGCTTCCCTTATAGTGATTCACATGGTAAGCCAAGTACAAAAAGCCTCCATTTTGCTTAGATCTTAGGCTACTCATAAGGAAACCAAAGTTGAGTTGTATGAAGAGTCATGGGGAAAAACAAACAAACAAACAAACAAACAAAAAACCCACAGGGAAACAATGAAGAAAATTCAGGACCAAGGAGACACAATGCCAAGCATCTCATAAGTCATGTGGCCCGTGACCTATCTGTGCAATGTATATAAATAGCATATAGGTATTTTTCCCTAGAATATAGTCATATAGCCAGAAACTGCCAGGGCTATATTCCAAGCTGGCATTGACTCAGACACGTTGCTGTGCAAAGTGTTGCAGGTAATGGTAAGTTTGATGACATACTTCATGACAAGTGAGCCAGACAGAGGTCTTGAGTTTTCTGCCTAAAGTGCTGTAGTTGAAGTTCTTACGAACCTTCCCACTGTAAAGGTCATTGTAAGCACATTAGCAAAGCATTGGAGTAAGTATCAGCAAAACCTGTGCCAGCAACATGTGATGGGAGGGTAGGAACAGGTATTACTGATAAAGCCTTCGTTGGGATGGCAGCACAAATCATGCAGGAGCATGGGCTGTGCATTCTAAAGCATCTCTCCTGACCGCAGGACTGATGAGTCTCATGGAATGATAACCCTTTAATACTTTAGAAGGATGATGATCAACACTTCTCACTACATCTGTGACCCAAAATGACAACTGCTGCTTCAGAGCCAGTGCTGACCTGGCACAAAAAGCTCTGAAAATAGACTTCTATCTCTTCAAATAGGTAGTCCATAGCTGATCATCTAGATGTAACTGCCCCTTATATATCTGTACATGATGAAAGCTTACAGCTGCTCTGATGCTGCAGACTTGACATTCGTGATAGCATATTCAGTGTCTACGCCACACTTTGAAAGGTTGTGGCTAGCACAAATGATGACTGCATGGTACTGAGTTGGCCACAATGAGTTGGCACTGCATTCCCTATGGTGATTTCTGACATCTTCTTTGGACCTGTTGGAATTATTATGGACTGAAGTAAAGGAGACAGAAGTGCAGTGAAGTGATGGAAGACAACATGGTAAAGCATTTGACGCGTATGATACAGTATGTACATTACTTATATGATAAGAGCTTTTATAAACAGGACATTTTTATAGGACGAGAGGTTGTGCAGCCTTTGGCAATTCTTTGATAGTTTTGATTGCTTTTCCCTCAAAGAATTTTTCCAAAAAATCATTATACTTAAGAAACTCCTCTAAAAAGTTCATTTCTATCAGCTGACTATCCTTTGTGGCTTTGATCCAATACTGTGGACATGAATAGAAGCCTTAGCTTGGTTTGTTTTTCCTAGAAACTCCTATAATGGGATCTCAACCGCCTAACTTACGTGCCTTGTCTAATTCTTGCCTGATCCTTAGGAGAAAGATGAAGCAACCTCCTTACTAGCTTGAGGTCCTTACAGAGTAGAAATAAAAAGGATAAAAATAAAACAACACCATTTGAATATTTCTCAAGGAAGAGTCCTTCGAAGTTTAGAAAAGTTCAGTGTCTTCCTCAAATGCTGAAGACAGCATCTCCCTCTGCAGAGACACCTCTTGCTCTGATTACACAGAGATAACATAAGAACTTTTTCTGGAAACATTTCTTAGATCCCTAAGAAGTTAACCAGAAGTTGAATACTCAGTTTCAATAAGTTTAGTTCATTTTCTATCCCAGTCATTTCAGTGATTACGATCAAACGTGTAGTGAGCAGTCTAAAGGATTTTCATCAGACCGCTTGTGCTTGAATGTTTTCCTGGATTACTGACCTCAGGGGGAAGCAGAGCTGGCGATCAGGAGGTGCAAACAAGTGTCACATTATGCAGATTCTGCTTCAGACTCTGGTACGTGTCTGATGTGTGCCTTACACAAATCACAGTATACATGTTATCCTCATTTTACGTACAGAGAGAAGATAATTATCCACCCTTGGAAAAATATTCATTTGCTATTATTGTTATTACTACACATTTCTGGTCAAATTTTGAAGAAATCATAGAATGGGAAATGGCAGATCTCTCAACCTGCCAGGTTCCACCGACAAAAATAGTGTCATAAAGACAAAATGTAATGCTTAAGCTTTAAAGGCTAAATTGGTAATAATTAACCTCACTTCTCTTTTTGATATGTACAAAAGAAAGATCAAAGACCTCTGCCAGACCTTCAGGACTTGCTCTTATTGAAAACCCAGAGAACTAAGAGGTGCTTTCTGTGAAGAGTGCTGTTCTTAAAGAAAAGCTCCTTTTGAAACGAACAGAAAAGAGTTATTTCTGTTATTTACAGCTCACCTGCATGTTTTATTTCAACATAAGCAATTCCAGTTTTATCATGAAAGCAACAAATTGATTGTTATCAAGAAATCTTCCATTGAGTTGTATGTCAGAAGAGTGCAAATTAATTTCAGAATAGAAGTAAGCAGCTCGAATAACCTTCTTTTACTCAGACAGAAATTAATGGTTTGTTTACATATTTTGCCAACAGTGTATTCCTGAAAGTCATTCATTACCTGCATGTACTGTTTGCACCTGCAACAACTCTCCTCCATCCCAATTCCCAGAACATCCCTCAAAGCTCTACCTGGTAAGCTGATCCCAAACAGTATTTAAATCATGTCCAACCAGCAGCATTACAGTGCACCTCTTACAAGAATCTTTTTGGAAGTGCTTTTCGTCACAGGGGCACGCAGGGCTCACCCCCGGCAGGGAGCTGCCCACAGTACATCAGGCAGCCAGCAGAAGGCTCCCTCAGCTACCGAGAGCGGCGGCAGCACTCGGAGAGCTAAGGGGAGCAGGAGACAGGCTGAGCTGTGCGGGGAGCAGCAGGAGCTGCCAGGGGGTCAGGGGCCAGGGCAGGAGGCTCCAGCCTCAGGCAGGACGCGGGGTGAGGAATCGCATCCAGACATTTGCTTTAGCACCCTCACACTCAGCTGTGCCGTCTCTTTTATCTACTTGTGGTTTGCTTCTGTTTTTAATGCTCAGTGCAGTTCCTTTTTTTTACTTTTGCCATTTGAATGACTTCTCAGTAACTCAGTGTGCAAGTATTCGCAGGGCTCTAACAATGGCTACCAGTTGATGTGCTAATATCACTTTCCTCTGCACATGTGGTACACCCAAAGTATGGGGTATATGCTCACAGGAACTGCAGAGATATCTTCAGTATGACTAGTTATCCTAAAAGCCATTCTGCTTGATATTTGCATGTATTATTAGCAGCTGAAGCACAGAGAGCTGAGTTATTCCCTATGCCAAAAGCTAAGTTTGCCTCAAAAGCTAAGTTTGCCTCAAAAGCTAACTTTGCCTCAACCAGAATAAATGCAGCTCTGTTGCCCATTTCCTATGTATTTGCCCTGTGTTGAGAATTCTCCTGCTTTCCCGTGGTTGCACAGAATTCTCCAGCAGTTTCTGGGGCTCTGAACTGCAGCAGAACAGGGGGTGCCAATAGCTTTTTATTCCCTCAAGGTCTCCTTCTGCTGACAGCAAATGGTGACCACTTTGAATCAATCCCACCTAAAAAAAAAAGCTCTTTCACAAAAGAAAACCTACTGAGGGTTAATTACAGTGGCTTTATGGCTCATTTCTGTAAAGGAATCATAAGCCACTGATGAACCAGGCTGAAATAAATGATTTGCACAGGCCACACAGTAAGCAGTAGTGAACACACAAACCAGGGAGTAAGAGCACACTCTATTGTGCTTGCTTTTGCCAATGCAAAATCAAAACCAAAGTAAAACACCAATTCCAGTGCATAAAACACACCGCTTCCTCCTCTGCAAACCTCTACAAAGAGATAAGCAGGAGGAGCTTTCTGTCATCTGTTACAGCTGCCTAGCAAACTGACCTACATGTTTGACTTCCAGAGCTCTATGAAAAATTGTAACTTCCTGTTGCAGACCAAATTATAAAGCATCTTTTTGAGAAATCCTTATAGCTACACTATTCCGCCTTCTTGGGAGGAAACTTTAACGTAATGCAAACTTTGAAGTGAGCCTTGGGTTTGTTACAATGGACTAACCCGATTAGAAATCATGCAAACTCTTGTTGCTCTTTAGTTGAATTCCCCCACAGGCTGTATTATAGCTCTCTAACCAGTCCCACAGCATTGAATGATGTCATGGGATCTGCAGCTCAGTGAGATGAAAGGGATAAAGCGGAACCCGCTGGCACTGGGGAAAGCTTCCAACACACAATCCACAACACAGCTTGGGAACTCAAAAAAGCTACAGATCCAGCCACTCAACTGCAAGCATGTCAGAATCATGTGCATTCTCCCAGCACAAGAAAGGAAAAGGGGGAAAGAAACCAGTGATCGATTTTTAACAAAAGAACTGGAGTACTGAAAGGCAGAATTTAGCAGCACAGCTACCTGCTGGAAAGAAAAAAAAAAAAAAGAAGAAAAAAAAAAAGAGTTCTTTTTCCTCTCCAAAGCACTGCCTTTGATGTATGGCAACTGATCACTGATCAGATTACAGGCACTTGGTCTCAGTGCTCGTCTGCCTTTGATCTGCATGGTTAATTTTATTTTCCCGGATTTGGAGTTTCGTCTGGGCTTGTGCTGACATACTTCTTCTTCTTTTTTTTTTTTTTTTAAGGAGGTAAAGGCATTTAATACAGAAGCTCTGGCAGTGTGAAATTAAGTTGCAGAAAGCCTGGGCACTGGAAGACTTCATCATAAAACAGGTACTGGATTTTGTTTTTTGCAGTTTTCTTTTTGCCAGACTTTAAGAGATTTTAAAGTTCACGTAAGCAGTAATACTGCACAGCACTGAGTGCACATAGTTTAAAATACATAACTTATGTGCCATTTCTATTTGTAACTTTTGCAGAACTATATTTTTTAAAAAATATCTAGAATATACTGGCATTTGAAAACTGAAGCTAAATCAAATTTGTTTCAGTATTGGCGGGTGTATAATACTTTTGTGTGCACTGCTCATTTCAGCTGTCTGTAGTTTTGTAAAGTGATATTTGAATACGAGCATTACAGGACTTGGGGGAATGTTTATTTTCTAAGAAAAGACCAGCCTTATTTCCTACACATTGTGTATTTATTTCTCTCTGTGTATTTGTTAAAGGCTGCCTTCTTCAAGCAACACTTTTTATCCTACTGGTTGCACTCTTGAGATTAAAAGGTGTCCTCTTTCACCAGTTATTAGAACTGTATTTATAAATATCACATCCTTATATACAAAAATGGAGTTTTTTTTCAAATTTCAACATAAAAGAGGTGTTAGTTCAACTATGAAATACAAAAAGAAATCTTGATAACAAAATTAACATTTCAACATGATGATAGATGTTTCTTTTATGGTATGTTAATAAGGATATTAAAGAAATCTTCAGCTTATCTAGAGCAAACACCTGGTTTTGCAGAAGTCCAGGAAAGTTTTCCTACTATTTCAGTGAAGCAGTTTTATTTCACAACATTTTATATTGCTCCTCCAATTCACATTACAAATATGTACTCCAAGAAAATAGAAGACAAGTACTTCAGAAATTCACTGTAAAGAATCATTAGAAGAATTGGGATTATTCACTGTACATTGGCCCTTTAAGGGCCAGAATTTTTGTGAGTATGGGCCAAATCTGTGAGTGATTCTATGCCTGTAGCAGGATTATTTGAAAATAAGACTTGAGTTTCTTCTGCAGGTTTTTAAAGATAATTTAGATTTTCAGAAGAACTCAGAACCCATAATTGGGGCCAGACTTGCAAAGAAGTTCAACATCCCAGACAGTGAGCTCTCTGAACATCAGGTCTTAATGGTGGATAGTGAGTTCTCCTGAAACACTGACTTCAAGTATCTGTGCTTATATCTAAACTTAGATGTGTGTAAGACTTCAGTATATATTTTTAATTAACAAAATGCAAGTAAAAGTAAGCATAACTAGTAGCTATTAAGCACTGTTATGACACCATTCTTTGGGGGGTGTCAGTCCAGGACCCTCAGGATGTTCATATTTCATGTCTATTTCCACATACATTACAGCAACATGCAAAATCAAATTTTCACAGTCTGCTCACATATGAATAAAATTAAGTTATCAGCACTTCCAGATGACTGTAGCCATCTTTCATTAGTCAGAAAACTTTGATTCATTCGAATTAGAAGTATATTTGTATACATAAATTTTAAGTTTACTTAATATCAAGAGATAATACGCCAGACACAGATTAAGACCAGGCCTGACTTGGTGTCATTTAATTTTCTACACCACCAATTAATTCATATTCTAACTTAACAAGTCAATTACACTCTCAGGAAAGTAATTAGCACTGCATGAATAAAGTGTATATAGCTATCAAGGAAGAATATTGTTGAAGGCACAGCCAAAGCAAAGTTTAGAATTTTTCTTTCAGGATGTACCAAAGCATGTTCCTGTAACCCTGAAAAGACAGTTTGAAACATTAATTTTATTAACCAGCCCCATACTTCACTGATGAGCTTCTTCACCTTTCCAATCTCCTCTTTCTTGCTGCTTGTGTTTTAACATGTACATTTTTTATTTCCTGAGAAAAAGTGATTCTAAACCTTACCTTGCTGAAGAGAAAGAAGGGGGGGGGAACAGCAGCAAAACATAGTGAAGGGATTTTTTTTTAGTTTTCCCCAGGAGTCAAAATAGCTACAAGTAAAATACATTTAAATTATCTCTGTAAGGATCTGACCCTACAATCACACAGATGAATAAAGCTGCTCATAGAAGTAACACTGCTAATGAGATAGGTTACGTTGGTAGACTTAAACATTAACACATTTGCAACTTTCAGGCCCTTGAACTGCATTTAAGAATTCTTTTTTTTTCATTATGTAAAAAGTCCCCACAGATGGGCGTTAACCTATTTAAACTGAAAAATATCTTTCTTTGTCTGTACCTGAGACTGAAATCCACCCCCCCCCCGCCCCCCCCCCCCCCCC
The DNA here is from genome assembly GCF_019232065.1 of Centrocercus urophasianus. Taxonomy (NCBI): domain Eukaryota; kingdom Metazoa; phylum Chordata; class Aves; order Galliformes; family Phasianidae; genus Centrocercus; species Centrocercus urophasianus. The sequence continues at coordinate 31,980,074 of NW_024885532.1, read as the reverse complement.
CGCCCCCCCCGCCAATGGGCAGGAAGCAGGGGATTTTCAGCATTTTTGTTGTTTTAAAAAACAGCTCTCTGACGGTTCGATTTTTCATTGGTCTGACTTTTAAAGATTAAATAATAATAATTCTTGGCGCTTATGACTGTATACAAAGTGCTATATAAACATTAATTAATCCTCTGGCTTAAGTCTTCAGAAAGAAAAAGTTCAAGAAAATCAGACTAGTCTGTAATTTATTTATTAAAAAAGCACGAGCAATTTCTGATTATAAATAGAGCCATTTCCAAACAGTGTGTCTTAGATAACATCATAAACATACTTTAAGATTTGTAACAGTTAAGAGTATCAAAAGACATTGTACAGATATACTGACATCAGTTTCCAGCAGCTGTCATAACAAGAGTAGATCTATCTCACAGTTGACTGGGGGAGCTGTGTTAGCATTTGAGATATGGAGATAACAACTTCCTATTGCTGTACAATTTCTTCTTCCACATCAGATATGTCACGTAACTTAGTCTTATCAAAGCGGTCAACTGAAAACTACTTTCCAAATACTTCTTCTTTGCTTTCTCTACTGAGAATCTCTCCGCTGACTTCCATTTCTATAGAAGAAATATCCTAATCTAAAGAGAAGGCCTGCAATTTTCATCATCTTTCAGTGATGCATGGACTTAACCCATCCATTTTCATTTACATGCTCCAACAGGGTCTTAAACACACTTCAGTATTCCAGACGCCATCACCCTCATTGTTCTTAATTCATCGCGGAAGTAAACATCTGTGTGATGAGAAAGTCTTAATGCTTCTTTCTGTGGTAGTCCTCAGTGTTCAGACAATGTTTTAAGAGCTCTGGGATGTTTTAATACACTTGTGTAACTATACTCCTTTAAAACGAGCACCTGAAACACAGAGCGACTCCAACAAGAACTCGTGCAGTGTGTTTTACAGGTGTCCACACAAACCCTAACATTCAAAGCAGCTGCCTGTAAATACCAAGAGGATGCAGAGAGCCCAATGCTGCACAGCAGCTGCCATGCACAACAGATGCACCGCCGCTGCTGTAATGTGCCATTCCTGGCAGACATTCCAGCCTTTCACAGAGCTCCTTCTGGCAGCAGGCCTGAAACAGAACTCGTCTTTGCAGGCCCTTTAAAAGATAATTAAATAAAAAGCCCTGTGAATTCTGAGTTAGCTCTTTTTTTCCTCTAATTGAGAACAACTCATTTTGTTGCAACCATTTATCTTTTCGCAAGCAACTTGCTGTATTACAACAGGCACTACTTGTTTTATAGAAGTCCATGTAGCAGGCGAATTCCAAAACTTTATCTCTGTGAGAAACTCCCAAAACGGTTTATTTGAAAACACTTTCTTGCCACGTGTATCTGATTGTTCACCATCTCCATGCCCCACCTCACTTCCCAGTGTACCCATAGCGCTGCTTGGACTGTGGCGGTAGCGTTAATCAAAGTTAATGGTGCTAGTGTTAATCTCTTAATTCAAAGTTAAAACTCCTGATCTGAATTCCTTGCAAGATTGTTTCTCAAGATTGGTTTTACCAAAGCTGGTGCGTCGCTAATGCCAGCCCGGCTCCTAATTCACCATACAAGTGGTGGTAAGTCACATCTTTTCTAGTGAATATGAACGATTTCTTCTATGTGAAGGGCTGGGTTTCTGGGTTTGTGCCTGGCGTTACGCCACAGCTTGGCTGCCTACAGAATGGCAAAACATTTCAGACTGAACTAGCAGGAAAGAAAACCCCACCTAAGCGCTGTGGGGAGAACTTCGCAGGGAATCACTGGAGGACCTCTGCAGCCACACGTGGTGCCTGGCTGCGTACAGCCCGCCTGTTCAGTGCAACAAGAAGCCGAGCAGTGCTTAGGACTGATCCTGAGGTGAAGAGCATCCGCGCTATTTTTTTGTTTGTTTAGTTGGTTTGTTTTTTTCCCCTTCGATGCCTGGTAACAGCACCAGCACATCACCGAGGCGGGAGCACGGCTCCGCCCGCCCTCTGAGGCGGCGGCAGCTATCGGTAGCACGCGACACCCTCCTAACGCGACCCCACCGCCGCTCCCGCCGCCGCCTCGCCCGCGCAGCCCCGCCTCAGAGGGAGCGCGCGCCTGCTCGCCGCGGGGCACGTGTGGCCGCTGATTGGTTGCCCGCGGTCACCTGAGCCGGGCCCCCCGTCTGGTCAGGGAGGGAGGGGAGCGGCGCCGCGTTGCCTCGGAGACGGAGCAAGAGGACGGGAGGGAGGGCGCGGGCTGCGGGCAGAGGCTCGCCGGCAGCAAGCAAGCAAGCAAGCAAGCAAGCAGGCAGGCAGGCAGGTGGGTCTGAGCGAGCCGCGTCTCACCGTCTGGAGGAGCAGGAGAGAGGCTGCGAGGCGAGGCGCCGCAGTTCCCGGGAGCCTCCGCTGGGAGCCTCCCCCGGTGGAGCGAAGGGAGGCGCGGCGGGAGGGGGGCGGCTCTCAGGCTGCCAGCTCTCAGGCAGTGCTGATACGCGGCTGGGCACCGCGATCGGCGTCGGAGTTGGAGTGAAAGCAGGGCTGCAAACGGGATGGGAAGGAGCGATTAAGGCTCTGTCGAAAAGCCTTTGATTGTTTAACTTCCTTTCGTGATGTCTGTCTCCATCGGTCTGACCTCGGGCTGAGCGCAGGACCTGATACCCTTGACAAATCTCGGTGCCTGGTATTTGTTTTCTACCCTAAACGAATACTTTATCCCGTTAACAAAGGGGGTCCGGTAGCGTTTGATGTGAGCAGGAGGGGCAGATTGGCATAACCCCTTTCCAGTGTGCCTTCAGCATCACCCGTAAGGCGAGCTGGGCAGACTGAGCGGGTGCTGCTTGCTGTGTAAGCAGAGGTGGTTTTAGAAATACAAGTCTGGTGGAATTGCAGGGGTTGGAACTTGATGAACCTTGGAGTCCCTTCCACCCCAAGCCGTTCTGTGATACGGTGACCTCCAGGGATGGAGGAATTAAGCTGATTTTGTTAATTACTTATGATCAGTAGTTTCTTACAATAATTACTAATTATATTTCAGGGAGTTGCACTGGTTTACTTTATTAGATCAGTGATAAATCTCCAGTTAAGGAGGAAATTGAGTACTTTCCCCCCAGTTTCTGTAAGTTGCACTTGCGGTGCCAACAGAGGAGAAAGAAACTTGTCTGTGCTTTTTAAAGCATTGTATGCTACGCGAAACTGCTATAATGTTGCTGGATAAATATGACACGTTGACATTACAGTGGTTACTGTATTAACCAACTTACTGTTTTATGATTCTTAAGAGCAGCTTTGAGAAAGAACCATTAGTATGCTTCGGTGTAAGTAGAACATGAATGTAATAATGGCATTCCTCTTTCATTCTCTTGCTATTTCACACACTCAGGTATGTACAAATGAAGCTCTACGTCGATGCTTCATGTAGAACATTGGTGTCTCCAAGAAACTGAGATGAGTGAGATGTATTAAACAGAAGAAGCAACTCTATTTACAAAAGCTTTAATCTTGAAGCACAGAATGGTCATTACTTGTATGAGTAGTCTCATCAACTTCAGTGGGATTAGTGTCTCTCATCCTAATCTCAGGCTTGAACCCTCTGTAAAGTGTTGTTTAAGTTAAGGAAAAATGACACCCCATTACATCTTAGTTACCATGTTTTGTGCTAATTTCTAATTAATAATAGTCTGTTCTTCCATGTGGAAGAATGTGAGTCATGAGCTATTTTGCATCACTTTATCAGCCCAGATTGGAAGCATCACTTTCAGGTAGAAAAACTGGGATGAGTTGTGTGGATCATTTTCAATTTTTGCTGATCGTGCCCTTCTTGATACACTGGAATATGTGCGTTTTGTAGGTAGTGTATATGATGGCTAAGGTACCGTAGTACTGATTATTATTAATTTTTTTTAATTGTGGGAAGAAATTAAATTGTTATCATTACTCCTCCAAACTCAGGTGCTTCAGTTACCATGAATCAAAGCATATGAAGCATAAATATTCCCTGGTTGTGTGCAAACCTCCTTTCTCTCTGCCTCCAGACTCTATTAATCGTATATCTATTTCCTATAATCAGTGATATTTCTGATTTAACTATCTCCATCTTAAAATGTATAAGTAATTCTATAGCTTCTTAATTTTGTACAATTTCATGTCTGGGCATTTCCAAAAAGTGTGGATTTATTCAGTAGAATATTTAATGTGATGAACAGCATTTTTATTTTTTTCCTTCTCCACGTGGGTCATCTCATAGCAGCTGGAGCAAATGAAGTCAGACAAGACGTTGTTTACTTTACAAAGGGGAAGAGTGCAAGACTTGTGGGCAGGGTGTAAAGAGAAGGTGCTCTAGAGGCATGAGACAGAATAACAATGTGTAGCTTTGTAGTGGAAGTTCTTGTCCCTGGCTTGTTCCCTTTGTCTCTATCATTACAGCAGCGTAAGTACTTTCCCTTCTCTTGTTTCTTGCCCGTGGGGCACTGACTCTGCTAAAGCCATCCTTGTCATTTTATTGCATGAAGTTGACAGCTGCAGGTGGGAAGCAGGGTGGTTAGAAGGGAGCAGAGATCCTATTCATCGCATGCCAGAGACCTCTGTTGGCAAGATTGCATGATTATATTTTCAGTCCTCTTTCTTATCCAGAACTAAATAGAGCATTCTTTGTCAGTGTTATGGAAAGCATGAAAAGTGGCGGTCAAATGTGAATGTCAAATCAGTTAAGGTAGTTGGTAGATCTAGGTAATTTAAGCAAATTCAAAGTTGGGACTCTTCACCCATTACAAAGGTTCCCTTACAAGGCAGAGGGTAGTGACTTCAGTTTCCATGCCTATATGCGTAAGAAACCTGCTGGTAGGCTACAATGTAATCTTGCTGCCTTGAGTCTTGAGGTGATGTGTCTTTCATGGTCTTTTTTCATGTTTTTTTGTTTTTGTTTTTTTTTTTTGCTTTTTTTCGTAGAGGAGGAGGAAATGTTCTTTGGTAAGTAGGCTTTGAGTAGATCGCTACTCCATTTCATTTGCTTGAGCAGTAATGTAGACGTACGTTTTGGAAGATGGTGCATTGTAGGATCCTGGGAGGCTGAAGTTCTTGTTTCCGTGATTCGTTTATTGCATGTTATTAACTTCTGGTTTGATATTGCCCTCATTATACAAATGCATAGTAGCCCCTGCACAGACTTGTAACTATACAACCTCTTAATGGGGGTTCAATGTATTGACTTCAATATGTTGATTGTGAGTATCTTAGAGGCAAAACATTCTCGTTGCTATTTAGTTGAATACAAATGAATAGCTTTTGTCCAACTTACATCAGTGTACTGACAATTGGTATTAGGAGAGAACAAATTTACCCATTGGCAAACTGCATCTGCTTTTCAGTTGTGGCTTATAACAAAAATGAAGGCAGAAACAGGAAACAAGCAGCTGGCAGAGTTATGTCTCCTTGGGGACTTGCTTTCAATACAATGATTTATTAATGTGTCTTAACCATTTGTATTATTTTTTTATTGAAGTGTTACCATGAAAAGTAACTTTTTCCATATCCTTAACTGAGAGTTTTCTTTATATATACAGGCTTGTTTGTTTTTCATATGTCATAGCCAATATATTGTCCTTCTGGGTGGTTTGGTTTTTTTGTGTGTGTTATTTCTTATCAGCACTTCCATGATATAATACCACTGGCATACATACATATCTACTGAAATGATTTGAATGTGTTTCAGAGCTACTAAACCTAGTGAAGTTTAAGGCCCTGAGTTCTGTAACCGTATTTGAAAGATTTGATTGCATATTTTCTGAAAGATATCTTGTATCACAGACTGAATGCTGTGGGATTGCACTCTGTATGTGATCAGTCAACAAATTTGAAGCACGCTAAGCTTTGTAGATGAGTTGAAGTCCGTGAGAGTTTGAAGCCAGTTCTTAAATGCTTGATTTTTGGAAGTTTCTTCTGGGTTTTGGAGCTCTTGATGATTGAAGGTGTTGGATTTGACAAGTGTTATAAAGGCAGTAGATTTTTCTTTTCAATGGAAAATATTTCAGAGCTGCAATAAAATTTCCACACCTAAATCAACAAAATATGTTTTAGTACAGTGTGCTTCTCCATATGCATTCTATGTTTTAAATCTTTGAGATAAATGCTATAATAAGATTATTTATAACTGGTATGACAACTTCAGAAGCTATCACACAGAAATGATTAAATATCAGTGTGACCAACTTGTCACTTCTTAATAGAAGGTGGTACAGGATAACATTTGTTTTATAATCCAACTCTGGAACAGAATATTACAAACATAAAAATGCATCGTTTGGCTTGGGGGAGGAGTGCTGGAAAGCTGCCTGGTGGAAAGGGACCTTGGCTGGATGGTCAGCTGAATATGAGCCAGCAGTGTGCCCAGGTGGCCAAGAAGGCCAATGGCATCCTGGCTTGGATCAGGAATGGTGTGGTGAGCAGGACTAGGGAAGTCATCCTGCCCCTGTACTCAGCACTGGTGAGGCCTCACCTCGAGTGCTGTGTTCAGTTTTGGGCACCTCAGTACAGAAAGGACATGGAGGTGCTGGAGCAGGTCCAAAGGAGGGCAACAAGGATTGTGAAGGGCTTGGAGAATATGCCTTACAAGGAGAGGCTGAAGGAACTGTGAACTGTTTTATCCTTCAGACTTGAAGAAGCAACCTCTAGAGCATGCTGTACCTACTTGTAGTTCTGTTACTTGGTTGTCTTTTTACCCATGTTGACATGCATGTAATCTGATAAATGTTATTGACGCATAGACTGGTACCATTGCTAGGAGAGGAAGAACAGTAAGAATGGAATCTCGGCTTTTCTGTGGAGTGCCTGACTACACCTCTCTGCCTGCTCTGTCCTTCCTGGGCAGACTTTAATTATTATTATTTTTTTAAATAAATAATTATTCATATATAAATAATTTCAAAATAAAATTTTGAACCTTAAAATACATCAACAGTGCCATTGATGTACGCTTCCTTCTTATTCATTAGAATTTGTTAACTAGGCTTTTCATGCTGGGAAACGTGAAACCGAGTGTTGTAACACTTGATGTAGCACTTTTATAATACTTGATTTGTTCTCATTATGATTGTTGCATTTTCTTATGTGTGTTATGCTTGTCATAGTTCCATATCATAAAACACTTCAAAGCTTTCTTAATCTTTTTCTTTATTCTTTTCTTATGCTTGGGTTCCATCCTTTCATTTGCCAACATCTTCTACTCCTAAATGATAAATTTTTATAATCTTACATATTAAAAACATAATTAAACACTGCTCCTTAAGTTTTGAAGTAGACCTGTAATACTTAAGCATTATTTTTCACATACTCTAGGCGAAACGTAATCTATTACTATCATATATGCAAGCTAGGGTCACATTCAAATATAATAGTACATGGGCTAAATTTACTTACTATTCTCTTCTTGTTGCTGTACAGCACGGATTTCTGCACGAAATGCTATGCTAGTTCTAGTCTAGTGACCAAAAAAACCTGGAAATGAACATAAACTCAAATAAAAGTGAAGTGAGAAGAAACTTTCTATTGGCCACGTACGACTTGTGAATGATTGTAGGCACATGGCGTAGACTAATGGTTTGTTGGTCTAATAATCCAGGAAACCTAACCCACATTTCTGTGGCAGTTTCAGATTGTTTCCCTTTATTTATTTATTTAATCATTTGCTCATTAGAGCTTCTTAAATTAATTAAGCAAAGCTTTATAGGCTTCCTTTTCCTGAGGTAGGTAGGATATGATTTGGTTATGCTGTTTGAAATGCCTTGCATAACAGTCTTTGCCTACCTGATCTTAAATGATCATTAACACATTTTAAGAAGTTAATTTCTGTTGGTGAGGAGTAGAAACAAAGCCTATGTTTGGCTCCACTTCATTGCAGAGCCCATTTTGCTCCACGTTACACCATGTGATCAGCTGTGTGAAGGAACATGTGTGTGATCAGCTGCATCCTGACTGATAAGTGGCATGTTTGGAGAAAATTATTTTCGGTTGACTCCATGCTAAGCTGGTGTCTGGCAAGCAAGCAAGATATGTTAGGGGTCAACATCAGATGTTAGGAGGCCCTGGGTCTGCAGATGTTGAAGTTCTCTGATCTGGACCGGTAGCAGTCTCTGAATTTTAAGAATCAAGGCTACAGAAACTTCATGCATCTTCTTAAAAAAGACAACATTTTATTACAGAAACGTCATAATTCTGTTAACTAATTTTATTGTGTGCTTATTTATTAACACTGAAGATATATTTGTATGTGTTTGTGTTAGGTTACTTAGCTTCCTTGAATATCAGAAGCATTTTAACACAATGTATAGATAGCTAAGCTAGAAGATGTATGCTTGATCTAAATTTAAACAACAAACAGTGAAATACTATTTTTTTTTTCTTTTTTTTTGTGGGGAGTGAAGATTTAGTTGTAAGAAATGGAACCTAAAGGATTTCAAGGAGAAGACAAATTGAAGATGCTTATAATCTTACTAGCATATTTGGTAAGTATGTAAGCCAGCTTTATTCCAAGATGAATGTTGAAATAAATGATTATGTCAGACACAGGAGTGGTGTCTTCTGCGTGCAACCACTAAGTCTGGAAGACTCAAACCTGTTTAAATAACTATAAAATATTTTTTTCAATTTTAATGTGAGCTTGGTCATCTACTTTGTGTCATTTCTTGGTACTGCTATTTCAATGTCAATCTCTTAGTACAGTATGCTGTGTGGGTGTATAGTTCAGGAGTTTGAAGTGTCCATTTTATCCATATAATATTAGCATGGCATGCAATTACATTCATTTGTAGGCATACCTGAACTGACGTGCAGAGCCAAGCTCTGAAACTAAGGGTAATTAATGCTTCATTGCTATCAGAACAGTTTTGACCTTTCTGAAAGGACTAATACACAAAGTAAGAATTTGGAAGCAATTGTGTAGAGCAATTCTTGTGATAGAAGTCTGTAGACATTGAATTTGAAGTTCTGTTGAGAGCACTCATGTTTGATAATGTTTCTGGCTAGGATTCAGTTAACTATACTGAGCCTTTTCATGGCTGATGGTAGTGCTTATGGTATTCCTCATAGTGCAGACAATCATTTTTAAAGATAAAAATGTGATTTCTCTTAGAGCTTATATAAATTACATATCAGAAATAAAGTTAATCTTTTTTCTTTCTTTTTTTTTTTTTTTTTTTTCATAGCTAGGTAGGGTAATTTGTGAGACTGGAGACTGCAGAGAGCAAGAATTTAGAGACCATACTGGGAACTGTATTCTCTGCAAACAGTGTGGACCAGGAATGGAACTCTCAAAGGTAAGCATACCAGGCTTTCTTGAATTTGTTCCAATAAATGCATCTTCATGTGTCTAATGTAATAGATGTATCTATGATATGAGGTTTTTTTCTGATGTTTTGACTTCTGAAACATCTTTTGGTTTTTCAAGTAACGTGTTGTGATGCTCGTGATGTGAAATCTTCTGCAAAGAAAATGATAATAAAGTAATAAAACAATAGATTTTTTTCTAGATTTTATAGAGATAATTCCACCTAGATAATCTTTATGTATCTTCCTTACAATGACTTGTCGGAACAGAATAGTTTATAATAACAAATAAAAGCCTAACTACATAAATACTAAATAGGATTCAAGTGAGATCTGCGATGGTTTTCTAGACCAGCTGGGTGATAGGTCAGCAGTGTTTTCACTAGCTCTATGGTTGCAGCAGGTAGGTGGGTTGGGCAGCTGGTTTCAAATAAGGCAAAGTGCCTTTATTTTACACCTTATTAATGCCATAAATCAAGTCTGTATCATCTGTGTAAAATAACAAAGAAGACTGAGGCTGGAAAAATATATGTAATATGTAGAAAGCATGTAAAAATTTCTTGTTATTACTGTAAGTAAAACAAAAAGGAAGATTATTATGGTGATTTTGATTTTAATTATTTTTTCTTTTAAAACACAACTGCATCTCTTCCAAAAGAAAATCCATGTGGAAGTTTTGAAGTTGGCATTTTTTTTTTAGGAGTTCAGCAGTGGATCAATGGAAATGCATGATGATGTAGTTTACAGACTGGGATTCAATGCATCTATGGATTTTGCTCAAGTTTTTTCCAAGCTAATATTTAAGTATTAATGCAAGTGATGAGGGGGATTTTAATTGTTTTCAGTGCAGAGAAAGGACATGTTGTGAATGATTAAGGATAGCTAATGATGATGCAGTTGAAACGAGAAATGGGAGAGATCGGAACCAAACTAATCATGAGTCTTGGAGGGATTTGAACTTACACTGTGAAGTATAAGCAGACTTCTCAGCCTCATGTGTGACACTTGCACCAGTGTCCAGTAACTATCTTGCCAGTTAGTGTGAAACTGTGAGTGTAAAAAGGATGATAAAAGTAGAATTTAGGGTGTTATTTAAGAGCTGTGAAATTTAATTCTCAGAGTAACTTTTGTAAGCAACTACGTTACGTAGATGTGAAGGTTTTTTAACTTGAAACTTTACTAAATCTATTTTTAAACAACAGGAAAAAAAAGCGTTCAGCTTGTTTTCTTTGTTTCTTCCAATGTTCAACTCTGAAAGCATTCACAAGTAACATTTTGCAGTTCAAGGGTGAAGAGATTTACTTGAAGAAATTCTAATGCTTATTAATCAGCAAAAGGTGACTGCCTTACAAAGCACTGAAATGTCCTCACCATCCCTCCACACCTTGTTGCTAGCATTCAATTAAGTATTTACTTTAGTACTTCAGTAAGGATTGCTTTCTATGTTACCCAGCTTTAGAATCATAGCAACAGAATCACAGAATGGCCTGAGTTGAAAAGGACCACAATGATCATCTAGTTCCAACCCCCTGCTATGTGCAGGGTCACCAACCAGCAGACCAGGCTGCCCAGAGCCACATCCAGCCTGGCCTTGAATGCCTGCAGGGGTGGGGCATCCACAGCCTCCTTGGGCAACCTGTTCCAGTTAGCTAGAGTTTGTCTTATTAGTACATGAGCGGTATTATTTAATTGAAGGTGACTAATCGTATAAATATGATTTTTTGGGATGTTTGCTAGATTATTTATTTATTTGACTGGACTTAAGCTTGAGGTATGAAAGAATGGGGAAGAAGGGGGGTAAAATGGAGATGCATTCATGATTATGACACTGTAACAGCAGTCCAAGTGAAGCAGTCGTTGTAGTTCTAGCATACATTGCTGTGTCATGCTTACCTGTCAAGTTAAAAATGGCTGTGGAAACTCATACCTTCACTAATTACTTATGCTTTAGCATTTATTTATTAAATTGAAAGTAAACTAAAATAGGTAGGTTACAGTTTGCAGTAGTATGTGCTATTTGTGTTATATTTTTAACTTTTTCTTCAGTCTGACAGTTCTCATTCTTAATACTAATTTCTCTAAAAATATGAATGCTTAATTGGATTTCAGTGTTCAGGCAATTACTTTCCCCAGACATTAATAGGCTCCCACATACCGTTTTAGATCCCACCGCATCAGAACTGAAATTACTGAGTAGATTTTGCTCAAACCTGAATGTGAGTGAAAACATAACTTCCCTTAGAAACAGATGTACAACTTCCTGTGAATCTTGGTGGAGGATAGAATGCTGTGATTGTTACTGAAATGTAGTTGAAAAGTAGCCTTACTGAACTACAAGTTGAATGAACTAAGTATTTGAAGTCAAAGGTCAGAATACAATGGGAAACTGGATTTAATGCTATACTTGAAGTAATTTGCAGCACATGACAGAGGCAGTGTTTACTTATTTAGTAATTATGCTGTACTTTAATAAGTTTCTAGGTAATTATCAGAAATGTTTGCTATTCTCCTTTCCAATATTGGCTGCTCCTCATTGCACTCTACAACTTCCTGAAGGGAGGTCGTGGTGCAAAAGGGTCTGGCCTCTTCTCCCAGGCAAATAGTAGGACCCGAGGAAACGGCAAGAAGTTGTACCAGAGGAGGTTTAGGTTGGATATTAGGAGAAACTTTTTCTCTCAAAGGGTGGTCAGGCACTGGAATGGCTGCCCAGGGAGGTGGTGGAGTCGCCGTCCCTGGCAGTGTTCAAGAGGCGCCTGGATGAGGAGCTACGAGAGATGGTTTAGTGCTTGTGGCACTGATAGGAATTGGAGGGTGGTTGGACTGGATGATCTTGCAGGTCCTTTCCAACCTTGTGATTCTGTGAAAAGTACCACAAATAAAACTAGATACACTGTTGTGTGAGCATGACTATAAAACTAAATATATAGTAAAATACAATGGTATCCATGTGCTTTTTTTTTTTTCTGTTTTGTTTTTAAAAAATAGTTTAAGGAATTGACTGTCAGGTTCCAAGTGAATCCTGTGCCTTGTTAAATACCATGCTGCTGAATTGACAGCAACCATCTTATTGCTTAAGTACACACATGCATGTATTTTCATACTTTGCTTCTGTAAAACTGAGTACATGATGTTACAGAAGTCAATACTAATTTACTGTTACTTACTCATGGTGACTATCAAAAAAAAAATTCTTATTGTGGATTTGCAAAACTCAATGAAGTCAGCAGGCCGTATTTGTCCCTGTGCTTAGGGGAAACCATGGTGACAATTGAAGATCAGACTTGCAAATCTTATGAGATGCCATTTGCAAAGGTGATTTAATGAATGAGAAATGGTTAAAGCTTAATCAAGTTAGGACTGGTATGAGTCCAGCATGTTCCTAGTATCTTGCCACAGATACTTGAGTGTATCACAGACATGCATCAAAAGTATAGATAGGTGTGCAGGGCAAAATTCCCCTTGCATCTGTATGTATGTATGTGTGTGTATGCATATATATATGTGTAGGTATATATACGGGATTGTTATTACAGCTATTAGGGTTCTTTTTGTTGTTGCTACACTATTAAGCATTTCCTAATACCTTCCTAAATTGAGAAATACTGTCACCTTTTTTTATTTTACACATAGGCCTGTAGGGCAGAAATCAACCTCCCTAGGGTAATGTGAGAAGTGTTTGGTTGAACAGTGTTTAATTTAGTTGCAAACTTGTACTTGATCCGTTGGATTAACATCCCTGTTTGAAATAGATAGGCAACTTCAGGCATGCTTCATGTGTGAAACAAATTTGTAAAACAAAACAGCACACACACAAACACTAAACCCAGTTTATTTCATGTAACTGTTTCTGGATCTGAACTTTTAAATGACATGGAGCTGCATGAGCGGAAGGTCTGGCTGGGGCTTAGGAAAAGGTTTTTCATCAGAGAATGACTGGGTACTGAAATAAGCTGAAATAAGCTTGAGCTGAACGGAGCTCAAGAAGCATTTGGGCAACACTCTCAGACACAGGATTCAAATGTTGGATCATCCTATGTGGGGTGAGGAGCTGAACCCAGAGATTCTTGTGGGTCCCTTTCAACCCAGGGTGTTCTATGATTCTGAGTCATGCTGCAGCTATTCTTTTCTGCTTTTATTATTTTGTTTTAATGAGATTCTCTTTTTCGGAAATGTTTGTTAAAGTAATTATTTCTTTAAAAAAAAAAAAAAAAAAAAATAGTACCCTTCAAGATTTTTTTTTTTTTCTTGCTCCCTGCTAACCATTAGAACTGCTGTAACAGCAGCTCTTTGAATGCTTCATTGGCACAGGATGCCCAGAAAAGCTGTGGATTCCCCCATCCCTGGAGGTGTTCAAGGCCAGGTTGGATAGGGCCCTGAGCAACCTGATGCAGTGGGAGGTAACCCTACCCATGGTGGGGGAGTTTGAAACTGGGTGGGCTGGAAGTTCTTTTCCAGCCCAAATTATTCTATAGTGCTGTGATAATCTTACAACTGGAATCCATTGTTCACTTTTGTTCATTGTATTTTTATAGAGCACTTATAACATGTTACAGTAATAAGTAAGCCACAATTGTTTTTCTACCAATTATTTCAGGCTAACATGGAAAGGAATGAAATCATCAGCTCTTATTTTCCTTCTCTTTGTTTACTAGCATTTGCCTATTAAAAAAAAAAAAAAAAAAAAACAACCTGTGTTCTTAACTTTAATAATTACCTCTAGGGACAAAATTTTGTGAAGGCTTAGAACTACTGAAACGTCTTACTTTGATGTGTTTCCTGAGTGCCTTTTCAAGACTGCTTTCTTCTGGGGAGGGAGACAAAAATTATCTTGATTCAGAAAAGGAACTGTTTGCTTCCTACACTACTTCAGTTCTCATTTGTATAGTGAAAAATAAAGCATCATCGAGTTAAGCAACTAGTTTAGTATCTTTCATTCTTTAAGTGAACTCAAATTGACATAGCCTTTTTTTATCCTATCATACCAGTACAGATAAACCTTACACACAACTCAAATTCAAGTAAATCTCATTTAGCATAGGAAAAATAAATGGAGATAGTTTGGTTTACACTGAGACAATCATTTCTTGAAAATGTGCCCATTCAGAAGTGAGAAGCTTAATTCTTTCCAGTCTTCACACCATAATTTGCTTACACATTTCCCACAACTCTCTGTAGCTCCAATGCATTTATTTTCTTTTTTTACCTCTACATGAAAAGTAATCCATATTTCAGCTCTGTAAAGCTTGTTTCACAATTCAGAATTTTAACTGTGAATCTAGAAGTCAGCCAGAGGGACCTGGACAGGCTGGAGAAGTGGGCTCATGTGAACCTAATGAGGTTCAATAAGGCCAAGTGCAAAGGGTTGCACTTGGGCTGGGGCAATCCCAGATATTTGTACAAACTGGGGGAAGAACTCCTTGGGAGCAGCCCTATGGAGAAGGAATTTGGGGACCCTGGTGGAGAAGAAGCTGGATGTGAGCAAGCAGTGTGTGCTTGCAGCCTGGAAGGCCAACTGTGTTTTGGACTGCCCTAAAAAAGAGTGGCCAGCAGGAGAGGGAGGTGGTTGTCCCCCTCTACTCAGCTCTTGTGAGGCCCCATGTGCAGCACTGCGTCCAGGCCTGGACCCCCAGTGCAGGAAGGACGTGGAGCTCTTGGAGCGGGTTCAGAGAAGGACACTGAGATGATCAGAGTGCTGGAGCACCTCTCCTGTGAGGAAAGGTTGAGGGAACTGGGCTTGTTTAGCTTGGAGAAGAGAGGGTCCGGGGAGACCTTATTTTTGTGGCCTTCCAGCACCTGAAGGGAGCTTATAAACAGGAGAGGGAGAGCTGTTTATGAGAATGGGTATTGACAGGACAAGGGGGAATAGTTTTAAACTGAGACAGGAGAGGTTCAGGTTAGATATTAGAAGGAAGTTTTTCACACAGAGTGTGGTGATGCAGTGGAACAGGTTGCCCAAGGAGATTGTGGATGCCCCATCCCTGGAGGCATTCAAGGCCAGGCTGGATGTGGCTCTGGGCAGCCTGGTCTGGTGGTTGGTGACCTTGCACATAGCAGCGGGTGTGAAACCAGATGATTATTGTGATCCTTTTCTAGTCAGGTCATTCTATGATTCAATGACTTTTTCAACAGGTCACACCTGAGGTTGTAGTTCAGAAACATTGAGCTGACAATAGTGTTTATTTCTTGTAGTGCACGGCCCGAGCGTACAGTTGTGCCAGGGCAGTAAATCTTTAGGATGCACCGGAAAACAGATTGCTGAACTGATCACAGTCTGTCTCATGATGAGATCTACAGTTTAGCCTCATGCTCCGTTGTATCAGTGGTTAAGGGCAGCGTACTACAAGGAAGAAAAAGCACAGATGAAAGGGAGAGAATGCTTTAAGCCATTTATGTCACCAAATACATGATGATAAATGCCATCGCTAGCAGACTGTTGACTTTGTGGGCAGAGGCACCTTGAGTGCTGCTGATATAGGGCTATTCTTTGCATCATAGGTTACTTCCTTGTGCTAGGTATCTGATGAAGGAAAGAGGGGCTTGCATCATAACTCAGAACAGGAATTATGAATTAATCAGAAAGGTGCTGTTTACATCTGCTTGTGAATTTGTCCTTACAAAGAAAATGAGGTGGTATTGCATCTGATGTTATCCTGGTGAAGTTACTGAGGGCAACTGTTGCTGTGTTCAGCTGTGACAGCATAACTTTTTAAAGCTAGAGGGCTGCTTCTGAAGAAGACTGCCATACTTCAATGCAGTAGAGGCTAACGTGTTCCAGCTCAGTCTCTTGGATGCTGGAGCAGATGCATGTAGGCATGTCAAATCTTACTCACCAAACGTGAAACTTTTCTGACACTAACTTTGCCACATGAGCTAAATCTCACATTTGCAGTGCACTGTTGCATCCTGTCCTGCTCCATGACTTCTGTTGGCATCTGATTACTCAACTGTAGATGAGGCAGATCCCAACCATGATGTAATGCTACAACCTGTTATGTGACCTGATTTTTTTATGTCTGAGTAACTGACTTTTTTTTTTTTTTTTTTTTTTTTTGAGTATATCCAAGTGTTCAATTAGTCATGATGGACCAAGTGGATCTTCTTAGTGTTGTACAATATAAGGACTTATTTAGGTTGAGGATAATCAATAGAACTAAAGGAAAAAAACTGTAAAAAGTACTGTCAGATCATGATTTTCGTGATGCCTGAAAGAATTTTTAAATGGAATTTGAAGTTATTTTAGTTGAAAGACTCTACTTTGCTGTTCATTTACTTGCTGTGCTGCACTCAACTTCTAGGGAAGAACCACACCACTTAATTCCATTACCCTTCATAGTCTGCTGCAATTTTGGCTTTTCTGTCTGAGTCAGTATATGGGTAGTATATACTGAAAGAAAAGGTTTAAAACTGCTAATACAATATTTTTAAGTGCCTGTTTTGTATGTATTTAATATGTTTTGGCTTCAAACTAAGTTATGGATTTGTTGTCCTGTCTTGCTACGGATGCTTTGGTGGCATCTGAACAAAGTTTTTCTGGGGATCAATGTATTCAAGATGATGAGATGCCAAGTGCTGTGACAGTGAAGGTTTTGTAATTATCCATAAAACAGAAGTGTATTTGAATTATGAGGATATTTTCAATGAATTTTAATACAGTTTTCTAAATTAATATTTCTCTTTTTTTAGCTTGTACTGTGTATTATTTAAGAGAAATTTTTCATTCCTGTTAACTATTACCATTGATGGCAATGCTGTAAGGGGAAACGAAAAGAAAAAAATGGGCAGTGTTCTTCACAGCCTGCTTTGCAAAATGAGACAAATACAGTGTGTGTTTACCTGCTTTTTTTTTTTTATATGATAACAGAAATAATAGTTTGAAATCCAACTAATGGATGTTATAAGCTTTTCCTCTTTCCTGCAGTCCTGAGGTGAACTACCACAGGAAATGAGCACTTATTTCTGAGCATGGGTGAGAGAGTAGAAGGGATGAGGGGAGCTGAGGACTATATGGCTGAGTTCTCATCAGCCGTACAACTTGCAGCTTTGTAAATACAGCACTCAGAAAACTGATGCACCTCAGTTTTGCACGTGTACCGATAGAAGATGAAAAGTCAGTTGTTTGTCTCTTTGTGGGGCTGATAAATCATAAAATCCAAATATTCAAAAGGTTTGAATCCATCACCTAAATAATATCCTTCAGTTTAAGGAATGCAATTAATTATGAGTACAGATTTCTTTGAAGTTCTGCCTGGATTACAAGCTTAAATATTTATTTGCACCTGCCAGGCAGTTAACTACCTCAAATATTATGCGAACATGAAAAGCACATACATAAACTTGTAGTTGTTATGGATCACATCTGCAGAATTCCTGGCAAAGACTCAGAAGTCGTCTTTGAAAAGACTGGAGATGCTAAAATCCCTTGGGCAGAAGATTTCTTTGTATTGCATCTGCTATTTTTACTGCTTAATGGTAAACCACTCCAGGTTAAAAAAGATCACTAGGATTTGTCCATATATCTAACTACAGCAAAGCAGATCTGTAAGATCTAGAAACATCTTACCAAAACCTGAATACTTTGGGTTAATGAGTTAAAAGTATTTAACTTCATTTCCTGGTGTTTGCTTGTTTTTAACTGGAAACTTCAAAGGTAGTCTGAAAAGGAAAACTTACAATCAAGCTAATCTAGGTTTTACATTTGAAAATTTTTAGGACTTGGGAGTGACTGTTTTGAAGTGATTTATCAAAGGATCCAAACGTATAGAGTTTGTCTGAGCTATATTGTATATTAAGTAACACTGCTATTTGGGTGATCTAAACAGAAAGAATATAGAGTAGAAGGAATGTGGTAAAGAAAACGTTTATTTGGAGTTAGGAAAAGCAAAATGTTGTAACAGAAGTTAGTCTGGTTCTGGTCCTCTGTGGTAATTGCACCTTTGTATGAAATCTTGCAATTGCGTAAATGAAATTGAATACACTGAGACATTTTCAGACAACATACTGATGATTATAGCAGTTCTGTTTTGTTTTGACATTGATTCCTAGCAGAAGCCAATAGACCAAGAATTAAGTGGTAGAAAAACATTCTGTGGCTGAAATCAGTTAAAAAACAAAAGAAGTATTTGTATCTGCATTTGCATACTACCATTATTATGGGCAATATGTTGGAGGAGGAGCATGCTGTACGTTATATGAAACTAATATGTTTTCTTTGGTATTCACTGGTTGTCTGTTCCTTAATATGAAAAATAATAGCAAATAATTGCATTTCTAAAAAAAAAAAAGAAGAAAAAGTTAAAACTTATTTCTAAGTTATCCCCTCTGTGTACTCTTTAGTTCATGGATCTAGAGATGGAGGAAAGATATTTCATATCCATTTGTAGTTACTTTCTTAGAAGTGTTCATTTTGTGTGTACTTGACTGCTTATTCTCCAGATGGCAGTATTTTTAATATAAAGAAAATTAGAAAATTCTTAGAGCGTCCAGTAAAATGCATCCTTAGAGGTTATTTCTTTCTGATACTTTACCATATCATCGCAAATCTAAGGCACTAAAAGCATATATTAGCTAAGTCCATCACAGATCAAGTTTCATGAATGTTCTCAAAATAAAGGCGTGGAGAATCCTGTGTGCATTTGTGAGGCTCAAAGCCATTTACAGCAGCAGGCTTGCTTAGATGACTGTCTGGGAAAAGTGATTTGCATGCATGGAACACAGAGTTTTGTGGAGTAAAGTGGTGGAAACCTTACCTGAGGTTGCTCCAGTTGAAGAACTCTTGAAGTTTTCCTGTTGGGAATTTGCTCTATACTTCCATTAAGACTGCACACTGGAGAAAGAGATCCTCATGCTGTCTTTCCCATCTATTTCTGTCCCCATAAGTCCTTTCCAACAATTTGTTGCATCCTTTTTGCTTTAGTGTTATGCCACTAATGCATTTAGTCAAGTTACTGCACCAATTAATAGTAATTAAAGCAACAACTCCTAGTGACTTGATATAGCTCTTAAAAAAAAAAAAAAAAAAAAAAGAGACAGAAAAATGAAATAGATTGATAGTTCTATATAATTAGTTTGTAGAACTCAATCCCCAAAGTATTATGGATAGTTTGGTAAATTGTTTCTCTTTGTTGCCAATCAGTTGTATTATGTGTCTTTTTCCAAATGAATGGAGAGAATCTCTTGAAATGGGTGAATCACCAGCCATAACAGTATTCCCTATATAGTCAAATATTATGCATCCCTCTGATTCCCAGAGCTATTAATTTTATCTGACGGGCTAAGTACTGTTAGAACTGGAGTGGGTTGAGTTTCTGAAATTCTTAATGGCTAAGCAACGTTTTGTGTGTAGCCAGTGGTCATTAACCAGCTCTGTTTTATTTGGTAACAGAATTTCTAAGCCTTTGAAGATCAGTACACTCTATTCAGCAATTAACTTTGTTCACCTTAACTATGAACCTTAATATCAAAGTGCTTCTCTGCTGTATTTGTAACTGAGTAAGTGCCTTTATACTTCACTAGTCCCAGTTCCTGCACTTTCACATGACTGACCTAATTAAAAAACAGACAGCTCAATAATTCTACCATAAGCTAGTAATAATGAAACTGTGGGAGTCCTTGAAGCCCTTTATCATTTAAATACACAGTGGTTTCTGGAATAAAGTGGTTGACTAAGTATTACTTATAGAAGTAAGGGAGATTATTAGCAGTGGAAGACACATTTGAACTTGCTGAATGGATTCCTTTTGTCTCTGGAAAGACTACTCTCAGTAATAATTATACCAGGTCTTCATTTTATCCCAGCATTCTCTTCTTGTTCATGCTTTCAGTGACTGAATAGCTTACTGTTGCTTGTTAATCCCTACAGGAATGCGGCTTTGGATATGGGGAGGATGCACAGTGCATGACTTGCAGGCCAAACAGATTCAAGGAAGACTGGGGCTTTCAGAAGTGCAAGCCTTGTCTGGATTGTGCACTAGTTAACCGTTTTCAGAAGGCCAACTGTTCTGCCACCAGCAATGCACTATGTGGAGACTGTTTACCAGGGTAAGGCCATTTCTGAAGATGAGACTTGAACAAATGCAAAGCTTATTTGCATTAACATTGATTGATGATATTTTCCAGATGAACGATTGGGTAGATCCTTTACATAACTATGAAGGACATGTGTTCTAATCTTGGCTTTGCCAATAACTTTTTATATCATGCAAGCAACTAATTTCAGAATTTCTGTCTTAATTTTCAACTGTCAAAATAGTCTGATAAACACCTACTTGATTTATTAGAGAACTGTCTGTGCGATGCCTGAGTGAAATACAAATGTTGTTACTTGCGAGTTCCTTCATTGTTTCAAAATATTTACTTTGTTATAACATTGATATTTACCTTCTTGAAGGACTGAACACATTATTTTTGTCTTTTTTCTCCTTTCCTTGGGTCAATGTGTAAAAGTTCTCATACATGTATGTTTTCAGGACTAGAGTAGTGATTTTGGTTCACGCTCCTGAATTTCTCTTACTTTTTTGGTAAATTCATAGAGTATGATCCTGACTGAAAAATCACAAGTGTATCTAAGGGAAATATTCTGGGGCAAATTATAAGTGTGGAGACTTAATCAAATAGCTATGGTATAAGTCAGGAGCTGTGCTTTGTTTGTTTGATCTTTGTTGCTAATCTTCTCCTTTTATAGAACTTAGTTGCAAGGTCTCTAAAAGATTTTTCTTTTCTTTGTGGCCAAGTTCCACTATTATCAATATTTGCTGTGAATTTGTTAAAAGATATTTCATGCCTTTTTGAACTATCAGTTGGTAGTTTAACTGGTAGGTGTAAGTTATGAGAACTGATTTGTAATTGTAGCAGGTTTTATAATTTCAGGATATGTATTTCAGATATATAGATGTAGATACACATTGCAATTTAATTTTTATGTTTACGTATTTTCAAAGCAGCTAACAATTACCTGAATGCTGTTGAAGCTCCTTGTATTATTCCTCTCAAGACAGAAGTGAGGCCTTTTCATTTAAAAAGCAATTAATAAAGCTTTGGTAACTAGTATTAGTTTAAGTCACAGTTCTAGATTAAATATTACTGACAATGGCATCTGAAAAGTCCTAAAGCCAAATGACTGGTTACATTCTTATTGCATGTTATTACATATGTACTGTAGGACTTATTTTGCTGTGAAACAGTAGACAATTTTCTTGTGTAAATAATATAAGCTGTATTTTTGTAAGATGGAAAAGGAAGGAAAAAAGAAGCCTGAGTAAAACATGATTTAGGAGTGAACCTTACTTGAGCTTGCTTGTAAGTATTCTGCTCTAGATCCATGTGTTTGGGTACATGTTGAGATGGCAGCTGTTAACACAATGTGCTTTTGCTGACAGTAAGGTTGGAAACATGAGTAGAGGAATCACTGAGTTTCTAGTCTGGACTGTGTGAGGAGTAGAGCTATAGAACGTGACACCACTTATATACCCTACCCATCACTTAGATGTGGCCTAAGAAAATGGATGTACATATAATCTACAGCTGGTCAAACTGAAGTTTTAGCTATTATCTCTCATAAAATATGATGGTATCTGTTTTGCACTGGTTTCCAAAGCATCATTTTCTATTTTTCAGCTTCAAAATGATTCAGTAGCTGTGTCAGCTACAAGCAGATTTCATTCCGAGTGAATGAATTGGTACCTCCAGTCCTGGAGCCTATAAATCTGTTTCTATTCATGTTGTTAGTGTGAAAGTTCTTGAGCAATTGCAAAGCTGTTTGTTTTAGCTGATATAGTTTTCATATTTTAAAGGAATATTTATGTTAGTAGTTAAACAAAAGTAAAGTTAGTACTTTTTTCTTAATGTGCCTCAACAGAAAACATTTTGCTAGGTTAATACTATGGTTGAAAAAAAGCCAGACCTACTTGATTAGGAAGGTATTTTAGATAAGTCCTTTTTACGAGAGCATGACATCATTCAAATGTCTCTGAGAAAGATTTTGTCACTACGAATTATTCTTCTGTTTTCTAGTTTTTATAGGAAGACCAAGCTTGGAGGCTTTCAAGACATGGAGTGTGTTCCCTGTGGTGATCCTCCTCCTCCCTATGAGCCCCACTGTAAGTGTTCCTCCCCTCCTTTTGGGGTAAAATTAACATTTTGCTTTAGAATGTTTAAGCTGAAAGCCTGGCAAAAAAATGTTGATGATGTAGCGAAGAATTCTTTGCATGATTATTCTTATACTTATTTTTCTTTTTTTTGTTAGTAAATTGTTTTGTGAATACTTTTGGACAGGCCCAGCACTGTTATTACAAAGCTATATGACCAAACACTGGAGGATAAACAATCCTCTGTCCTACTACATGGTTGATTCCAGTTCTAATTAGTGAATAAAAGTTTGTGATATGCAGAAAGGATTATTTGATGATATCTTTAAAATAAGTTCTAAGGTTATAGCAAGGGAGAATGGTGTACATAAATTGGTAGTGTTATATGCATTAAGAAGGAAACAGGTATGCAGTTTCTCTCTTCATTTTTGGCTATTGAGAGGATATGAATCTTTTTGAAATGAGAGAGTCACCTCATTTTGTAACAGCAGCTTTTTAATACTTTTTTCTAAGATAATTGATGGTCTATATCCCACTGAGCTCTTAATTCAATAAAAGGAGTGGATTTTTCTCATAGCATTTATTATTGTATGCTTTATAATATGAAAAATAAAACTACTTCAGCAAAATGTTGTGGAAAACGTTGGGTTTACTTGTGTCACTTTCTGTAAATGTTATGTTTTGGGAGCTTTCCCCTTTTCCAAACAGAAGCAATTCTTTATAGAAAGCATGAGTTGTCAAGTTTCTGAAATGCACCATGTTGCACATGTTTAAATACAAAGCAACTACTACAATCTTAATAAACTGAAATCCTACCATGAAGTGAAATTACAGTATTTCACTTTGGTTCTCAGAGACTTTAATTCAGTTCTCTGAAATAAGATATCTCGGTTTAAGGAAGTGTGTCTTCTGTCCTCAAAGCAGCCTATGAAGTTATGTCTAAAGTGGTCAGAATGAATTTAAACCTGTTTATGAGAATTTTACTGAACATCACAGGGGGGAAATATCTGTTTTAAGCCTAAATAGAAAATGTGTTTCTACAAGAAAGTATAAATAACAACGTGTGAAAGTCAGTTTTTGAAACCTAATGCTGAAAATGCTTGCAGTTTATTTCACTCATTAATACATTTTGATAGCTTAAAAATTTGAGTTTGCATTAATTGAAGTTAAATGGAGACAAACGACTAGGTATATGGGGCAGGTTCTCAATTATAGCAGGCTAAGTTCTAATTCTCTACTTTTCTTATCTTTTCTTTCCACTATGAAACAGAAAGACAAATATTAGTGCAGCAAACTCTTATATTGCAGATGAAAAGGAAAAGTTTAAATGTCTTGTTTCAATGAATTAATTGTCCACTGAGGTGTGTGGTGAATTTTTTATTTGCTTAAGAATGTTACCAAAAGGACACAAAGGCTCACAGCCCCCTGCCTGGACTAAAGGTTCCTGTTTAAGCTGAGACATGGATGAAGTCCTTTCAGCACTACTAGCTGTTGATTATTACCCAGTTAGCTATAAATCTAAATGCTTGCTTTTATCTTCTTTCTTTCTGTAGACATTTTTAAACAGATCTGGTTTAAATATTTACTCAGGAAAAAATGAGTTTGTGAATTGCTAAAGGTGATGTTGAAAGGATTCTATAATGAACAAGTAAAGAGAGTATTAGAGGCCAGGAGAACTGCTATCACCTTTGTTTAAACTTAAAAGGGGAGACAATAACTTGTGTGTCTTAGGATGCCAGAAATTTAAATGCACCATTATGTAGTTATATTCTGCTTAGTTCAGGTAAATAAACTGAAAATACCAATACTATGTATAGGGGAAGCATTTAAACATTAGAAATGAAAGCATGTTTTTTAAATGACTGCTTGTGTTCACTTTCTAAACTGAAGTTGTCGCTTTCAGCTGTAGATACTAATTTTCCACTGAATGACAGGTAAGAAATAATATGAACTAGGAACTAGTCAATCCCAGTCAATCACAGGTATAATTTCTGAAATGTAAGATAGCATAGCTTGTCCCAAACTGGACTGCTCAGCAAAGAGTGATGCCCAGGTTTGATGATGGATTATTTTTTTTCTCAGCAACAATTCAGGCTTGTAGAATTCTCCCTTCTGACTGTCTAGACCGGTGTTGTGCTGCATCAATGACTACTCTGAAACTGTTCACGAAACTATTCAGTTAGCTAGACTGTGGATCCCTCCATGGTGTTAGAAACAACTACTTTATTAAGGTTATTTTTTAATCTGATGAGTTTGTTAATACCAAAGCATTTGTGCTGGCACAACTGAAGGAAGGATGTTCAAAAAACTGGGGTAAGAAGCAGAAGATTTCTCAAAGATCTCACTGCTTTCTTTGAGCAAGTACTGTGTTTTATGCGAGGCTGTATTAGCAAATAAGCAAAAAATGTAACAAACCATACTCTGTTGTCTTTTGGCCACATGATGGTGGCAGATAAAATAATTGTATTGCTTCAATTTTGATCAGCTTGGCTATGTCAGCTATTCCTACAAGTGTATCATTCAATTCAAAATACAGAACTGCATCTGAATATCACCTGACTTCTCTAGCCTCTGAATAAGGCTTCTATTGAGTAGAAGAACCTGTAAACATTTTTTAAACTGTTTGCAAAATCTGGTTCCTACTGCTTTTATGCTACTGTTCCTTTCTGGACCAATCTACAATCAGTGATTGTACTCCTACTCTGTGCAAATACATTATAGAATTTGTTTGTACAAACAAACTGGAATAACTCATAAGATGAAGTTAAAATTCAGACACTAAGAGTGATTTATAGCAAAGCCAGCATCACATTAGCACCCCTTATACTCTAATGTTAAAACAACAACAACAAAGCATAGTATGTTCTACCCAAGTCAGATTGACGTCATGATTTCGTCTGCTTTCTTCTTCATGGCATAAAACAAGCAGCATTGGGAAGATTAGAGAGCAGGGATACTATTCCATGTAGCTTGGGAAACTAGTCTCTACGTATTACAGGAAGTAAATGCATCATTTGCATCAATGAGGCAGTAATGTTTTGTTGAATAAATCACAGCAGAGAAATATGTACAGTTTGATGGTAACATCATGTGCATTTGAAACAACCTGACAAACAGACGTAAATGTGTTTATATCATGAGCTACATTTTATGTTCATTTCAATGACAGCTTATTTAAATATAACAGCAATTTCATAGTATTGTATAATGGCTTATGTTGGAAGGCATCTTAAAGATCATCTGTAAGCACAGCTCCAAAAGTACTGCCCCCTTATGCTCACTGATTTCAGAGGCGGATGTTGGTGGTATGGCAGTAGAGGCAGAACCTTCCCACCAGTATTTCTTTACATGTTGCTGCTGTGTGACAGATGGCAGCAGAAGGGGCAGTCTGACAGGATGGTGTCTGATATGGAAGTGCGTATGAAGCAAAGGTGTGGAATTTAATTCCTCCAGGTGGAATAAATTGCACCCATGGACATACATTGATGCTTGCAGAGTATTTACGGAGATCAAACAGTGAATGTGAGCACAGTGAGGTGGTGGGTGGTGCTTTTCAGCTGTAGTGACAGTGATGTGAAAGCCACTTTCCATAGGGCCATGCAGATTTTTATGAGCAAGGCATGCAGGCTCATCTTCGTTGCTGGCAAAAATGCATAGCTAATGGTGGTGACCCTGTTGAAAAAAGTGTTTTGTGGCTCCGAATTTGCTCTGTCAAATAGTGTTATTTTGCTATTTGTATCTGTTGTAGTTTCCATGAAAATAAATAGTGGCCTCGTAGCAGTTTACACAGCTACAACTGTCCTTCTGTGGGCAGGTTTACAACCACAATATCAAGCTGCCCAGAGCCCCATCCAACCTGGCCTTGAGTGCCTCCGGGGATGAGGTGTCTCTGGGTAAGGATTTCTTCCTAACATCTCACCTAAATTTCTCCTCTTTTAGTTTAAAGCCGTACCCCCTTGTCCTATCACTATCTAACCCATGTAAAAAGTCAGTCTCCCTCCTACTTATAGGCTCTCCTCAAGTACTTCAGGCTTCAATAAGGTCTCCTCTTTTTTTATGAAAAATGCTCCAGCACTCTGTGTTTGTGGCTCTTTCTTGACCCACTCCAACAGATCTGCATCTTTCTTATGCTGGAGGTCTCAGACCTGGATGCAGATGAAGCCTTGCAAAGATGGAGCAGAAGGGGACAGTCACCTCCCACACCCCCTTCACTGAGGCAAAGAACATGTTGATCACCTCAGCCTTCCCCATGTCTGTTGAAGCCAGTTCTCCCTTCTTATTTCAGAGGGGATACACTCTTTTGGCCGTCTCTTTTCCCAGGCCACTCATCCCTGTTTCCACTGCCTGTATTTTCCTTCTTATCGCTCAGTTTGACCAGAAGGTCCTTGTTCAGTCATACTGGTTTTCTGCCTCCTCTACTTTTCTTTTCTGCCTCCTCTCTTTTCTTATGCTAGGGAATGGAGAGCCCTTGTTCTATCAGAAAGGCATCCTTAAATTGCTGCCAGCTCTTTTCCATTCCTGTGTCCCTATGGACAGTTTCTCAGGGGTGCTCATCCAGTAATTCCTTAAATAGCCAGAAGTTCAGTGTCCTGAAGTTCAGGGTCCTTACTCTTCTGTTGCCAGGCCTACGTTCCTCAAGGTTGTGTACTTAACCAGGCCATAGTCATTACAGCCCAGACTGCCTCCAGTCTTCTCTAATGATCTCCCTGTGATGGTTTCTTTAATGATCCCTGTCTGGATGGTTGAAATCTCCTATCAGGGGATAAGAGATAGATAAGAGCCTGTGAGTGTGACCTCTTGTAGCTGAAGCAAGATTTTGTTAAGAGGTTCCCATTGATCAGGTGGCTGTAATAGACCCCAACTACTAGATGTGCTTTATTGATCTGGTGCCTGATTTTAATCCACAAGGTCTCAACCTGAGGCTGTTTCTCAGAGGCAGCCCTTTGCAATCTATCTACTTCATCATATAGAGGGCAACTTCCCAGCCCCTCTTGCCCTGCCTTATCTCTTTTAAAAAGCTTCTAGACCTTGATTGTTGTATTCCAGTTGTATGATTCATCCCACTTGGTTTCTCTGATAACAATTAGGTCACTGTTTTCTAATAGCACCACAGTTTCCATCTCCTGCTTATTTTTCATGCTGCATGCACCTCAGCTGGGCTATTGGCCATGTTGTCTTCCTTAAGGAGTCTTCCCAAATTCCTCTGGGACAAATCTGAGGTTTTCCCCTGATGTTTCCTAAAGTGACAGTGTTTGCTGGCTCTTCTCAGTCACTCAGAAATACATCCCCTTCCCTCATCAAACCTTGTTTAAAGCTCTGGTGATAAGCCCATCCAGCTTGCTGCCCAGAACATTCCTGCCCCTTATGGTCAGTTGATCTGATGTCAGCATATCTGGTCTCTCAAAGGTACATCTGAGAGCATAATATCCAAAACACTGAGCATGACAGCATCCACACAACCATTCACTCAGTTGATCAATTCTCCTCCTCCTGCCTAGTTCTCAGTCTCCAGATGGGAGGAACAAGAGGGTTACTACCTGTGCTCCAGATCTCTTCCACATCTTCCCAAAATTCTACACTTGAAAACAACCAATTTTTACTTAGATAAGGAATAAAAGTAAAGATTATGGCTTGTTGAGACAAAATGCATGTAACAGATTATAATGAAAACATCATTTTCTTTCATTGTGTCCATTCCTTATCCACTTCAATATTTTATTTTACAGACTATTTGTCACTTTCACTAAGGTTACAAAGCTCCCTACTCTGTTTTGTTCTGCAAAGTTTTTTCTTACTTTACTTCTGTATGTTTGCAGTTTATTCTTCCTGAGAATTAATTGTAAGTGTCCTAACCTACCACTGAATCCTTTAAATCTGAAAGGTACATTGTTTCAGTTATGAAACATGCTGTTTAAGGGCTAAAATCTGATAGTATTTCCTTCTTCCTGGTGGTAAATGCAGCTGATAAAGGAAAAATAAGATTTGCTATAATCTACTAGTTTGGATTTGTAAACTTCCATATGAATTAATGGTTCTGTGTCAGAGTGGAGGCTGATCACAAGCAGCATCCCTCAGGGGTCGGTCTTCGGACCGGTGCTCTTCAACATCTTCATCAAGGACATAGACAATGGCATCAAGTGCACCCTCAGCAAGTTTGTGGATGCCACCAAGCTGAGCAGTGCAGTCGATACATTGGAAGGAAGGGAAGCCATTCAGAGGGATCTGGACAGGCTGGAGAAGTGGGCTCATGTGAACCTAATGAGGTTTAACAAGGCCAAGTACAAAGGGTTGCACTTGGGCTGGGGCAATCCCAGATATTTGTACAAACTGGGGGAAGAACTCCTTGAGTGCAGCCCTGCAGAGAAGGAGTGGGGGATCCTGGTGCACAAGAAGCTCGATGTGAGCAAGCAGTGTGTGCTTGCAGCCTGGAAGGCCAACTGTGTTTTGGACTGCCCTAAAAAAGAGTGGCCAGCAGGAGAGGGAGGTGATTGTCCCCCTCTACTCAGCTCTTGTGAGGCCCCATCTGCAGCACTGCGTCCAGGCCTGGAGCCTCCAGTGCAGGAAGGACGTGGAGCTCTTGGAGCGGGTTCAGAGGAGGGCACTGAGATGATCAGAGTGCTGGAGCACCCCTCCTATGAAGAAAGGTTGAGGGAACTGGGCTTGTTTAGCTTGGAGAAGAGAAGGCTCTGGGGAGACCTTATTTTTGTGGCCTTCCAGTACTTGAAGGGAGCTTATAAACAGGAGAGGGAGCAGCTGTTTATGAGAATGGGTATTGATAGGACAAGGGGGAATGGTTTTAAACTGAGACAGGAGAGGTTCAGTTTAGATATCAGGAGGAAGTTTTTCACACAGAGTGTGGTGATGCAGTGGAACAGGTTGCCCAAGGAGATTGTGGATGCCCCATCCCTGGAGGCATTCAAGGCCATGCTGGATGTGGCTCTGGGCAGCCTGGTCTGGTAGTTGGCGACCCTGCCCAAGTCAGAGGGGGTGTGAAACCAGATGATTATTGTGGTCCTTTTCAACCCAGGCCATTCTATGATTCTATGATTCTATGATTCTATGATTCTATGATTCTATGATTCTATGATTCTATGATTCTATGATTCTATGAATGTAATAGGTATTTGGGATGTACAAGGACTGTACTTCAATGCGGAGTAGCTTATGACAGAAAATGAAAAGTTAGAAATTACAGTCTGCAGGATGGTGATAGTATACTTGATAAAAAGTAATAGAGGTGGCTAGAAGTTTGCTGGCTATCTATGTGTATTAATTCTTCTACTACATGTGTGTCCATCTTATTTCAGTATTTTTTTGATTTGGTATTACACCATAGCATCTCATAATCTGTTCATCTGTGTTGGACACTGTGACAGAAAGCAGCTGGAACACTGCATAAACCTTTTACAAATGAACTGACAGCTAATTTAAGTAAAGGTAATAGCATCACTAGCTTATAAACATCAGTACTGTTTTATTACAAAGCCATTAGCTTTCCATTATCTTATAATTCAGTTGTACACTTAAAAAGAAAAAAAGTAATAAGTCTTTTTGATATTTTCCATATGTGACCTGATGGCAGAGCAACTTATCTTTAGCAAGTCTGAAAGAAATTTTACTAGGTGTTTCAGAAAGATGAGAATTGCTATTCATGTCTTGTAAAATTTTATCACAATGTTTCTTTCACTCATCATCGATCAAAACGAGTTAACCTAGAATGCCTAAATACTTCCATCTTCTTGGCATTGATAATTGCAGAGGTTCTGACCCACTGGGGAAAGATTCACACACATCTTAGCCAAACAGCTCTTTTTCCTATTTTGAAATCAGTTTGCCTCCTGGGTTTTCCTCCTGAAACAAAAAGTTACGAACAAAGAGGAGGCAGATTCTTCCTTTCTCTAGTAAAAGAGGCATTACTGCTAAAATCAGTTATAA
>NW_024885532.1:31842796-31948866 GCF_019232065.1 Centrocercus urophasianus | reverse complement strand
TTTTTTTTTTTTTTTTTTTTTTTTGGTGTATGCAATCCTAACCTGTCTTTTTAACTCATACTGTTTATAACTATTTTCTGTGCCTGTGTCTATAGAAGCATTCTGTTACGTAGCTGTTTATCATTAAATAGGTATTACAGATAGTAGATATCTGGGCAGAAATAGAAGTTTCCCTCATTTCTGCCCATTTATCTTCATGCCAAATGTATATTTTTAACTGAATTCAATTCTTTATCCCAATTAAAGAAATACAATTCATAATCATAATATGGATGATCCTGAACACTTTCTGCAAGCACTGGATACAGGGGTGCCCACTGTGCACTTAAGGTCATGTTCCTGAGAACAGAAAATTTCTTTAATTGCTTCTAATAGTTAACTATTTGGAGCATACTGAAATGTACTGATAGTGTTGCCAGTGGTCTATAGGAGTGACAACTGTTGTTTTTCTTGCCTGGCTGCTAAAATATAATTTCAGATTTATAGAATCAAGTATTATCACACACATCACATTTTAGAGATACCATTTCTCAAGAAACATAATGTTAGAATTATCTTCTTCAGTCTGTTGTTCTAATTGAGCACAATATACACAGTAGCATCATTTATTATACCTTTTAAAAACTCTTGACCCCAACGGTCAATATCTGTCCACCCTGATAGGGCAACAGAGGCCTCAGAGGAGTAATTTTCTGTTTTTATTCCAGTGGATGATCTATTAGTGAAGAGGGAGCTGTGTTATTGCCCTCACTGAGAAGGCTGTAACATAAGCTTCTGCCATATTCTTTATCAGCAGAAAATCTATTGAGGGGAAAGTAAAGTTTTTAAAAATAATAATTTCCAAGCATCTTGAAGAATACCTGTTTGTTATAGTTGTGGAAGGAAATGAGAACATGTGGACAACAAAGTTTGAAATCTTAAATAAGAAAGAAACAGTCTATATACGATCTCTTACAGGTTATATTAGCAGTACCTACTTAGGAAGCTGTTAGCAACATAGTTATTAAATGATTTCCAGAATGAATGGATGTGATATGAATGGCTTTCATTATACAAATGGAAATCATAGAATAAATTAGGAGTGGAATGTTGTTTTGCTGCACTGTTGATTCATAATCTCTGAAAATGCAACTTATAAAATATGATCATAATGCAATAATGTTTTAAGTGGATTGTGTCAAGTTAAGTGGTATTTGACCAAGCCGGATTGCACTGAAACACACTGCCCTTCTAGTTACAGTGTAGGAATTTCACTAATCATCTGTAATCCAATTTTATCTACTACAGCATGTATTAATGTACTTAAGAAAGTTTCAATGTATTCTTTTTGAGAATACACACCTCATTTCTTACTATTTGGTGAAAAATATATAACCTGAGGTTAAAATCAGGAGGTGACATTTTTAAAACAATTACATTCTATTACTTTGTTAATTCACACCACAAGCTCATGTAAATGTTAACAAAAGCTTACATATGTGGTGCTCATCTGGCATTATATTTATATTGAATCAATATATGCTAACATATAGAGCAGAATCTGAGATTTTCCTATCTTTGTTCTAACTCACAGATGGTAACTCTATCTGTTAATCCCAGTGGAAGTTTCATTTTGAAATACAAAACTTCTTTTGAGCTTGTGTGTCCCTCCCCACAGATGTCTGGAGCCTTGATGTGTTTCTTTCATGATTCTTTTTAAATCAGGGACTGAAGCATTGCTGGTGAACAGTGAAGTTAGAGATTCATTGCCTGGTAATGCAGTGAATCCTTAAAATATGCATTATCAGAGCATAATAACAAGAAAATCGAGAGTGACCAAAATACTTAGTTCTGCATATTTCTGGACAGTAAAAATTTGTTGTAGAGATCTCATTTCATTAGGTTAAGAAAACTATTTAGTGTATAGGATGAAGAGCTTTGTAGTTGTAGTATTTGCTTCTAGTTTGTTCAAATAAAATAAATAAAGCAGCTTGTAATTATATTTAGTTTTGTTCCTTGACAATGTTAAGTACAGTTACAAAACAGAATTCTCATCTTAACTGCAGAGTATGAGAATTTCAATATGTTTTTTCAAACCAGTTTACCATACTTTTGTTTCTAGTAGTAACTTGTGCAACCTTTCATCTTATGAGTCAATCCTATAATTAGTATCCTTCTTTGCCAGAGGCATACTGAATGTTTGTTTTAGGTGCAGAATGTCTGCAAGAAATTTAACTTAATCATTACTTTTTAATGTAAGAGCTGGTTAGCTCAATTATACTAGATTAAAGTGAACTTGAAATTCCTGAGTTACAGAGAAGAGGCTAATCGTTGACCTGCACTGAATAAGTACCATTTCTTTTTTTTTTTTAAAATGTGTGTACAATGTGGCTAGTCTTTTAGTCCAGTCTCGCAATAGCTAAAAGTAATTGTCTGCTCATTGCATAGAGTGAATTTGCAAAGTTCTGATTCAACTTGGCCATTTTTGTTGATCAAATTTTTTTTGCAGTATTGCATGCATTGTGGAAAAAGTGAAAAATATTTTTTTCAGTTAACTTTTGCTTGTTTTGTGTTTGAGAATAGTTTGAAAATACAGTTACACCTTTCCAATAACTTTCTGTTGGGTTTTTTGTCATGTTCTAATTACAGAAGTATAAGATTACTTTAAATATATTTATTTAATATTATGCTTCTAAGCTATATTCAAACTGAAAATATTAGCTTCATTTTCTCTCATAAAACAAACCCAGCTAATTCTGGAAATGCTTGCAATAAGATCAACCCAACAGCACTGAGTTTTGTTGCCTTCCATATAAACACATGGTGATTGCTGTGCCTTTTGGCTGCACAGCCTTGAAACTGTGACTGACACGAACATAAAATGCTCCTAAAGAAATGCTTGATAGTGTGCTGTGATTTTTTTATTCTTATCCTACTTTGTGCTGGTACTTGGCTTGACTCAAAAATATATGGGCTGTGTTCCTCCTGTAGAAGGTAAAAAGAAGGTAAAACAAAATAAAAACAAAGGAACAAAACCAGTAGAGAGCAGGGAATCCATGCAGGCTGCAACTTTCAATATTTGCCAACTGTCTATTAAGAAAATCATCAAAAAGTGTAACAGCACTGAAGCACCTAGAAGAAATCACAGGCTTGGAGGACTAGAATGTACTGGAAATAGAGTAGGATGCAGTAGCCTTAGAATAAGAGTGATGCACTAAGGGCCTTATCAATGATGATTCATTATGAAGTAACATCTTATGAGCTGGAAAGACCTGGTGTTCCCACTGATAAGTGGTATGATTCCAGTATTTCTCTACTTCCCTTTAGCTCTTCTAGTGATAGGCCTTTCACAAGTCTCGCTCTTACTGGTTCACTTCTGCAGAAGCAGTACCCTGCCAACCACCTCTTTTACAAAGGTCATAGAGGCAATCCTACATGTTATTTTGGGCGGTGACTTGTGTCTTTGTCTGAGATACAGACCGTGACTATTTCTGGAAAAATTATTTTTTTAAATAAAAGGTTGCATCCACCAGTTTTAATGATGGTCCATTCAAGTCCAGTAGTTTGTGTGTGTGTATATAAGTATGCATATATGAACTTAAATTATATGTGCATGCTATTGAATGCACATATATTTTTACTTACCATATGTGTTTGTGGAAATTTAGGATGGAATTTGTGCACCCCCATTAGGCATATAAAAGCTCATGCTTAACACTGAAGTTGTCAGCCCCATCTTCCACTGATAATCAGTGGAGAGTTAAGTACCCCAAGAGTTCAGGAAAGATGGATAAGTTAAGCTTCTATAACTAATGTGAAGTAGACTTTCAAGCCTGTGATCCCACAAAGTTGTTTCAGAAAAAAATAAGCATTTACCTGGAGATTTCTGTTTCTAGCTGTGTTTTATAAAGACACTAAAGTGAGTAGCTTTGACTTTGTCTCTATACTTCCCAAGTTAGAGTTTATTTCAATGAGTTGCCAGTGTCAGATTAGATGAAAGAAACATTGTCCAGCTTCCTTATACCTGATGTTCCTCTTACCCTTCTACTTTTCCTTTTTAAGGAGGAAAATAGTTTTTTAGATTAAAAACTTTTTCATTCCTTCTTAATAAACTTAGCTATCATCACCAAACTGCAGAGAACTCTCAGGTGACCCACTGAGATACAGGTGTTTGCTTTGATCAGATGAATCCAATAGAGGTTGACCTTTCAAGGAAGATAGCCTTTCACTGTATCTTCTATATTCTTTGACTAATTCCTTCTGAATTCTATTAAGGAAAGGAGAAGTTATATGTCAGATTAGATAAAATGGCAAAGTTAGGAGCTTATACTCAGCAGCGTTTTGTTCTGTATGGCTTTGCTATATCCTCAAAGCTTTAAGTAGTAAATTAAAACTGCTTTCTATAAGCCATTATTATTTCAGACTTCAAAGCTACATCTTTTTCATCTGCACTGTATTCTTGTGCATGCATAATGTTGCACAATAGGTAACTTTCGTTGCAGTAAACAATGAAATTTACTTTGATATATGCAGTATTAAAGGAAGATGGTCACAAATGTCCAGCTTCTAGAGGTGTTTAGGGTTTATGTTAGAAAATTATGAAAAAATTTGTATTTAATGCTATGTATTTCAGATCACATGCATTTAACTTTTTTTAAATCTGAAGGTTGCAAAATTGAACATAAAAAAAGTTAGAAAATACCAGTAGTGTTGGTTCTGCAGCTCTTAACTTCCACTGTAGTTCAGAATGGTAATTCATCCCAGTTGTGTACAAGTGCTATGAAACAGTCTTAATTATTTAAACGCTCAGTTTTCCACAGTAAAAACATGTTTTCCCCACCAATACATGAAAATAGCTAGTAGTGATGTTTTTTAAAAATAAAAATGAAAAATCAGATGTAGTTGCCTTGCCTTGATCCCTTTTTCTAAACTAGTGATATTCTAATGTAATTATAAACAGGAAAAACTTTTGGTTCACTAACCTGATTATGGTTTTCTTAACTTTCTTACATTTCACAAGCACATTTCTTGTGGCTGTTGGCTGCCCTAAGAAAGGTGCTTACTACGTCTCCTGAAGTTTTACAGCTGGCCAAATTCAGTTAGAGAGATGAAATAATCTTCTACTCACAACAGTTTATAACTTAGTTTCTAAAATATTCTCTGAGGAGGCTGCAGAGGATGGAGCTGAACTTCAATCTCATGCATCTTGGAAAAGAGCTCTTAAGCTTTTGCTTGAAAGGAGAAACCCCATCACTACTTCCTCTTCCACAAACTAATCTGAAAAAGGTTACAAGCCTTGTTTGTGCCTTTTCCCCCATCCTCTTATTTTAAAGTAAGATCACAGATCTTTATTTTCAGCAGTTTTAAGAGAATATTTTCCTGGAAAAGCTGGCAGCCTGTGTCTTGGACAGGTACACTCTTTGCTGGGTAAAGAACTGGTGGAGGGCTGGGCCCAGAGAGTGCTGGTCACTCTGGAGTTAAATCCAGCCAGCAGCCAGTCATGAGTGGTGTTCCCCAGAGTTCAGTACTGGGGTGTGTTCTTTTTCGTATCTGTATTGATGACCTGGACAAGGAGACTGAGTGCACACTCAGTACGTTTGCAGATTACGCCAACCTGGGAGGATCTGCCTGGGGGTAGGAAGGCCCTTCAGAGGGATCTGGACAGGCTGGATCACTGGGCTGAGACCCAGGGGGTGAAGTTCAATAAGACCAAATGGCAGGTCTTTGGCCACAACAATCCCGTGCAACACTACAGGCTTAGGGCAGTGTGGCTAGAAGACTGTGTGGGAGAAACGGACCTGGGGCTGTTTGTCAAGGTTTGGCTGAACGTGACCCAGCCATGTGCCTGGGGACCAAGGAAGCCAATGGCATCCTGGATCACATCAGAAATTGTATTGAATTGTATTGTCAGGAGGAACAGGGAGGTGATGGTTCCACTCTATTCAGCTCAGACCACTGTGTTCAGTTTCGCACCTCTCACTACAGGAAAGACATCAAGGCCCTGGAGCATGCCCGCAGAAGAACAACAAAACTGGTGAGGGGTCTGGAGCACAATTCTTAAAAGGAGCAACTGAGCAAAGTGGAATTTTTCAGTCTGTAGAAGAGGAGGCTCCATGTCATTCTCTACAACAACCTGAAAGGAGGTTGTGGTGAAGTGGGGGTCAACCTCTCCTCCCGCTTAACTAATGGTAGGATGAGAAAGAATGGCCTGAAAGAATGGTCAGGCACTGAACAGGCTGCCCAGGGAGGCAATGGTGTCTTCATCCCTGGAGGTTTTCAAGGAACATTTAGGTGCTGTTCTGAGGGACATGGTTTAGTGGGGAAATATTGATGGTACGAGGATGGTCGATCTAGATGACCTTGGAGGTCTTTTCCAGCCTTGGTGGAACCAGAATTTTACTGAATTTTCTTATCGCTGCTAGAACTCTAAGGTTTCTGGACTAAATATTATTCAGCCAATCCAGCAACCTCCATTTTAGTCCAAGTGAGCAAATGAGCCTGAAAATAATTTGGTATTCAAATACAGCAGGTCAGCTATACGTCATTTAGGCAGTTTTTTGAATGGGTAGGTTGCATTGGCAAAAGCTATAATTTGCTTATGACTGAAGATGGTCACAGTATACCCTGTGATTCTAATGCCACAATAGGCATCCAGTCAGCAGACAGAAGTCAGAAAGCTGAATACTTTTATTATCTTCAATATTTACCAAATATTTTCAAATAAAGCAATTTTTTTTCTGATTGGATCAGAGGGAAACAAAAACTTCTGTGACTAATCTGCGATTCACTGTTCATAAGGAACTCACATTGTTCCTTTACACTTCTGATTATTCAAACCAGTTAATCTCTGTTAGCTAAAAACACAACCTTCATTATTTTTACATACAAACAAGCATGCAATTGTCATTTAACTAGTGAATATATGATCCAATGGGTGGAACACCTGCCTATGAGGACAAACTGAGAGAGCTGGGGCGCTTCAGCCTGGAGAAGTGGAGGCTCCAGGGAGACCTGAGAGCAGTGTTTCAATATCTGAGAGGGGACTTTAAGAATGAAGGGGGCAAACTCTTCAACAGGGTCTGTTGTGATAGGGCAAGGGGAAGTGGTTGAAACTAAATGAGTGGAGATCTCTGTTGGACATAAAGAAGAAGTTTTTTTATAATAAGGTTGATGAGGTACATGTTGTCCAGAGAGATGGTGGATGCCCCATCCCTGCAGACATTCCAGGTCAGGCTGGACAGGGCTGTGAGCAACCTGATCTAGGTGTAGTTGTCCCTGCTCATTGTAGGGGAGTTAGACTAGACAACCTGTAACACTCCCTTCCAATTCAGATGATTCTATGATTAAATTCTAAAGAACGTGTGGTCTTTGTCTCCTGTTTCAGGAATCATGTTACGACAATAGCTGCCCATTTGAAAATACTGTTTCTGTAAACAGCACATACTCTTGGTCTGCGTGTGAGGACAATAACTTTCATAAGAATTTTGGAACTGAGAACCATTTCTCTCATCTTTTTGTATGAGTGAGAAGAGAATGATATGTTTCAAGAAGAAGTCCATCCCCTTTTGGCACTCTGGGACATCTACATTCACAGAATTATCATCATCTGCTCGTATTTTCTTAGGAGGAAGTGTTTTAGCAGCAGGATTTTGTGAGAAAGCACATAGCCTGTAATCTAAGAATATAGGGATATATATAGAATAATAGAAAATTTGGCTATTCCACAGAAAGAGAAAGCTTCCATCCTGTGTTTTGCATACTTGATCATGTTATCCATGGTACTCACACCACTGAAAGTGGAATTTGTGAGCAGGATGTTTTCTTATATATATATATTTATATTTGTATTTGTATTATATATATATATATATATATTTATATTATATATATATAATTTATAATTTATATATAAATATAATTTGTCAAGATTTGATGCACATATAAACTATGAGCTCTACTGTAGTTATCATTACTAAGATTTTGGTGGAGTGGCTTATCCTCTGTTTCTTCTTTATCTCAAATGTCAGAATTTATGATAGCGTGGGATTCAACCAGATTTTTTGAAGTTCTCTATTTGCTCATTGTAGGTACATTAGAGATTTTAAGTAGTTATCCAAAAGCAGCAAAACTCTCTTGCTTTCCATTGTGACAGGAGAAGGTAGTTTTTTAAAACAGGTGTTATTAATCAGTTTAGATTTCTGTGAGGAAAGATAGAGATAAGCATAGGCACTAGCATAATGTACTTAGATTTGAACAGGAGATTATTCTAAAATACTGTGTTCTTGTTCCCAAAACAATTTTTCTCTTTAAAAAGAAATTGGATTAATTGGACACATTAGAAGTAAAATAGGAAAGTTGGTTTTCTACTTTTGTGTTCTGACACAGACATTATTATGTTACTGATTTAATACATGCGAACACTTGTGAAAAGTGAAAAAAGAATAAGAAAAAGAAATGGAATTCTATGCAAAATCTTCAGCTGCTGAGGATGCAAAGCTGCTGGAAGCAAAAGCCAGGTTTTTTTCCAGCTTACTTGAAAGTTTATTCTCAAGTCTATTTTTCAATAGACTGACAGTTCTCAAAGTTGAAAGTTTTATTACAGAGTCGTAGGATCATAGAATCATAGAATGGTCTGTGTTGAAAAGGACCACAAAGATCATCAAGTTTCAACCCCCTGCTATGTGCAGAGCTGCCAACCACCAGACCAGGCTGCCCAGAGCCACATCCAGCCTGGCCTTGAATGCCTGCAGGGATGGGGCATCCACAACCTCTTGGGCAACCTGCCCCAGTGTGCCACCACCATCTGCATGAAGATTTATGTACGAATCAAGGTTCCTTTTGTGCCCATGTATAATTTCAATTTAGATTACCACAGTAGGACCAAGAACTAACACGTCTTAATTACCAAAATAAAAACCTGATGTAGAATTTGACTGTGCCTTATAGACATAGCAGCATATATCCAGTACTGTATTTTAAATTCCCATACACAATGTAGTTTTCTACCACTTTAATCATAGAAAGGTTGTCAACAATTGGAGTTCTGTAAAATGTGCAGTGCAACAGAAATGAGCTTGGAAATGAATACATGAGGTTTCAAAATCTGAATTTATAAACACATTTTTTGGAATTTCCAAACAAAGGATAAACACTTGAATAGTCATTTTCTCCCTTAAGGCTGCTTGGTATGTTTATTAAAAAAATAAGAACAGCCAAATGAAGCAAAACAAAAAAAATGTAGGGCACTAAGTTGGAAACTAAAGGCTTTAATGTCAGCAGTTGCTGCACATTTGAAAGATGTGGCTTGACACAATGAACTTTTGGGCATAGGCCATGCACGCAAATGGCCGTCCCTTTACAGCTGTCGGGAGATTCTCTCCAGTGTTTACCACAGTCTGCAGCAGTCCTGTTTAATAAAGGTCCTTTCCTCTTACATGAAAGATCTGCAGAAGGGAGGCAATATTCTCTCTTGTGAAGACTCGAGAATATACTCAGGACATCTTACTTTCCATTGATGTTAATGCACAGTGATATATATTACAAATGGATTTTATGTATATATACAAATAATACATGTAATACCTGTACTACCTATATGTTTATACACAATACGTTGTTTTCTTGTTGGGCAGCTGGGTGCTATACTACATAAAGTCATTACTTTTTTCCTTCTAAATGAACATAAACATCATTCAAACTTTTTTCACAATGAAGGGATGTCACCTCACGCTGCTCTGTTTCCTGTGGATCAAGAGCAGTCATGCAGATAGATGCTGCAGTTCCACTGACAGGCAATAGCTTGTTAAATTGTTGCAATTTGAGGGTATGTCTGAGCCCTTCATTCTTGTCAAACTGAGGTTGCTACACCAACTTGAATCAATCAGCGTAAATCAATGCAAAGGCAGTGAACACTTTTTATAATAGGCAAATGCTCCTTTCTTCTTTCTTGGTTAGAAATATCAATATTCCAGAAATTAAATCATATTTTATTTTACTTTTGTATCTTATTTTCAGTCCTGATTGTAAAAGATGGCACTTTGTTACCGGGTTATCATGTGAATGCTATTTCAGTGGAGTTTTGATTAGCTGTGTCTTAACGAGTAAGCCTTCTTGAGGCTAATATTGATTTGACTGTTAATAGTAATTTCCAAAGAAAACCCAGACATAAAATTCCACATTTTATCATCCTCAACTTCAGCAAGTACATATTGTATCCATGGAAGGAATGTGAAGTGCTGCAAGTTCTGATTTCAGATGGTTAATCTACCACGGAATTATTTTTTGTCTGGCATACTGATTTCAGTAGTGGCTGTAATTGGTTGTAGTTCTAAGGAAAAAAACAAATCTAAGAAAATAAGTATGAAATAAATAATAACAGAAGTGTCTTTACATTTTGCCCAGACTCTGGTTATTTGGTATGACTGGCTGAAAATTCAACTGTTCTGTTTCTTGGCAGAATTTATAGTGATACAATTGGGATTTGTATGTTCAGTAGTAGCAGAGTTACCAAGATTTAACCATCTTGCTTAGCAAAAACTTCATTTGCTTTTAAGAACCATGTATTTGCACACTGACATTACAAGGTACTGTTCCTTAATTGAGGATAGAATACATAATTTGGCTTACTTCTCAAAGTTATGCAGGAGGAGGCTTGGTATTTTGGTTAATTCTTTTTTAGCATGAGAACATTTTCAGAATATGTTGAAACTAAACTTAGAACATTACATCTTTTTCTCAAATAAAATACATTTTTGTTGGTTTTTTTAAATTCAAACTATGCACATGCTTTCAAGAATTGTAGAATTGTGCACCGCCTCCCTCCTTTCTTAATGTATCCTGTCCAATTCAGTGCTTAATTACATATTTGAAGTTAGTCATTTAACAGATGTAAGTACAAGCATGAAGTACACCTCCTTGCTTTACTAAAATGAGACCATATAGTCTGTGAGCCTGAAAAGTGAGAGTTTATGAAAATGCACACATATCTGAGTAACACTGAAAGCAAAGTTCAGCAATGCCCAACGGGCCGCTATTACAATAGCAATCCACTTCTGAAGTGTTGGTCTCTGCAGGGAAGATCACTATCATTATAATTAGAGCTAAAGTACAATGGACTGCTCACAGCAGCTATTCTAAGAAGTTCTTTGAAGGTGAAGATGAGTGGTAGACATTCTCAGGAATTGAAAATTGCTTTCTCAAGTCAAAAAAAAAAAAAAGAAAAGAAAAGAAAAGAAAAAAAAATCAGCAAAATAAATCTTAAGCAGCCTAAAATGAATTTCGTTTTTTGCCATCCCAATTTAATATAAAGTCGTATTTCCAGTTTGGATGCTGCTGATGAAACTTAAAGAAATGTGTATCATTTGCAGTTTCCCAGAACAGAATCTAATACATTATTATGCTTGCAAATAGATTCGTTTTGTGAGCAAAGGAAGAAAGTCAAAAGTGTAGCAGCTCTACATCCAGTGATTTGTTCTTTCTGTTCATCCTGTCAGAAATAACAATTCTTTTTTTTCTATTAACTATGAAGGTGAATTTCTAAGAAGTGATCAGTGCTTTTAGGTAGGTAGATGGAAGCATGCAGATAGATTGACATGAAAAACATTTGAAGACATTCTGCTAATTTTTTTATTTTCATGTTTTTAAATGCTTGTCCTCACTATCTGTAACTTTCGAAGGACTCAATCAGGTAGTTGTGTAAAAATGAAAATCTGATATCCATGATTTTCATACCTGACCCAGCAAACATGGCTGTGTGAAAAGTTTTCTTTCTGGAAGACTGTAATGTTGAACACCAACAAAGGTCTGGAAAAGAAATCATAGGACTTAACTCTATGAATAGCTGGAATTACAGAAAAAAGGAGAAGGGCAGGTAATACTTTTTAAGAAGGAAAATTACCTGTAACCATGGATTGGAATTGTATTCTATATAGCTGAAATAGAAATAATAGACCTTTTGATATAATAAAGAAAATAATAAAATTCAGTAGAAGGACAGTTTCAAAATATGTTTCTCAGTTGTGTAGAAGATTTTAGGCTCTGTATTAATAAGTTTTAGGATCTACTGCTTTTTAATATATCAGAATGACAGTGTATCTAAGGTGGGAAAGGACACCTGGACGTCATTGGGCCCAATCCCTGCTCCAGCAGGGACACAGAGCAGGGTGCCCAGTGCCACATACAGTGCCACATGTGCTTTGAAAGGTCTCCAGGGAGATCTGCACCGCTCTGCCCCTTGCACACAAGTGCTGCTGGTGTTCTCAGGGAACCTTCTGTGTGCCAGCTTCTGCCCATTGCCTCCTGTCCTGGTACTGGGCACCACTGAGGGGAGCCTGGCTGCATCTTCTTGCCACCCTCCCTTCAAATATTTATGGCAGTCCCAGCTCTCTCAGCCTCTCCTCATGGGAGAGTTGCTCCAGTCCCTTCATCATCTTGATGGCTCTTCACTGGACTCTCCAGAATCCCTGCTCAGTCCGATTTGGAATAATAAAAGGGTACAAAAAAGATGAGGTGTAGTAGTACAGATCATTCATGTAATGCATGGGTTTCATTTTTGGTTTTTAAATTTGGATTCCGAGGAGTTGATGTTTTCCTTGGTATAAAGTCTGCAGTATTACAACTGGATGTAAAGAAGTTCATTTTCAAAAGGTCTAGATTTTTGGCAAAATATCTGACCATGATAACAAAGTGATAGAGTGCTTAAAATGCTTTGGTGCCAGTGTCTGATGTGTGTAGAGGAAATAGCACAATTATGTGAGAAAAGCATTCCTGAGTAATACAATCCCATTGATTCCACTAAGTCAGAAAGTAAGCAAGTTCTTTCTTGCTGCTATTATAGGCAGTTAGGACAACAAACATTTGTAGTTACATACAATTTAATTAGTGATTCTAATATACTTTGGCAGACATCAATTTTCCAATTTATACATGACTGTGTGGAGTATTTCTTAGGAAATTTTGGTCTTTAGGTTTTAGCAAAAGAATTTGGGGGGGAAATAGACAGTCTGACTTATTTTTATAAGTGGATACCTTTTCTTTTTTTAAGTTTACTGTTAGATAAATATTCAGATTTGTGTTCCTTTCCTCATAAGATGCTGCTGAGTGATGCGGCTTTCGGAGTGGATTGAAAAAGATGAACTATCAGGAGTAAAAAGTTGTTAAAAAAATTGACTTTAAAAAGATCATTTGCAACTTAAGAGTTTCTGTAGTTGCAGTTAAATCTTCAGTGATTTCGGTTGTTGTTTTTTTTTTACTTTCCATTTGAAAGTCATGTTTGTCAAAGCTAGAGTCATTGCATAAGCCTTCAACAATACAGGTGTAAAGTCAGTCTGTTGAATTTTCTCTGAAGATATTATTTGTTTTCAAAAATTAGCACTGAATTAAAAAAAAAAAATCGTGCTGGTGAAATCCTTGGCTTGATTCTAGAAATCTGTGACAATTTATGCAGCCAAGCAAAATGGTATTTCAGCATTAGAACTCTTCTGGGCATCTCAAGCTCTCAAAAAGGATCT
The DNA here is from genome assembly GCF_019232065.1 of Centrocercus urophasianus. Taxonomy (NCBI): domain Eukaryota; kingdom Metazoa; phylum Chordata; class Aves; order Galliformes; family Phasianidae; genus Centrocercus; species Centrocercus urophasianus. The sequence goes on along the minus strand of NW_024885532.1, from coordinate 31,935,379 downwards.
TTTGAATGGAAGTGCATGTAATTGTGACTCCCTCTAGTGGACAGCTTTCTCTACTATAGCCTAGGAAATAGTTAAAATCATTTTTGACATTAAAAACTGAGAGGTCTTCATTTTCATGGTTAAGATTCCATTCCCAGAGACAGTTGGAATGCCTTTGTGTGCATCTCATTATCACTCATTTATATATATATATAAAAATAATGTAGCTGCTGATTATTTATCTACATAAAGCTTATATATTAGTAGATGGAGCATTCTTTTTTTTTTTTTTTTCCTGTGCTGAGAGCCTCTTCTACTAGCTCGAATTTCCTTCACATGGCTGTACATTTCTGACATTGCACAACTTTCCTTAGTTATTATTTAATTACATTTCAGGTACCACCAAAGTAAACCTTGTGAAGATCCCATCAACTGCTTCCAGTCCTCGAGACACTGCTCTAGCAGCTGTTATATGCAGTGCACTTGCAACAGTGCTCTTGGCTCTTCTTATTCTTTGTGTTATCTATTGCAAGAGGCAGTTTATGGAGAAGAAACCAAGCTGTAAGTTTCCAGTTATCACTGTTTCTTTGTAATATTTATGCATCAGTATTTGGTTGGCAAATCTCTCTGGATATAAATAAGTAAAACCTAGGATTGTTATGTCTACAGCATTTAAGCAAATTTATCATTGAGATGAAAAAGCTAGCAGAAGCCTATACATGTGTGCAAACTCAGTGTGGATGTACTTGCTTCTTCTGAGAAAATGTTGTGCAGATGTCCAGAAATAGTTTTGCACTCATTATGCACCATGCTCTGTTAAATGGTGCAGATATATTTGGAGCATTGGAAATCTAAGCTAGGATGCCATTATGGAATTGCAGTACTGATGTAGACATACCATCATGGAGGATCTGTGCATCACATGCCTTTGTGAAATACGGATTAGCTTGCTGAGTTAATGACTGTGGCCAGTGGGGATAGCAGATGTTTCATTAATGATTTTGGTTCGGCAGCATATTTAAGATGAAATTTGAACCTTGACAGTAGATGTTTTGAGAAATTCAGGCACAGCGAGTTCAAACTTCAGTTAGTGAAATTTAGTGATTCATTTGTCTTGGCCTACAGTGATACAGACTAAATGAAGTCTTTTATTAATATCAAGTTCTTTAAGATAACATAAACAAAGCAGCCGAATGTATATTTCAGATTGATATCACTGAGAATCATTTACCATGGAGAAAATGGAACAGTGAATACGATATGCTTTCAAATAAGCAATATGATATGCTTTCACCAGAATAAGAGCAAATGTCTTCCTAAGAGAGGCTGTAGTTGAACCAGCTGTTCTAGGGCTTGTTACAAAACCTGTGGTATGCATGATGTCAAACCCCATCATCATGGTGGATCTTTTGGTTGGAAAATGTATGGAAATGCTGTGTATTATGGCATTTAAGTGTTCTGTGGAGATAGAGGCTCTGAAAAGGAACAGAAGTATCATTTACTAACAAATATTTTCCTTTTATCAAAAGGGTCTCTGAGATCACAAGACATGCATTACAATGGGTCTGAACTGTCTTGTTTTGATAGACCACGGCTAAATGAATACAGCCACAGAACATGCTGCCAGTGCCAGAGAAGCACATCACAGACCTGTGGTATGTTAATTCTATTTAAAAGTCACTGTAAGGAACAGCAGTTATACAAGCAACAAGAACTCATGATTAACATTTATCTGACTCTTCAGTTGCGACGTTTGGCTTTCACTACGAAGTAAACATTGTCAAACTACCCCTTGTCTCAGGTTAATTTCTCAGTAAGCACAGGATTTCTAAGCAGCTATTTGGTTATGATTTTTTTGTTTTGTTTTCATTCCAGTGACCATTCACTTAAATAAAAGCAGTAAATATCTATCTCAGTTCTTTCTGATAAAAATAGCATTGCATTTGGCTTGGAGACTTAAACTGGTATGAAGCATTTCACAGATAGTAAGAACATGATACCAGTTCTGAAGGACATTGAAAACCTGAACAATTCGAATCACTGGGATTTTGTGAAGTGCTGTCAGAACAGATGTGCTTATGATATTGACAGATACATAATTTAATTTGAACACAAGCTTAAATGCCTAGTATGCTGTCAGAATGAAGTACTTCCTCTTCTATGTACCTAATTAAAAAGCAAATTAATTTGAAGAATGGATATTCAGATTTTCATGGCAGGCATCTGTATTATTTCAGGAGGAAGGACTTGGCTTTTATAAATAACTCTGTTTTAAAGAAATAAATTAACCTACTTATTGCAAGAAGAGATCTCTTTCCTTAATCCGTATGTTGTAATGTAACTGGTAAACTAATACCCAAACTTGAAAGAGTACAGAGGCTAGGTTTACACACAACTTCAATGCATTTAACACTATTAAATCAATTTTCATTCTTAGGGCCTGTTCATTTGATTCCTTCACTGTGTTGTGATGAAACCTGTAGCATGGAGCACAGCAGTCACAGTTGTGCTTTGCACTCACAGACTACACTTAATGAAAGGTAATTTAATGTTATGTAAGTCTATTAAACATTAGCTATTTTGTATGCAATCAAGTCAATATTTACACAGGATACAATAGCTGTTTGGAGTGAAATACTGGATTTTTTATTTGAATTGTAGCCATATCTTCCTGTTTTGTGCAAAAATAGTGTTATGATTAAAAAATTCTTCCATTAAATAAGGAAAAAAAATATGTAGTGTTTAAGTATTACTTAATAAATTCTGACATGTTACAAGTTGGGGGGTTGGACTCGATGATCTGTGGAGGTCCCTTCCAACCCCTACAATTCTGTGGTTCTGTGAAGTGACCCATTTCTCTCGTAAGCAGACATTCTTTCTCTTGTGTGTGGTACCGTAGAGGCTTTGGTGACCTCCTTTCCTGCTTTGTGTTAGCAAGGTGCTGTATAAACCTGTGAATCTAAGGGGATTCATTACTGTTTAAAAGCATCATGAAAATCTTCCCTTTTTTAGAAACTCTAAATGACTGTGAAACTTGAAATGTGAAGTACTTCAGAGTTTCTACCATTATTTTCTGCTAAACAGCTGAGTGTAAATCCAGAACTTGTTATTGACACAGTAATGCCTTGAGCTAAAAATATAAAGCCTATGGTATCCTGCAGAGTTTCCTAGTTACAGATTTTAACACTGGGTTTGTTTATTTCTTTAAACTCTTTAATGTTTACTATATAGGGTTTCCAGCTGTTTTCTTGCTTTGGCCAAGTTTAACTAAAAATGTAGAAGCAGCTTCTTCGTAGATTTTGTTTATGAAGGCAGGTTGGTGACCCAAGCAGGAGATGTAAAACACCTAAATTTTCTGTAACAACTTGTTTAACTACCAGGAAGTTTGAATCACCCTTCTGTATTACCAAAGCTGACAAATTGAGAGTTGTGTACTTTTTGAGAATCCTTTTTTGGTTAAGTCTTTAAAAATAAATGACATATCTGTGTGGATACATCAAAGGTACTTGATTCCTTCCAGTAGAAGTGGAGTTTGCTCCAATTTCCTTTGCCAAAATGCCTTATTTCCTTCAATTGTGGTTCAGTGTCCTGACTTTTCACCTCAATCTACAGAAACGCTCTGTGTATTTATCTAAGCTATTCAAACACCATGCTTTGGAAATGAGTAAAGCTGCTTAAATTGCATTGCAGGCAATATTAATGTGTGAAAAGTTTTGGTCACACAAATTATTACTTTATATCAGAGATAGCCTGTACATTTTTGTAAACCTTGCAGGCAGTTTTTGAAATAAAACGTGTGAACAAAACATGTTAGTAGATCATTCACTGGGCCTTCAGTAGCCACATGCAGGCACTGGGAGATGTCAGTGTCACCATTTTATTTGAGACAGATTGCTGAGTTTCTACTTCCGCTTTCTTCCCTGTGTTCCAAATAATTCTAACAATTAAAGGTCATTGTCAGTCTTCCCAAAAATCTTTCTTACTGCAATTTGAGCTTTTTATATCCTGCCTTTACCCCCCACCACACACACACGTTGAAGAACAAATACATTTCATCACGATTTTGTTCTTTAGACTAAATATTGCAACTGTATTTCATATGTTCTGGAACCCCAAATTCACGTTGTGAAGGGCTTCAGGCAACCTTTTTACCTCTAGTAATAATCTCCAGAGCTCCCTTCATGTCCAGAGGAAGGACAGCCTGGCTTCCATTCCAAAAGAGTTTTTTGGACAAGGTGCCTCTCGAGTTCTGGCTAAATATGACCCTGTTTAATCTGTCTGAAATACCTGTAATCACTAATGACGATAATTACAATACTGATAGTATTTGCTGGAATGCTTTTGAAACAGCACACCTTTTATCTTTTCGCAGGGCTTCTGATTCCATTGGAGAAATGATTCCTGCCTTCCTTGGTTCTCTTTCACACTCTGCTTGTGGAGACATTTCGGATGCTTGGCCTCTGATGCAAAACTCAGCTTGTTGTGACAGCATTTCTTTCTGTGAATCATATTCAGAACTGGCTGGAGTTGCTGCAAAATCCTGCAGTCTGGAGACTGAAAATGCAACTGCCATTGAGTCAGATAATAGCCAGGAGCTAAGTGATGTACTTACTTCAGCTAAGTCTCCTGATGGAAACATTGTAAAGTCCTTTGAAACATCCAAGGATAGAACATATATAGAAGTTTCATCACTTCAGAACTCAGCTGCTGCTGAAACCGAGCCAAAGACAAAGTGTAATGGAACAGCAGATGACTCTACGGACTGATAAAGAGGTAAGAAATTCAACTACAAAGAAGGAGTGAGAATGAGTTCCCCAGGCATGCAGAGCTAGATAAAAATAGAATTGTGGAGGGTATATAGTTATGTTTCTCCAAAGGTTACACCTAGATGCTCCTGAAATAAGTGACAGCTCTACAAAAGATCCAAGTTTCATGTTTGAAAATGATTGACTGAATTTGAAAGGTGTAATTACTCAGGCTGTAATGCTGAGCTAATATGAACTAGAACACAGGGGTAGGCCTGTACACCAATAATTTTTTATCAAGTTCTAATTACACTTCAGGGGGAAAATATCCATTAATAGTCTTATGACAAAACTATATGAGTGCAATTATATGAGGCTAATCCTTGTTTATGTGAAAATGTCTTTACTTATCTTAAACAAAGCATAAAGGACATGCAAGCATTCCTCTAAAAATATGCACAAGGCCTTCTGTCAGGTTCTTAAGGAAGTGGCAGAAACAGAAGAGAATCTCAAACACCTTAAATGCCATTTGTATTCCCATATCATCAGTTTGTCCCTAAAATAGGAGTACAGCTTAATCTGTAAAATCTCAGTGCAAACACAAGTCTCAGTTCAAAATGAGCCATGGAAATAAATGACTGCCTCTAAACATAACAGTATAAGCATCACAGGGAGTCACTGTACTTTGTGATCTTTATATCATCTTGAATTTTAGCTGTGATCTATTTTGTTTTGTTGTTGTTTGTAAATGCCTTTTTCTACTATTGGAAGTAACTTAAAGGCCACGTTGGATGGGGGCCTGGGCAGCCTGGTCTGGTATTAAATGTGGAGGTTGGTGGCCCTGCCCATAGCAGGGGTTGGAGCTTTGTGATCCTTCAGGTCCATTCCAACCCGGGCCATTCTGTGATTCTGTGACTGTAGGAGAGCAGCTCGTAGCTGATCTGTGAAAGGATCCCATGCATGGCATGTGTACTGGGGGTGTTATTCAACCATTCTACCTGCTGTGTGGGCTGTGGCTGGAAAGCTGCAGTAGTCAGAGGCAGGAACATTTACCACTAATATTAATAGCATTAATAATCCACCAAATTTAATTAAAAATATTTGTTACCTGTAATTATGAAAATTTCAGGTCATCTACAGAAATAAAGGACCTTCCTTTGATCCTCTTCCATTCAGTTTGCATGTCATTTTCATATTGTCCTTAAATAAGAAGTAGAAAGTAATTAGTATTTAACAAAAATATGCATATCCTGGAAGCACCAAGTGCATAATTCTTGGTAAATGAAACTTTAGTTCTTTATGTGACATTTTCAAGAAGAGAAAACAGAGCTGAGTCAAGGATTTGTTTGCTATTGACTTCAATAGAATTTGTATATTGCCCTGAAAGCCTACTGCAATCACTAAAAATACTGACCTTGGCTAGATGGCTCATAGGTTCTTCAATACATTCTTACAACCTGCAGTTTAGAAACAAACAGTTTTGTGTGTGACGTTGGAAGATGAATAGTCAGTGTGTGGCACCAACATCCCACCTGTCATTGGGCCGTTGTCACAGGCTCATTTTGGAGCACGCCATCATTAGGTGACAGCCATTTTCTAGGAATATATAGGAAGGAACATGGGCATGGTGATGGCTGCAAATCTTGATGCTGCTATTCCACAGTTTGCAGAGGCTAACGATGGAAAATGAATTGAGTTTTTAAGGGACTAAATATCTGTTTTAACATGATGAAAAAGTCAAAAGCTCTTTAGTGTCTTGTTGAAATATTCTGAGAGAAGGACAGTCTTTTTAGCGCAGGTGGATGGGTTACAGTCTTGCATAGGGCTATGCTTTGTTATATTGCAGGACACATGGTGACATGATATAATCAGAAGGCAATAGCATATTATTATCTTTGTGCACTTAGTTATAATAATACAGGTACAGTCTTCATGTTTACATGACTTTCCACATTTGGCAGTGGGTTTTTTATCATTTAATCGAGTATAAAAACACATACAGATTTTTTTGAGTTTATGTAACCACTGTTCTTTCAATTTCATTTAGGAAAGCAGGGCATTTCTCTCAGCACTGAAACATTATGCTTCCCTAATGCTCGTCTGCTGACTGTCATCAAATACAGCCTGGTCCTCAGTGTCACACAGTTTCAAAATCAGCTGGAAAATAATGGCATCATTTCACACAATCGAAGCAGTTGCATCTGAGCCGTAAGAGCTGTGAAGTGAAACTTTAAGGAGCATCCTAGGAGAACCCTGAGAGCGGATTTATGAACATTTGCATCTCTTATTCAAAAAGAACCTTTTAGTCCCTAAGATTCTCAAGAAGTCCAATGGAGTGAGCATACAAACGTATGTCAATATATCAAGAAATACAAATGTGTGAACATGTTTACATGGCTACCTTGAGTATGGCTGCAGCTGTGAGAAGGCCTGGGACAAGACTTTGCCAGTTACTCTGCTTGCAGATTTATGCATGCATTTGATATTGTTTTCTGATTCCAGTTTTTAACTCAGTTTCCTGGTGTTGAAGGACTTAAAAACAGAACATTTCTATTTATGTGAGGATCATCTATTGATGAACTGAAGCTTTTATTATATATTGCATTTGTAATCAAGAAGCTAGTTTGGAGAGTTACAAAATTTGCATGTGACAGATGATAGAGCTGAAGTCCCTCTCGCCCAATTATTTTGCTTGTGGGAGGGAACATTGTTTTGTTCAATGTAGCAGGAGAACAGCTGTGCATTAGGTTTAGTGAAAGTCAGCTGCATAGAAAGGGATGTTATGTTGCTGGTCGTCCCACTGCTGGAACACAGCACTTGTTGTTATAACATGTATTTTTTATGTTGAAATAAATGCAGTCAACTCACTTCAAGACAGCGAAGTCAGCAGGTGTGTCACACCACTATTCATACGATGAGAGCTATTACTAATTATGAATTATTTTCATTGCTAAAGTGATGGTCTCAAGCTTCATTATGATTTAATTCACTCGTTTGGTAGACCTCCTGTTTTTTTAATTCACATCACCCTGTCCTTCTCACTGAAGCGTTTTGTGTAAAGTCCATATTACACATAAAAATAGATTCCTAACTTGTTTGTAATACCTCTGAATTGAATCTTTGGAGCTACACTCATGCCTAGTTCATATATATCAACTTTCTTTCCTGTTTGTTCTTTATGACTTTCATGACTGTGGTTTGTTGTAGAGCTTCCTGTAAAGATGTGGATTCTACAGCCATTTTTCCCTAAAGTAGTTTTAACTTCTGTGAGTAATTTCTGCAGCCTCTACTGACTCACTGAATTCAACAGGCTCCAACCTGCTGATTGTGACCTCTAGCAATCATTCTGTAGAAATCCCCAATGTGCCTTGACAAAAGCAAAGCAATCAGCCAAACAAATGCAAATTTGCATTAAATATTACTCATCTTTCTGCACGTGGTTTGTATGGCAGTGGAAATGATGAGAGAATCATGTTCCATAACAAAAAGAGACTTCTTCTTTGAAGAACCCGGTGGAAGACAAACCCTGCACAATAGTTAGGTCGAGTATAGGCAGCCAAAATCAATGAGATTATTAATGTGAGCAAAAACTGTTGATTAACAGTTGTCAAATTCATGCCAAAGTGAAGAAACTAAACAAGGGGCTTATTTTAATCAGTAACTACTCCTATTTGATCTCTTACGTAGAATAATAGTCAGTTATAGGAGTATAATTACATAACTAAGTACTGGAAACTGTATACTCAAATAAGAATAGTTTTGAATAAATTCTTTGAATCCTTTCACACATTCAAGAAGTGTTGAAATATTATTTTCCACTAAATGTGCGTGAAGAGATGTGTGTTTCTTTGTAAACATTTGTAAATAGAAAAAATCCAATGTGCATTTCATTACATGCAAGATATTTTTACAACGTGTGGATTTTTAACTTTTCATTATTAAGGCTTCTTTAAAATACTGTGTTCAAAAACTTTGCCAGCATCTGTCACAGTAACCACGTTTTCCCATTGGAATTTACACTTTGTGTAATGCTTTTGTCCGGCACCTCCAGATGGAAGGACTCCTGTCTTCACATGAGCGAAGATGGCTTCGGAGCAAAGAGGGAGGAAAAGTGAAGAGTGCTTTTCAAATAGATGTATATTGTGTATATATTTCTTTCCTTAATTTAACCAAATTGGTCTTTTTTATATTGCCTGTGGCAAGAGATGTTGTACGTGCCAACAGAAAACAAACTACACCGCATTTTGACTGCCCACATATCACATCCAAGGACTTACAGTGCTGTTTTAAATGATCCTTTAAAGAATGTAAATTAAAACCTTGTATAAATGGCTTTGTATTACTTCTTTTTTTTTTTTTTTACTTGTGAATAAATTGTTACTTGAACCATTCTCAGTTTGTTGATTTGTGGGTTTATTGTGCTTTTCAACATCTTTATCAATGACATAGGCAGTGGGATGGAGAGCATCCTCAGCAAGTTTACTGATGACACCCAGCTGTGGGCTGCACTTGATACAGTAGAAAGAAGGAAGCCATCGAGAGGGACCTGGACAGGCTTGCAAAGTCGGCCCGTGAGAACCTAATGAGGTTCAACAAGGCCAAGTGCAGCGTGCTGCACCTGGATGGGGGCGATCCCAGATACAAGCATAGGCTGGGAGAAGAACTCATTGAGAGCAGCCCTGCGGAGAAAGGACTTGGGGTTCCTGGTGGATGAAAAGCTGGACGCGAGCCTGCAGCGTGCGCTTGCAGCCCAGGAGGCCAACTGTGTTCTGGGCTGCATCTCTGCAGGCATTCAAGGCCAGGCAGGATGGGGCCATGGGCAGCCTGATCTGGTGTGTGGCAGCTCAGCCCACGGCAGGGGATTGGAGCTGAGTGGTCTTTAAAGTCCAACCCGAACCATTCTGTGATTCTGCAATTCTATGATCTCAGATTAATAATAATATTCTAAACAAAGTCAGTGTTCAATTCCATTATTTTTATCACGATTCCATATTAATTTAATTTTATTAAAATTACAGTACAATTTGGTACATTTTTGCCTTGAGATGCCTGCTGTTCAATGGTAGCATCATTCTGTAGGCTTGGAGGACTGTGCAGAAGCAGTAAATTAACATCAATAGTTTAAGACACAGTACTTCCAGGTCAGCTCAAAAATTTACCTAGTGAGAAAGAAATGTAAAAAAGAAAGCTGGTGGGCACCACAGATTGCCTCCTATGACTTTGAAATTAAACCAATACTGAGAAGAAAACCAAGTATTCTTGCAGTAGAGTGCTAGACAAGTTAGATAATGAAGTGAGTAGCTGTACTTAAACACTGAGTAGCTGTGATTCTGAAACGCAAAGGACACAATCAGTGTGTTGCAGACAGTGCAATCAGACAGGGTTGCCTCGCAGCAGAAAAAGCTTCAAACCTTGGTTGGAGGAAGAGGGATTATTGATAGCCAAGACCAATTACCTGGGCTTGTTTTGGCCATTTTAGAGAACCTTCCAGGAGGTTTATATTTTGAGGAGATTCAGGAAAATGCTACAGAAACGGGATGCCATGAAGGGGAAGTCTACACAAAGTCAAACAAGGGAAGGGTGCCATAGTTTGGTGAGCAGTGGGCTCAGAAGAGTCACTGAGTCATAGAATTGTGGAATGGCCTGGGTTGAAAACCCCCCTGCTGTGTGCAGGGCTGCTGATCACCAGACCAGGCTGCCCAGGGCCACATGCAGCCTTGAATGCCTCCAGGGATGGGGCATCCACAACCTCCTTGGGCAACCTGTTCCAGTGCGTCACCACCCTCTGTGTGAAAAGAAAGAACCATGCATGTAATTTGCTACTTGATAGAAAGGAAAGGTGCCTGACTTCTTATAGTGAAGACAGAAGAAGCTGTGGCTGAATCCAGACAATGGTAGGTAATAAAAAGCCAGGTTGTTGTGTGAGACAATTTCTAGCACTATTTGTCTTTATGGAAATGACTGAGAGAAAACAATAAGGCTATTTCCCTCTATCCTCAGAAGGGCCTCATTTTTTCCAGCAAACTTAAAATTAGTTCTTTTCTGTACATTTCTATCACATTTCCTAGTCTTCTACATCCTTAATTCAGAGCTTACCCAGCAAACAGCTCCCCAGAACAATGAGGTTTTCTTATGTGACTGTACCCATGTGCTGCATTCCTGAGTGGTCTCCTGCTCCTCTTCTGCTGTGGCTGTCGGGGAATGACATGAATGAATATCCTTCCAGGATGCTGTTAGAAAGCCTCCTTCACTCCCTGCTCCTTACAGCCTAACTTAGCTTTTCAAATGAGTCTGTTTATGTCTTACTCACTTACAGCTGTCTGTGTGGAAAGAATACTGGAGATCTCCAGATCTCTGGGAGGAGAAACTGAATGTTTCCAAACTGGACATAAAGCACGTACCTGAAGCAGAGTAATTCAATACAGAACAGTTAGTGAAGGGCGTGGGGAGCTCTGTAGCGTGATTCATGCCACATGTGAAGATTCATATTTGCTCCAGAAAAGTTAGGGTTTTGATGTGGAAAGCTGAGTGTGAATGCATACAACACGGAGCTGTGCTGAGAGCCACAGCTAAGCCGAGCAGTACAGGTGCTTCAGCTACACACAGGCATGTAGATCCCATACAAATGTTGACTGTAATACCTGAAAAACAGAAGTTTTTGTCTCCCCTTTGTACCACTAAAGGCAGCTCCAGGACTGCCAGTGCTACCAGGGTCACGCTGGCTTGGCCCTGGCAAACACAAAAAATCAGAATTAAAAACAAGAAAGTAGCAAGGATTGAAACAGGTGCTTATGGTCTTCTATTTGGAAGCAAACCACAATTCAAAACAAATTACATGCGATCTTAAGACTTTCAAACACGTTTGATTGTATCAGATACAGCATTTATGTCATTAGCGAGGCTGCAATTTTTTAATCCACCCTACCAAGGAAAAACCACCTGAAAATCTGTTTCCTGCTCACACTGCTCTCTAGGGCAGCGATGTTCCTCCCTTTCTGCAAGGCAGACCAAGCCCTTAATCCCACAGAGCTCATCCTGGCAGAGCTGCAGCGCGCATGGCTTTGCCCTTTGTTGTGGGCTCTTTGAGGGCCTTCGGTTTGCATTCCTCTGAAGTCCCTCCAAGCAACAGCCTTCTTGCTCTTAATTAATCCTCCCGCTGCCTTTGGTGATGGAGGCTTAGCTCGCTACCTGCAGCACATTCCATTTCAGACACTGCTGCTTTGTTTTATCCTCAAAGCGAGGGTGCAGCTTCTTACAGCCATGGAGCTGAGGCTGGGGATCGCGCAGCAAAGCCACACAACGCACACTTTGTGCTGGCAGGGCGCGCTTCAATCCATATTCAGTTTTGGTGTGAGCACTGGTCAAACCCACTTGCTCTTCATATTGCACGTGAGCTGTTTTGATTCCGCCCGATGAGGCAGCACTCTCAATAGGATGAAATAAGCATGGGTGGGTTGGGGAGGGAGCCCACTGCTCTGCACAGGGTGGTGAATGACGGATTAGTGGCCATGTTTTGTAAGAGCACGTGGCCATGGGGGGGCTAAAGGAGGGCCGTGGTCCTGGCAGGTGGCGCAGCCTCAGTGGCAGCATCAGGAAAGAAAGATTTGGAGATATTCAAGGTCAGGCTGGATGGGGCTCTGAGCACCTAATGGAGCTGCAGGTGTCCCTGTTCAGTGCAGGGAGTTGGACCAGATGGCCTTTAATGGTCCCTTTCAACTCAAACACAAAAAGTTACAATTCAGGTGAGACTTCTATATTCTGCATGCAGCAGAGTTTACAGAACAAAGTGAGAACTGACAAAAAAATAGTAAATCCTTTATTTCAGTTCTTAAAAATGTGCTTCAGAGCACAAATCCAAATGTCCCAGACAGCCTGAAGGTAGAGACTTAGAAAAAAAGAAATAGCTATAAACAACAACATAGAGTTTCTAGGATGTACAGCCAGGACTCTGTGGATCCCTCCCAGAATTTCTAGAGCTGCAATAAAGTGAGAACTCTTTAGTAGGAACAGACTGGAACATTCACCAGGCGAATGCAATTTCTCCACCACGGTTGGAGGCATCTGAAGACCTCAGCCAGACCTGCTGTGACAAAGAAGGGCTGATGAACACCAGTCCACCTCCCCACCATGGGTGGTAAATGCAGGAACGTGGTACAGCTGCACTGACCAAGCAGACCAACAGCCATGCCTGCACACACGTTAAGGACCCTAGTTGTCATTTTGTCATTTTCACTACACTTCTGCTCACAATCATATTTGAGAGGCCAAAGTATAGACTGATTCCACAAACACTTTTCCTCTAACTTTATGCACTTAAACTCTGCACCTGGCAAACTGAGGAAGATACTAAATATTTAGAATCATAGCATATACCGAACCATCTTAGTTCATACATTGCAAATCTGCTTTCTTGTACACTTCTGTTGACTCTTAGTACATATGACAGCACGGTTTAACCCGAGGAAATTCAAGCATCATTTGAGCAATTTGGTTCACTTTGTTTTAGAATCATAGAATCATAGAATCATAGAATCACCAAGGTTGGAAAAGACCTAAAAGATCACCCAGTCCAACCGTTCACCTATTCCCAATAGCTCCTACTAAACCATGTCCCTCAACACAACATCCAGCCTTTCCTTGAACACCCCCAGGGTCGGTGACTCCACCACCTCCCTGGGCAGTCCGTTCCAGTGCCTGACCACCCTTTCTGAAAAGTAACACTTCCTCATGTCCAGCCTGAATCTCCCCTGCCGTAGCTTGAAGCCATTCCCCCTGGTCCTATCACTAATGACACGAGAGAAGAGGCCGACCCCCAGCTCACTACAACCTCCCTTCAGGAAGTTATAGAGAGCAATGAGGTCTCCCCTGAGCCTCCTCTTCTCCAGGCTGAACATTCCCAGCTCCTTCAGCCTCTCCTCATATGGCCTGTGTTCCAGACCCCTCACCAGCTTTGTTGCCCTCCTTTGAACACGTTCCAGGGCCTCAATATCTTTCTTGCAGTGAGGTGCCCAAAACTGGACACAGTACTCGAGGTGCGGCCTCACCAGTGCTGAATACAAGGGAACAATCACCTCTCTGCTCCTGCTTGCAACGCTGTTTCTGATGCAAGCCAGGATGCCATTGGCCTTCTTGGCCACCTGGGCACACTGTCGGCTCATATTCAGCCGAGCATCAATCAATACCCCCAGGTCCATTTCCTCTACGCAGTCCTCCAGCCACACCGCCCCAAGCCTGTAGCGTCGCCTGGGGTTGTTGTGGCCGAAGTGCAGGACCCGGCATTTGGCCTTGTTGAAACTCATCCCATTGGCTTCAGCCCAGCTCTCCAGCCTGTCCAGATCCCTCTGTAGGGCCTCGCTACCCCCAGGCAGATCCACACTTCCAGCCAATTTGGTGTCATCTGCAAACTTACTGAGGGTGCACTCGATGCCCTCATTGAGGTCATCAATAAAGATATTGAAGAGGACGGGCCCCAGCACCGACCCCTGGGGAGCACCACTCACAACCGGTCGCCAGCTGGATTTGACTCCATTTACCACCACTCTCTGTGCCCGGCCCTCCAACCAGCTCCTTACCCAGCCAAGAGTGTATCCATCCAAGCCTCTGGCTGCCAGCCAGAGAGGAAGGGAGTTGTTGCCCAATCTGTTGCCACTTCACATCGATACAGACAACAGCAGTGGTGCACCTTTGTCACAGGTAACTCACAGCTTCAGCTTCATTACACTTACTTCTACTAAGGCTGTTCAACAGCAAAAGTCAAGGGTGCACCACATCTGTGCAAGGGGAGACCAGTTTTCTGACTGGGCTACTAAAATAGGCCCATAATATTCCACCAAATACCAAATACCACTTGCAGTGCAAACAGTTTGTCAGAATTGATCACCATTTTTGAAATTTTGAGAATGTGAATAAAAAAAAAAACATACTTGAAAAAATATTTGCATGATGAAAAAATGCTTTGGAGTCCCCCATCAGAGTACATTCTCCATGTTTGTACAGCTATCCTCCATGTTGAACTCTCAAAGATTTCAGTATCAATTTCAGTTCTGTCTCTATCTATGCATTTGGAGGTTTTGTTATTTAAAAAGGAGTAATTCCTTCTCCTCCCATGAAGAAGTTATTTTCATGCACTGATTTTTAACGAACAGGACAGATGGACTCAGACAGAAGGAATTACATCCTTCCGATGGAAAAATACCTCTTCTCTTGACATGTTAAAAAGCGTAAAGCCTGTATGTTCAACTTGCTCTTGCTATTTCAACAAGCTATGGGACCCACAAGGAAGATCTCAGGAATGCCATAAATTACATATCCTGTGGCTTTCATCAACAAATAAATAGTGTTTGAGTTTACTCAAGGCACTGGCAAAGTGCTGGGATAGAGATTCCTGGAAGTATCTGTCTGCCAGATGATGCTTCCTCACACAGCTAGAACCAGACAATTTCTTGTCCTAGAAAAGCAGCCTTGTGATTTCCTTTCTGTTGCAGCCTGCTACATCTGATTCACCCTGTAGGTCTTCCAGCTGCACAGAGATCAGCTGTAAATATGCTTGGAAGCCTAAATACAGAATCATAGAATGGTTTGGCTTGAAAGGGACCTTAGAGATCATCTAATTCCAACCCACTGCCATGAGCAGGGTTGCCATCCACGAGCACAGGCTGCCCATGGCTCCATCAAGCCTGGCCTTGAGCACCTCTAGGAACAGGGCACCCACAGCTCTCTGGGCAGCTGTGCCACTGTCTCAAAACCTCCAGCTTTTTAAAAGTTCTGTTTAAAAAATTCATCCTTGCACAGGGGTCATGCTAATCTTCTCTGAATCTTTCCAGTTGCAATACTGCATCTTCTGCAGAAGTGTCAGAGTTGTAGCTGAAGGCTATAAGCAAAAGAGAGAGATGTCTCCCACTAATAGAAAAATAATAATAATAATCCTAAGATTTAGGCCTCTGTTCTTTTGGATGTTTGCTTGCAAACTCTCTCTGCAGCTCTGAGGATGCTCCTGCAACTCTTTTCCAGCCCTGCAGAGCAGATATAACCCTTCTGTCTGGCTTTGCTGCTCACACTGCAGGAGCTAAAGGCGGTTTAAATGCACGATCCAGCACTGTGCACAGGGGCCCAAAGGGTGAGGGGAGGGATCTGTGCTCTGTGCTGTGTGGCCTCACCTCCAGCACTGGGTGCTGTTTAGGTGACATGATGTAAGAGAGCTTCCAAAGGAGAGCTACAGTGATGTGAGAGCAGCTGAGCCCAGAGCAGGGCAGGCTGAGGGGAGGCCTGATGGCGGCTGCAGCTCCTCACAGGGAGCGGAGGGGCAGCGCTGAGCTCTGCTCTGTGTGACAGCGACAGGGAACGGCATGGAGCTGCGTCAGGGGAGGGCGGCTGGGGGTGAGGGAGCTGCCCCTGGTGTAGCTGCTGGCGGGCTATGGCTGCTCCGGGATATCTGCAGACGTTGGATGTCAGCAAGGAATTTAGGATTCTTTTCAGGGGAAAAAAAAGAAAAAAAAAAAAAAAAAAAAGAAGAAGAAAAAAAGGATTGCTCATTTTTAGAAAAATAGTTCTTCAAGTCTAATTGTAAGAAAGTCACAAAGTACAAAGACTTTTTATATTACAGTACATTTTGCATTACCCAGATGGAAATAATTCCTGTGAACCCCACCCATCCTCGCAGGTTTTGGCCGCAAACGCTTCTACGCACTTCTGAACACCACGCAATAACAGCCACTGAAGTGAAATTCCAACACGTATCATCCCACGTGCTTCCATAAAAACGGAGCTGCTTCTCGCTCCATCAAGCACAGACTGTAATGCAAATCAAGTAGCAGTCAGAGAACAACATCTGCAATGCCCTCACAATCAAATATCCAAACTTGATCCTCGCCACTAAAATCCAACCATTTCCCAGAATGGGATATTGGGGATCCCTGAAGTCTCATAATGACACTCAACACACCAACCTCCTGTGCTCTGGAGCACCTGTGGCATTTCTGAAAGTCAGATTACAGGTGTAAGTTCCTTTAGTATTCTGCATATTGCTTGTTTAACATTTTTAATGGTGCTAACAGCACCAGAACAGTACTAACAAAAAAAAAAGAGAGGCTACAGACAGATGCACATCAGCCCTGACAGACTTATCTAGGTCACCCAATTGGTCACCAGCTTGCAAAGACCTATGTACTTGCCATAGCAGTGTACCAAAAGGGCAGACAGAAACACACTGGCCAAACAGACACAGTTTACAATGGGAATGACAGCACTGGTTGCTTTCCAGGTGGGATTTCTCTTTAGGATAAGTCAGCCTGAACCTGTAAGCATAGAATCGTTAAGGTTGGAAAAGGCCTCTACAATTACCTAGTCCAACTGTCCACCTACCACCACTACTGCCCACTCAGCTTTGTCCCCAAGTACTACATCTACAAGTTTCTTGCACATCCCCAGAGGCAGAGACTCCACCACTTCCCTGGGCAGTTTGTTCCATTGCCCAACCACATTTTTGGAGAAGTTTTTCCTAATGATGAACTTATCCTGGGGATTTCTTCTGAGCTGAGTATTCCTGGGCAGGGAGGACTCAAATCCTTTTCTGGATTCTGAAAGGAAAACAAAGAAAATATATTCGAAGGTAACCTAAAGGATTAACAAAATCAGATTTCAGGTCAGTGAAAGTGAAGGCAGCAAGAGATTAAAAGGGAGGGCCCTAGCAGCAGCTCGGGGGATTTGGCACGAGGGGGACTTTTCTCCGACAGACAGGCAGGAAAGCAAAGCTTCTCACCCACTCAATCATTTACCCAGCATTTAGAGAGAGATGAAATAAGATTCTGGGATTTCAGCCAAACCACCAGCTCCACCTATGTATGTCTCCCACTTCCATGTGTGCAGTGCTGTCGCCGTTTCAGGCCTCAATAAAGCAGCTGTTTGTGTAGATCTCACCTCTAACAGCTCCTGGGAAAAGCCAGTGCCTTACTAATGTTGGCCCTTGAAAACTTCATCAGAGCACCAGGGCTAATGAAATGTAAACGTACGGTCTATTGCTTGGCTGAGAGCATGGATGAAGCCCCTTATGTTGGGAGCTGTAGCACCAAAAGGTCATCACTCCCCCCAGGTCTTCTGGCAGAGAGGAGTTCACAGAATGAGGGAATGCCTCCATCTCCTCTCTCCAAAGATCCATCAGCATCTTTACAACTTTTATCTCTTTGAAAGAATGGATTCAAAAAATATTGGAGGAAACTGAGGTAGAGCAGGGCCACATGTCCCATTTTTGCTGCAAACCAGCCTAAAAACCAAGGGGAGCAATGAAAAGGTAAGAGGAATGCTCAAAGGTCCTGTTTATTTAAACAAGGCCTGCCTTTCTGAACTAGTTACACAGAAACAACCTGTTATCTAGGATGTGGTGGCTGGAATTTGAAATGCTTTCAGTTGGCATAAAGGGTCCCGATAAAGAGAGAAAGAGCTGTGATAAGACTTGAGCTTTTACAGACTTTCAGGGTGGTTGGGGTTGGAAGGGACTTCTGGAGGTCACCTGGTCCAACCCCCTCCTGCAGGACACCCAGAGCTGGGTGCCCAGGAACGTGTCCAGAAGGGCAGCTGCACTGGTAGGTGATAGGCAGAAAAAAACTGAATTTTCTTTTCTTTTTTTATTTTACAAAATTACAGAATTGCAGAGGTTGGAAGGGACCTCAAGAGATCATCGAGTCCAACCCCCTGCTAAACCAGCTTCCTTACTGCAGGTTGCCCAGGTAGGTGTCCAGATGAGTCTGCAGTGTCTCCATAGAAGGAGACTCCACAACCTCTCTGGGCAGCCTGTTCCAGTGCTCCGTCAGCTTCACTGTAAATAAGTTCTGCATGTTAGTATGGAACTTCTATGCTCATGTTTTAGGCCATTGCTCCTAGTTCCATGCTACACACTACTGAGAAGAGCCTGGCCTCATCTATTTGCTTCCCACCTCCCTTCAGATATTTATGAACACCAAACAGATCTCTCCCCAGTCTTTTTTTCCCCAGGCTGAACAGACCCAGGTTACTCAGCCTTTCCTCACATGGGAGATGAAGCAGATAAAGCTGGAGGTGAGAGAAACAAATGTGAAGCAGAAGAAGAAAAGAACAGGAATAAATCCAATGAAACACAGCCCTCAGAGCAGCTAGATTGGTACTCCTGAATGACCCAGAGAGAGACTTGGAAGATGGAATGACTTACTGATGGAGTGAGGAACTGTCAAGAGATTGGATGCTAAGTTAGCTATTTCCCTGTATTAAGCCCGCCAATATCCTTTTTACACATACATTTGAGTCAGCCAGAAACCAAATGCCGAAGAAGAATTAAGCAGATTATGTTGGAAAACAGATTACAAACCAAACAAACTACTAAAACCACCTTGTCCTGGGAATTTGGCTTAAAAACCCGACTGAATCAAAGATAACTAATTTGATTAAGTAGAACAAGTTATCTTAATCCCTATTTAAGAAAAACACCGTCAGCAAGCCAGCTCTGTGCTGAGCAGGCGACCCGCGGTGTTAGCTGGGTTCAGCAGAGCCGTACAGCAGACATGCAGTTCCTCTCTGCTCCAGGGACATGCTCAGCAGGCTGGCAGCAGGCCAGGCAAAGGCAAAAATTAACCTTATTTATTTTTCAAGTTATGGGAAAATAAGAAGGATGGCAAGGAAACAGGTCTGATCAGAAAGCCTCTGCAGTTAAAGACATCTCTTAACACAGGAGGCTTTTTTATGTTTATTTGTTTTCCTGTCTCTGACAACTGAGCTGGGTTACAGATCCCAGAAGTACTGCCTCTGTCTCGAAGCATGCAATTACATCTCACATTCTTATGAAATTGGAAAGGTGACACACTATCCCTTTTTCAACCCCATGGCGACAGTGCACTCTATTTGTGCAGCTGTTAAGAGGCAGCAAACTGTGACTTAAACTCTCACTTGTAATGAATGGGATTTACCACGGCTAGTATGAATCATTTTGATAACATGTATAATTAGTTTTATAGATGTTTTAGAGTGTTATAAAATTTGCCGTATCACTTGTACCCCCTAGGGCTCTCTTATAAAATGACTTTGCTATGACTGTATTCTGGATGTGAAGAGAGGCATTTTAACATTCAAGTCAATTTTGCTGTCTTTCTTATTTCTAAAACCCATGGGAAGAAATGAGATCACTTTTCATTTCCTCCCATATGCTCAGTGAGATGCCTCTGTGTGTCTAATCGCTGTCCTGAGCCCATCCTGCAGCTCAGCTCCTGCGAGCTAGGTACCTTCAAAGAGCCTCAGGAGAGAGTGCTCAACAGCCATACATTGTGCAGGTCCTTAACTTCAGTGGAACAGTGGAAATGTATTGTGGATGAACACTTGGCTTCATGATAAGAAGGGCAAGGTGAGCTCGTTGGACTCCACCTTCAGGTTCAGGTACCGTGGTCTGGCAAGGAAGGCCCATGGCACAGCCTGGCACTGGATGGCCTTTAAAGTCCCTTCCAACTCAAACCACTCCATGATTCTATGATTCTGTGATTCGGTAGATACTAGGGTACGTAGCAGCATGTACTGTCAATGTGCCTGCACAACCCTGTGTTATGGGTTGCTGCATCTACCAAACACGGGCCAACAATCACAAATACCAACTCAGTAAACTACTACTGCTATCAGACACAGCTGCCTACACCTCCCTGGCAGCCGCTGTCCCACGGCACGCAACATCAGGTGGCTCTGACCAACTTGGCAGTGCTTTGCCTTCTCAGCATGTGACTTTTGGGACAGTTCCTCCAAAGTCCCAGCTCTCCCACTCTTGCCTCCCACCAAGAGATTCACCTCAGGCTGCGTGGGCACGTGCCAGTTATGGGCAGGGTGGGAAGAATGTTCCACCTGCCATTTTGCCTTCTCTTTGACACTGTTAGAACCTCCAGGTCCTGGCCACGGCCCCAGCAGCTCCTCTCCTGCTCATCTTCCTGCTTGTTGGGTGTAAGAGCAGAGGAGAAGTGGGGCATTCAGCGGTGGCTGAGGAGTAAAGGAAGGAATCAGATGGACAGCTGCCAAAAGCCACTTCCTAAAACCTAAGACGTCCTGAAGATTAATTAAGAACACCTTCTTTAACCACTTTAATAGAGCTATATGATACTATTTATTAATGTATAAACTCAGTCACATGTGACAGACCGGAAAAAATGAATGAAAAATGGAACCTTCAAAATAAGTTTGGTGCTCCCAGATGCTTTGAATTTAAAGGATGCCTTTAAATTTGTGTTCTGTCAGTTTATGTTCTGGAGCAAGAAAAGCCATGAGCAGGGTGGTCCATCCTTTCAGTCACAAAGAACACCAGATGGTGAACTTCAGCCATCTGCAAGGTGCCCCATAGGCTACAGGCTTACAGGCAACTGCATGGCAGCAGAAACCCCACTAACATTCCCCTGTCTTTGAAACTACAGACCAGCAAAGCACCAAACAGATCTTTATCAGCACTTTGCTTCTGGTTTAAGCATTTTGGTTTTAACAGATTTTTTGGATACTTCCTGCGAATAACAAGCTGCAGTGATTTCCTACAGCTCCAGAACTGCTCTTCAGGAGCCGTGTGGGGAAGAGCAGCCACAGAAATGTGAAAGACAAACAAATCTCAGCCTGGGCAGATCAGAAGGGCCGCTGTTGTCCTGCCGGGCTGATTTATACAGCCTTATCTTTTATCTCCTCCCCTCGCCCCCAGCACACCAGCAGTGCTCCCACGGTGCTTCTCATCGGGAAACCCGTGAGTTCACTTTCTGCAGTTGTTCATTTTAGGCTCTCAAGTTGTCTTCTCATTTTAATGTAATATTCCTCTTTTGGCATACAGCGAATATGCCAGGGTAAAGCACTCCCTTGAACATGTTCCCAACACCATGTAAATAAATCCCTGGCTCTGGGAAAAGAAAATCTCCACAACTTTGCCCAGAAGCACTCTGAAATGCCATATGCGCAGAGCCTCCCACTTAACAAGCAGCAAGGAAGCACTTTGGCTCCCACTGCTTTTCCAGCTCTCATCAACCCTTTCATAGCCACAAAGCTGTGAGCAGGACGGCAACCCAGCGAGCGGTCCTTCCAAAAACTCCATCTATAGCCCCCAGGACCAGGAAAGATGACTGCCCACCTGGAACTGAGGCTCTGGGGTTTCTGTGAACTAACCCGAACTCTGGCATGTTTCTGAGGAAAACTGTCCAGTTTGGATGGACATGTCTCATGCTGATCAACCAGCACAGTCCTTTGCATGTGTTGCAGTGCTCAGTTGTTCCTGCCGTCAAAAAAGAGAACTTGGGAGTAAATGTGTCTAATCTCACCTATCAGCTCATTAGACTCTTATTCACAAAACCAATGTTCAACCTTTCAAACTCTGTAACACGATTTAGGTATTTTAATCATCTGGTAATCTGTAATACATCCTTGCTGAGCCATCAACACTACTGTTACGGTGATTCACACTCTTCACTTACACCTCACTATCATCCATGGTGCTAAGCTCCATTACTTTGATGACATTCCTTGTGAATTTTGCATGCTGATTTATACTTGACCCGCTGGACAAGGTGCTACTCAACATCTCAGAATCAGTATTTTATCAACATGTAGCTTGAGTTCTTCCACCTGGCTTTTCACTGCATACAAAGCAGAAATCTTCCTGAACACCTTTTTGTTAGCAACAGTGCTGTAACTTCCATGTTAGACTTTGTGAATACACTTGGAAGAAACACTCCCCAATGTAGTCTCCCTGCTTCTAACCCAGACGTCATTTTGCTTCTGCATTAACCATTTTTCATGCTTGGTTTCTAACTTATGTTCAACATTTCCTTGCTCTATTTCCATTCCCTTCCCTGCCTTCTTTACTCAGCTGCCACACCAGTTGCATTTACTCCACCAGAAAGCAATTATTAGGTGTTATTTCAGTCTACAGTAGGTGAATCAGAAAAACAATCACATCCAATATGGAAAAAAGCACAGTTGACACCTTGGACTATCAAATGTAATCCATGTGTGCTTTTTCTGATACGTCTTAATTGCATGTTATTATCTCCAAATTGCATAAGGCTATAATTTCCTCTAAAGATGTTTGCTACTTATTTTCTATAGCAGCTGAAATCTAAATAATAGTATGCTTTCAGATTTAAAGCAAGACACAGAGTTACACGGAATGGCTCTAAGGCTGCTTTTAGGCAGCCAGTTCAGCAGCCCCATTGGGAACATCAGGAATGCTGGAAAAGGGCTGCAGTGGTTTTTACATTTAAGAAGAGCTACGCTGCCGGTCACAAGAGAGATCTCACGTTACTGAAGGCACACATATTTGCTGAAAAATAAGAGTCTCTCCAAAGAAAAAAAAAGAATAAGAAAAAAAAAAAAGAAAGAAAAAAGCATCAGACATTTGAACAGCTGGAAGCATTTTCAGAAACTACGAAACAGGAGAAAAAAAAATCATTTACAATAATATTTCCCTTTCTGTAGTAAGCATCGTAGCGGTGATACAATAGGCTCTCCAGAGGCTTAATGATGTCTACTGTTCAATGCTCAGAGGATATTTCCCAAAACAAAAATCAGTGGCATCCACACCATTTCTTCACAAAAAAACCCTGAAACTGTCATTTGGAGTTACATTTCTTCTTCTATCAGCTCCCATCTTTGCCAAATGTCCCCAAATCCCACAGCTATGAAGCTGTGACAACAAGCTAAAGTCCACTTCACTCTGCAAAAAGACAAAGTTTTCTTCATTTCTTTGTCTGCACTGGATTCCAGTATGAGGAAGATGTTGTTTGCTGCCACTCTGACAAGAGCTTGCAAGGACTGGTATTTACAGGAGGATCTCATGAGATAGCAAATTAAGGAAGCAACAGAGGCCACAGGCATAAACCAATGACTACTGTGTACATTTTGATAAAGTATGTAAATTCCACAATCAACATCAGTTTCTTTCAAATTAAAAAAATTAAAAAAATTAAAAAAACCTACGGGCAATCTCTTAATTTAAAATGCTCTTATTCCACCAATAGTCATGCTCTATTTTCTTTACAGTAATGCTCCAAGGTTCATGTTAGCATTAGGATTTCCTTTTCCTAAGTTCTTTTTGTCTCAGTGAATCTTTTAACACATGCCAACTCCAGATAAACATTATTGGCTGTTTGCTTAGTACAAAAAAAATGCAACTAACACAAAACTCCCTTGGTGACACCCTTTAATTCCCACACTTCCACTGAATATAAGATTCTGTTAAGCTTACATTCACAAGTTATTGTTTCCTCTTGAGAACTACCATCTTCACAAGGTGTTTTCACTCCTGTCTAAAATTAAATGTATTTCTTTATAGGGAAATACCCACCTCATTTGTTACACTCTTTCCTCTTAGGATCCAAGAGCAGCTGCAGAACGCAGTCAGTCAGACACAACATGGAGGCTTAATTGTGGCACATCTGAAAATAGGTCTGTTTGCCTACAGTCAAAACATATCTAAAAATGTCCAAAACCAGATCTAATAGAATGGCAGTGCTAATCACAAAAGATAAATCCCCCCTACGGAAAAACAAAGTGAAAAGATGGCAAGAGAGTGTAAGTTATCAAAAAATACCTGACAGCACAAATTCTGCTAAAAAATGGGCCCCAACCACCTGAACAATTCTCATCCTTACTGGTCTCTTCCCAAACATTCATTTTTCTTCCTCTTAGGTGTCTGTATCTTTATTTTTACTTTTATTTTTACTTATTTTTATACTGACTGGATCATCATAGCATGACTACTTTCCATGTCATCTTTCACTGTGAAGCACTTAGAAGCTTCCTCTTTTACTCCGCTGCCTCTTTCTCATGTTGCGCAGTATTTCTTTCCCCCTCATCCTGACATTTTCCTTCACACACCTGTTTAACCACAGCTTTTCTTCTTCCATCTTCTTGTTTCCTCTCTTAGATACTTCCTAATTTTCAATTGCAATTTACAACTTTCTTTCAGGTTTCTCTTCTCCACTGCAAACATAATTTGCTTTTCCCCAATTCAGAAGCACCACAAGGAATAAAAGATTTTAAGGAATATAAATATTCCTTTAAGGAATATTGCCATGTAAGAAGGACCCATGCAACCAGTTCTGGGTCATGACATTTGATGGTTATGTGCTAACACTATGCTAACACTAAACCAGTGCGTGTAATGAAAGATGCCACTCCACCAACCCTGAGGATGAGTTCACTTCCCTCTTATCCATCTGCTGCTACAAGATCAGATTTTCTAACAGTGTGTACTAGAGTATTTATTGTCTCAAATTCTGTGCTTAAGGAACGGAAAGCCATCATCTTCATAAACCACATCATCCAATAAAATTTTTTATTCTTGTTCCACCAACGTGAATATTCAAACACATACAAGTGTTTACCAAGAAGCAAAACCAGTCACAACAACATTGTAAACACAATTATAAAGATATATGTTATCTCCCATAAAAGAATACAGTTCAATACTTCACGAGTCTGTGATAAACTTTTCGAAGTCCTGGTCTAAGTCTGAAACAAGGGCGTCCACAAAATCTTCAACTGAAGGTGACTTCTGAAGCATACCTGTGAAACCAAGACAACAGACTCTCAGCATTATCACTTGGTATCACTTTAAAAGCTTTGCCAACAACCAAGTTATTAAAATTAGCTAGCTTTTATTGTCGCAATATGACAGAGAGCTATCTTTTTGTGTGTGTGTGTGTCAAGAAACAAATGCAATTATAATGCACGGGGAGTAGCTGATTGTATCAAGCAGCCTGGTACATGTTATCACAGAACTGACAGGTATCAAGATCGTGAACATTTTTTTATCGCTATGATCTTCCTTAGGCTGTGAATTATATCTCTTGTAAAGGAAGGCAATCAAAACACAAGCTAAAGCAGTCACTTCCAAAAGACTGGGAGAAATCAGGGATCGGGAAGGATCTGAATCCTTATCTGCTGAGTCTCCAGATTGACACAGCCAGAGAAAAACAATGTATTTTTTTCAGTGTTACACGCCTTAAACGTTTAATTTAATATTTAAAGTACAAACATCTCTGAAATATTACACAAGGCATGAAACATATCCAAGCATGCATTTTCAGTGTGCTGCAGTTTTAGCTCTGGTTGGTTGGTTGGTGGTTTATTTTTTACAGTAGAGGGATTTACCTTTTTATCAGGAATATTCATTAGTAGGTATGCTACTTGTATCACATGGCTACAGAACAACAGACAGGGAAATTAGAACAAGAAACAACCACACACAAGTATTTTGTCAGGTAGCTCTATGAGCAGAACAACCAAAAATCTCACACCTTCCTCCCCAGAATCCCAGTTTTCATAAAGCATGAGAATCTCATTTAAATTATTTTCAGATGTTTCTTCATAACAAATACTAAATTAGTGCTGAATCTTTTCACTGCTCTTAATATTTTTGAAATTATATATGAAAATTTACTGCATTACCAAAGCAGGGAAGAAAAACAATATGGCTGCCAAATAATGTAAAATTTAATCTTCATACTACTTTGAAGTGTTCTGTTCTTTCTGACAACTGCCAACGTAAATATAACCTTGTTCTACCCTTTCTGATCACTATACCTACTGCACATAATTTTGTGCTCTTTTCACATCCTCTACCATATTTGCTTTCAGTGGAAATTATAATTGCCTGCTGCTAAAAGACCGGAATCTTTTACTAAAGCACAATTATTCAAAACCCACCAGGAAACAGACCGGCTAGACGTAATTTTGAGTGAGCAACTAAAAGAAGGAATTTTCTTGCTGAGACCTCACAGAATCCCATTTCAATCTGATTTAAACACATTGCATGTGTCAACACAAGCTGCCATGGCCCAGGAGATAACAGTGAGCACTCAAAGGAAAACAAATCTCATACTACATGTAGATTGAAATGCTGTTAGGTGATGTTTGCATGGAGATATTTTCAAAATGAAGGAGAACAGAATTAATACTTTGAAGTTCATCGTAAACTTGTAATCTACTGTTAGTAAAATTGCTGTGGAATTTCTTCTAGTTCACAGTGGAAACAGAAGCAGATGTGTTCCAACAGCAGCTACTAAGCCACACTCCCCTGAGAGCCCACTGCAGACTGACTCCCAGGTTGCTGATGGGGGTGGCTGGGAGATACTCCTATTTGCTCTGTAACACCCTTAGAAAAATTCCCTCAGACAAACAGTTTAAACCCTCATTGTTTTCCTGCAGTTTGCTCAGAAGTGCAGTTTGCTCAGAAATGCCTGAAGGAGGCGACTCAGATGGCAGCCCACTGGAAGATGCATTGTCATGCATGACTAGAGGAGCTTCATCTTTCAGGGAGATGCAGTCTGGTTCCAACACTTTAAATTATTTCACCTTTTTTTTGGCCTCATTTTATCTCAGGCATTTACATCTGAACAAACTGGCACTACTTCTAGAGAGTGGACAGTAAGAAGAACTTCAAAAAGGAAACTCTGCTGTTTATATAAAATACAAAAATGTGAAGTTAGGTGAAATGATTTCTTTCCTGGAGGTATTTGAGAGATCTGTGGACACGGCACTAAGGGACACAATTTCAACACGGTTTGGACTTGGTGATCTTTTTCTTGATTCTGTGTACCCTCCAATTTTTAAGATGCTCTACAAAGGAACTGTTTTTTCTGTAGCCAGTATGTTATATGCTATCAGGTATCAGCGGGACAGGATGACAGTCTAGACCACATTTTTTCTTAAAGTATAAAACCAGCCACAATGGATACAATAACTTTCACCTCTGCAAGCTCCAAAATACAAAACCTTCAACTACTGAGTTTATAAAAACCAGCCTGGCTAAATGATATTTAGCTAATTCTTTTGACATTCTAAATTTATTTTGCTGCAGACCATTCTTAAAACACTGATTGTTAGAAGAAGAAGAAGAAGAAGAAAGACAATCAGTACAACACTCAGTTATGAGGTTTGGGAAGAGACCGATGCTGTTATTATCTTTAAGTAGATTTAATGTTCCTCCTGTAGAACAATAGTGAATCATAAAAAACCATTCCATCCTTGGGTGTTATGAAATGAATAAAAGAAACACAATTAACTACAACACTCTCAGATGTTCTTTAGTGCAGCTGAATACAGTCTTAGCAGATCTATCTCAAAACTTGGTACAAACTACATTTGTTTACTCTCCACATGGTTTATATCAAATACGTAGCAGAATTCAGTTTTTTTTCTGGCAACAGAGATGTCAAATGACCTCCTAGCCCACGCTTCCAACTGTTGATAATGCAAGCAGATTTCAGATTTCATGCATTAGCAATGCTGTTTTCCCATCACTGACATCAAAAGCAAACACTAGAAAAATTTGCTTTTGAAGGAGAAGGATGAATTGTAACTGAGGTCATCCCTGAAGAACTTCTGTAGTAAAACAAGCATGCCCTTATGAAATAAATAACTATAGTTTTTAGAACAGACAGCTCCGAAAGAAACAGATACTGATGCTATTTTCATGTTTTAACCTCTTACACTACCCAGCTGTCCTACGAGTTGTCATGTCTTCCTTTAAACCCCACTAAAATATATCAAAGTAGGAACAGTACGTACTCAGCCCTTCAGTCTAATGATTTAGGAAGGTGTCCGTAAGGTCTGATGGCTGCAGTTTTAAAACATAGGAGTGTGTTTTATCCATTCAGACCAACTCCTGTTTCAGCTCAGTCTCTCCCAAGCCTAAGGCAACTGCACAGCTTATCTTCCCTGCTTTGAAGTTGTCTTTCACATTACACCACTGTGGTTAACCACACCCTTTTGAGACCTGGTTAGCTATAACCTACAATCACTGGAAGTTGGGAGAAGAATAAAGCCTGTGGCAGAATTTGGCCTATGCCCCTTTGGAACATCAATTATTTTGAGTCCGTGTACTTTGAGTTAACATATGTTACCACTACATCACCTTTACGATTTATGCATAGATTTGATACTTTCAAAGGGCCATACAAGCATTATCTTAAGATCTTTACAGCCTCTTCAAATCATAATTATTCCACCAAGTACAATTAGAGGCATAGAAAAACAAATTTTCAGACTGCATCGGAGCAAACTCATGTTTTCTTACAGATTTAGGTGGTCTGATTACTATGCACAAACACAACTGAGAGTGACTGTCTGCAATACGATGCAGAATTAATCAGTGAAGAATACAACTGCATGTGGGTTTTGCAAATGGGCTTCTTCACAAACCTGAAGGGCAATGTGACTCCAGCAAAACTGCAGGAGAAGCACGCTCCAGAGTCTGTTCCATGCTCTCAGCTCCAAAATCACCCAGCCCTGTACTTTCCACACTGCAATTCACTTTCTGCCAATGCACCTGGGTTTCTTTCCAGCTGGGGAGTGCCAAGGGAGAGGGGGAGGGATGGTGCACACCTGAAGCTTGTTCAAACCTGCGACCAGACCTGGAAGAGACCTGAATTCCCTGTCTTTGAGGGAGTTTGGAATCCCTAATGCCGTGTAATCCTATGAAGGAGAGCTATGCGGATATCCCACACAAACAAAGACATCAAGCTCATCTTAAACTGTATTTTCTCTTCAAGGAAAAAAGGATACCTCTTGGACAAAGCATTTTCCTTTTTTTCATTCCTCCTGCTATGTGCATGCATAAATGTTTTTGTATTTTGTCAGTTACCAAAGGGGTAAGGTAAAACGTGTCACTTCATAAAACATTTTACAAGATTTCAAAAGGCTTTTTTTTTTTTTTTAAATGAAAAAAAAAGCCACAGGAATCAAATCCAAACAAAAAGAAGTACATTGTGTTATTCTAATGACAGGCTGGTTCAAACACGAATCTTGTCACCAACTCCACCGGATGGCAGGTCAGATCCTTTCTCTTTCTTAATCAGTACATCTACGCAATTGTGTGGGAGAAAGATGAAAAGCTAGGGTCATATGCAAGCACAAAAGAAAGACAATAGGTAGCTTCTGAGAAGGAAATCACAACAAAGGAATTGAATAAATGAAACGTGCTTGTGAAGTTATCTGTTATCAGATCAATGAATATAGCTAACTGCACAATGAGATATGGAAGCACTTCAAGGGTGAGGCTGCATGCATGAATCCAGAAGCCAGGTTTGAGCGTGTTCCTTTAATAAAGGAAAACAAACTTCAAACCAACAGAATGTAGGTTTTTTTCAATAGGGCACTAGTGGGCAAAGAATCTGAACCGTTTCTCTGAAGCAGAATAAAATCAACAAGCTGCTGGGTCTGGTGGAATTTGTCTTTAGCCAGGAAACCAGCTGTGTGCAGCACTTCAGCCGAGGAAAGCCAACCGAAGATGGAAATCAAATGTTACAGAATATCTGTAAGGAACGGGGTTAAAAACAGCAAAGGGAGTCAGATGCTGTTTGAAATGGCAACCAAAACAAGTGACAAGCAATTGGTCTTATTTTTCCTCTTCAGATTCTCTTTTTTTTTCCTAATAAATACAGAATGATTAAATCTAAACATACACTAATCTTTTCCAACATTTCTGTTGTATGCTTTGATCTTAAATAATCCAAAGTAAGCAATCAAATTATTAATATGCTAAAAGACCTGAGTCACCTGAATTTAATTTTTCACGGAGTCACTCACAACATGCTTGTTTAAATTTCACACTGTCTACAACTGGAGGTCACGACAAGCACAAGTAAGGACTCTGCAGTTAATAAAGGCATTTTTTTCTGATAATTTGATTGATCTTGAATATGTTTTTATATCTTTTTAAATTTCTGCTTAACGTAATATTGAAGAAATTCAGAATACAGAAGTGAAAACATCTTGAAAATGTCAGCTGTTTTCTGATACAGAGGAGTTCCTCCTATCTGGTTCTCCTCAGGTGTGTGAACAGACACGCCAGCAGGTGCACTAGGAAACCTTGAAGTGACAGCAGTTCTGGTTAGTGATTTAAGAACTTAGCAATTTAAAGGAAAAAATGAAAAGTCAGACTCCATTTCTTACACGCATTGATTTTTTTAAAGTCACTTCAGAAAAGATTATTCTACCATTAACATCAAATAGCACAACTGCAAAAAAAGAAAGAGCAAGCCCCAGATGCACAGCTATCATTTTTTCATCATTCACCACTGATCCTGTGGGCTCACTGATCTGCACAAAGTGATTCAAAAACTACAAGCACAAGGAATATGAATACAGAAATGCCTGGAACATCTGATGATTGCATTACAAGACAGGTGAACCTGTGTGCTTTCACTGAGCTTTTCCGTGCTTCATCAAATCTGGATTTCCTTTAAGCTTGAAATAAATTTGGAATTTCTTGAACTCCAATGCCACTTCAGATTCATTTCAGCAAGAAGTTTTATCCAAAATGACTGATGCATACTTTCAACCCCACACTGATGGTACCACGTTCCACTGTGCTCTCTCAAATACAAGAGGGGAAGACATCTCTAGGTACACAGATCTGTTAAGCCTATTCACAGTTGTATTTTGCAAATTTCAGTCAAATAATGTTTGATTCAAGAAAGTGCATTGCCAACAACTTCATTATAGCCTCTTGGGCACTCCACTCCATGCTCAACAAGTGAAAATACATCCCAGAAACAGAAAAGATTGTTGTTTAAAAACGTTCTTTCTTCCACTGCAACATGGCTTACAATATAATTGGATTTGCTTGTAAAGATGTAATAATTGTCTTGCAACTACTTAGTCCACACTCTTGAGCTGCAGTTACACTTTTCAAGAGCAGAAAAGAGAGGTAAGTTTAAAAGATGCAAAAGGCATCCTGAAGGAAAAGTAACCCTGCAGATCAGAAAAATAAGTAGACTAATCTAGAGGATAGATACATATATATACACATATATAGAATGTTCTTACTTTGAAATTGTATTGAGCTCATGATGTAATACAGATGCATTACCACTGCACAACTTATGCGACTAAAAAAACAATTTTCAGTCTTCAAAACTGCAGTGATCAGAGGCTGATTAATTAATATTCATAATTAACAATATCAGAGTGAATTGAAAAAGTTATTTTCCAGATTCAAAAGGGAAATGTAGTACTGAGAGGAATAAAGAACCAGATTTCCATATCACAATCTTCAGATTTCCATTTCAAGAGAATTTATATTCAAAGTAGTAATATACTTAGAGCTATTTTGACAGTGCTAAAATTGCATGGCCAGTAAAAGTTCAATTCTTGCCTACAGAACAATTAGATCTGAATTTCACCTGTGTAAAACGCATCCAAAAATCGTCCTCTGTTTACTTTCAAGTATGTTTTACTCTCAATTCTTTAGACTACTTTATCATATAACCCTTACAACATTTTGTCCCAACTGTTCCTATGCCTGTTTTGTTCTGTGCATCACTGACTGTGATGCAAAAGCTGACAATCACTTCACTTAAATAAATAAACAGAAAGGTTTTCTTTCACAAATCCAATAAATGAAACAAAACTGAACTATGAAGAACAAACTGGGAAATACGTTTGCATTATTTCTTTCTTGATCAAAGGAATCAAACAGTTCTAAAATTTTTTGTACCTTGAACCATAAGAATGGGCTCTTTTCCACCACCATGTGCCAGCATCTCTCTCCGATAACGCTCACCCATTGCCCTGGAAAAACACAGATGTTAGAGCCATCTGCAGGGAGCCTGTCCAGCTTTCAGCTGTATTTACTTCTAGGATCTCTACGTGATTCAAAGGCAGAGATGGAATGAGATCTTACGCCCCAAAACAATGACCACCTTGGTCCCATGTTGGCTCCTTTGAATTCAGATTACATTTAAAAATATACTACGACTAACTGAACTAGACAAATTTTATACACACAAAGATGTGCTGATGTTCATGGAAGTTAAAATGCAAACATTTCAGCTTCCACTGTTGAAAGGGAAAAAGTTACTTAGTTATAATGCCTAGAACATACACCTATGATGTAAGAACATTTTTATTTTATTTTTATTTTATTTAAATTTTTTGAAGTTACAATTTACCTTTTAATTTCACAAAGCAAGATGAGTAGGATAGCTATGCTTAGCTCTGAAATGTGGTGACATGAAGCTTGTTTAATACCTGCAGTTGCTTTTGATTTCAAAAGAAAATTACAATTAATCTGGTACCTATGAAAATCAAGCTCTATAATTACATCTAAATACGGATTTCAATGCCTCTCCAGTGGCAAGCCTGTATTTTAAAACACAGACATGAGTTCTTTGCATCAATGATTACGTCCCAAAGTACATTTAATGTGTGGTCATTTCCTATTTTGTTACACTCTTAAAATCAACAAAAAGGCTGAAAATTAATCGGCACTGAAAAAGCCCAACCACCTATGCTGCCCCAAGCATACCGTGTTTACCCCTTCCCAGAAGCACACTACAGAAGTACAACACTACATGGTAACTCAGTATTTTCTCTGTTTTTACCTATCGAACGGATTGTGAGCAAAACACTGTTTCCACACCATGGAGGCAACGGCCCTGGACATGAGGTAGGAGTAATATTTGGCACCATAGCCCACAAGATGACTAAATCTCAGCTGCCAGGCCTGTAAGAAGAAAACAAAATTAAGAATATTGGTCATCTTTAAACCTTTTAAATTACTCTGTGGGTTCTGTTGTTTTTTTTTTTGTTTTCTTTTAAGTATGATAGAAAAAATCTGTTAGCATTACAAAATAAAATGGTTTTAAAAAAAGAAGAAATAAAAAACCCCAAACCACCATCAGAAAACCCAGAATGAAGACATGCTTTATTCTAAGGGTATTTCTTCAAGCTAAATACTGTATATCCAATATGCTGATTATAATAATTGAAATCATACACAAATAGGGTCAGAAGGAGGGAAAAGCAAGAAGCGAAAGAAACACAGTCAGATGTCATAACAGCCATGCTGTTCTACTGGCCTCCAAAAGAATCACAATTACCTTAATACAAGTGACTTTATATTTTATCTATTTCCATAAGGACAACAGCAGTATCACTCCTAGAAAAGCCCCATCTAAAAAATATGCACCACAAACAAGATGGTCACAGGGACTTGTGCTTAATGCTATATAAAATACAGCTTCCCATACACCAAAAACTCATAGGTAGATGAATTACGTGCACACGCAATTAATTGTTCAAAGATTTGTTTGCACCTTTAAAAATGTATATGCATAGCAGATTACCATCTGTAATTATATTGTTATTCATTTATAAATTGTTACTTTGCTTTATGACTCATTCCAGTAATGGTGGACTTCTTTTACAAAGCTCTTTGGCATCAATTATTTTTCTGTGTTTTTTCTTTTAGCAGATAAAATCAAAAGCATCGGCCTTGCTTTCACAGAAATACCCTAATTTTCTCTTTCTTTGAATGCAACAGAATAATTTAGATTGAAAGAGACCTCAGAAGGTCATGTGGTCCACCCCTTGTTCAAAGCAGAGCTAATTTGATGAGGTTTCTCTTGGCCCTGACCGGGATGAAAATATGTTTCCCTACAGGCTTAAATACATTTCTTGAACTGAAGATGATGAATCTCCAGATGAAGGAGTGGATGCTTACTCTGCCCTCTTGGCTCTCTGAGGAAATAAGAGGAGTGAACTCTCATATCTTATTTGTCCTCCTATCCACAGACAAAGAATTTAACATTATTATGAGTGTTGTCAAGATTCACTAAATACAACAGAAAGTGGAGTTTTAAAGAAGAATTGGAAGATAAACAACAAAGTAATCTAACAGATGTTTTAAATTTAAATCCATAGCCTGTCACATTCTTCTACTCTCATCCTAAACCTAACGGCTGAAATTCTAAGGCAACCAAACTGAAAAGTGAGAGCGTATTAGGACTTTTCCAGAACTATTTATCTTTGGCTGAGACTCATCTTCACACCCTGAGCCTCAATCTCTCAACTTTGGACAGCTGAAATAAACTGTTTCTTTATTCAAGAAAGTGCTGATCATCATCTTGCTCTCCACCCACCAAATCAAAGAAGCATGTCTTTTTTATCAGCCTTTTCTACCCTAAAAAAGCATCAGTGACTTATTATCCAGGTCATCATGAACAGCTGATGAGAAATTCAGTTGTCAGCTCCCTCTTCTCAAGAACAACTCATCCAAGCTCTGGGCAGCCTGGTCTGGTGGTTGGTGATCCTGCCCTTGACTGGGAGGTTGAAACTAGATGATCTTTGAGGTCCTTTTCAACCCAGGCCATTCTATGAACACTTACTATTTCTCAAAGTTAGCTGCAATTCAGCCATTCAGAGGCAGTTGCCTCCACCCTAAGACAGGTGTCAAAACTATACTGAGTTTGCTATGAATGACTCTAGCAGTAGCCTACACAACTATTTTAAAGCAGAAGCCTGCCTTTTAGGGAAGATGAAAAAATGTTCCCAGTCCTCAATTTTCCTGTGGGCTTTGTGGCATGATGATGCAAATTCTTAAGAATGACTAATTTTCTTTCTTTAAAGTAAACTTCAACTATATCATATCTCATTATAATGTAAACATACAGAAACATTCAGCTTGGATACCGATTCTCTACTTTGCTCTGAAAAATATTGTGGTTGCTGTGTTTGCATTTAATGCCTATAATTTTTCTAACTAGTCCCTTAATTATAACCATAATCACTGAACTAACAGCACAGTTTAAAACAGATCAGAGAGCCTACAGGAAAATCATGACAGCTTCTACTTTACTCCATACTAAGCTTTCAAAAGGAGGATTCAAAGTTCCAACTTGAAAGTACAGCTCTCTCAGGCACGTGGAAAGCTTTACTGAAGAATTGGTTTCACATCCTCAGAAACTTAAGCAATTTTCAAATAGATCTGTTCAGTGAAAGATTCAAGTTGCTTTTTCTGCCACAAAGAAGAATATACATCACATAAACTATAACTAGAACAGTATGTATTCCTCAGTCCAGATTATTTTGCTCATCTTGCCTTCTTTATGTCAAAAATCCATGAAATATCCTGGCGTAAGGAAGATGTACTCCTTTTGTAAGACATTTAATGCTCTGTGACTAGAACAGCTCATCTCCACATGTAAGCTGATCAGCTACTCCATTTATCAGGTTTACTGAAACTGTATTACAAGTAAATAACGAAAACAGGTTCTTAGCAATCTAAGACCAAAAGCTTATTTCAGTCTGCACCAAAAACAGACTGAAACAATTCCCTCTGCCCATATACAAAAAATTTTGTTTGACATTGCCATTGCAATTACACTTAAGTAAGAAACTTTACATCACTTCCTTTCAAAAGAGAAAAGGAAGGGGTACAGAAAGACCAACCAAAGATGCTACTCATCTCTGTATATTTGGGGAAGCTCTCTAATGAAGTTTAAGCATTCAAAAATTCAGTGGTAACAGGGTGGTATCAAAAAAAACAAAAGGAAAAAAAGAGAGGAAGACAGACAAATACAAGAGATTGAGTCAATTTGTCTTAAGCTAAATGCCAACACAGGTAAGGTATAGACAACTCTCTCTTCCTTCATTGATTCTACAACATAATTGCACTTTCAGATACCTAGAGTTACATAAGATCTCTCAGGAAAGTCCTAATCACTCTCTACAACTGCCTTAAAGGAGGCTGTGGCAAGGTGGGGATCAGCCTCTTCTCCCAGGTAGTAGCAATAAAATGAGAAGGAATGGCCTCAAGTTGTGCCAGGAGAGGACTGGATTAGATATTAGGAATAATTTCTTCCCAGAAGTGGATGGGCATTGGAACAGGCTGTCCAGGAAAGTGGTGCAGTCACTGCCTCTGGAGGTGCTTAAAGAAAGGGGAGATGTAATACTTAGGAACAAGGTGTAGTGGGCAATATTGGTGGTAGACAGATGGCTGGACTGGATTATCTTAGATGATTCTTAATGATTCTATGTTTCCATGATAATAACAATTTCCAAAGGCATCACACAACTGACATTTTTTTCATAGTGGAAACAACAACTCAGGAAATCTGATAATAAACACACTACTTCCTAGTAAGGTTTGAAGGATATATATGATTTTTAAATGTTTTCATAATCAGTACAGATTTTTCTGCATAGAGTATGGAAAACTCTAGCATGTTGTCATTCCCTGTTCTTAACCTTTTTCAGTCCTCACACAAAGCTTCTGATAAGGAGTTTCCACAATCCCTTCATTCTCTATCTTTGGTATTTCATCATTGTTCATTATCTTTAATATTACTCAAGTACACTTTCCAATTCAATGCTGTTCTAATAACTGACATTCCATACTGGACTTTGTTCAAGTATTTGTTTGCAGGTAACGTTAAACTGCATCCACTACTCCCACAAGGAGCGATCTGTCTGTATTAAAAAAACTGTTCCTACCTTATACAGATGAGATACAGTCAACAAAAAAATGCCAAATCACAGAATCATCTGGGTTGGAAAAGAATTTCAAGATTAAGTCCAACCATCAGCTGATCTATTGAGTCCCATCACTAAACCATGACCCCTCGTGCCACATCCAAATGTCTCTTTTAATACCAACATAGAAAGGGACCCCATTGATTCCCTGGGCAGCCTATGCCAATGCTTGATCATCCCCTCCATGAAGAAATTATTCCAGATGTCCAGTCTAAATCATTCCTGGTGCAACTTGAGACTTTTTCCTTATGTCCTGTCACTTGCCTCCTATGCAAAGAGACTTATGCCATAGAATCTCCTTTCAGGTAGCAGCAGAGTTGTAGAGAGCAATGAGTTCTCCCCTCAACCTCCTTGTCTCTAGACTAAATAACCCCAATCCCCACAGCCACTCCTCATAATTAGTTCCTTCACCAGCTTCACTGCTCAACATCCTTCTTCCAGTGTGGGGCCCAAAAGTGAACACAGTATTTGAGGTGCAGTCTTACCAGTGTTGCAAACAAGGGGGCAATCACTCCCCTAGTTCTGCTAGCCACACTATTTCTGACACAGGCCAGGTTGCTGTTGTTCTTGGACATCCAGGCACATTGCTGATGTGTGCTCAGCCAGCTGTTGACCAATACCCCCAGGTCCTTTTCAGTTGGGCAATTTTCCACCCACTCTTCCCCAAGCTTATGCCACTGAATGAGGTTATTATGACCCACATGCAAGATCCAGCACTTAGTCCCGTTGATATGCTTAGGCTAGTACTCCTTTATGATCTATGATCAATAAAAAATAACCACATCACTGTAAATGCATTTAAAACTAAGTGGTTCACCTTTTAGCATGAAATTCCATTCTAATAAAACTATCTATAGATGAAAAATGACTTGATTTCATAACTATGTTATTCACAAAGCTGAACGACTTCTTCATATAAAAAAACAACTGACATATCAATTTCATTTTTGGAAGGATAAGGGCTAGACATGTAGAACTAAGGTACACTCCTTATTAAATGCTATATTTTTGGTAAGCAGCAAGAAAGTTAATGAAGATTGAGTAATCACCTACTTCAAAAAGTTCCACGAACTCATTCCAGGAGTTTATAAAACAGCACATTTTACAGCATAGCCCATGGGTTGTGATAATATGCCATTCATGGGTCATGTTCATGCCTGCTTTTTATTCAACACAGCAGACTGAAATAAAGGCGTGCAACTGATCCACTGCGTTTATTAAAAGGGTCTTTTCTCTACCAACATTATAATCTTCCCTTATAACCATGTCTGAAATGTTACCAAAGTGTGAAGGCTTTCCATTCCTTCCTGTAACAAACAAAAATATCTCAGATACATGTGCCATACAGATAGAACATTACACCTTCCCAGGAATTTTAAATAGAGTACTTGTTGGATATACTCTCAGGGTAAGATCCAGTTCATTTTACTTAATAGCTACCTCAAACTAGGTGTCTTGCCCAAACTAGTCATGGAGGCTGCCTTTGTAGTCAGGGGACAGAAATTTCTTTTATCTCTGGAGGATATAAGGGTATAAGACTACCACTCAAGGAAAAAATCAAAATAATTTACCCCTTGTATTTAAAAGTTAATACACCTATTTGAAAGTTAACACACAGCATTTCTTTTAACAACATTGTTAGTTCAGTAAAACTAAGCTGGTTTGAAGACAACATAAATTAAGATTTAATAATGTGATTTCTAAACTTACTAATGTTAAGATTATCACAAAGATCAACTCATTTAAAAATTAATATGTAACCTGAAAAGACAAAATTGAAAGCAAAAAACTGCAGGTAAGTCACTACATAATTGTAATTAAAAAAGCATAATTTTTGTATAAAATCCTCCTACTTCATTTGAAAAGAAAAACAAACTACAGTAATTCTTGACTAGCACTTGGAGTTGTCAAAATGCTCTTCATCAGTTTCTGCTGTGACTTTAGCTATTTCTAGGTGTATTTTATTCCTTTTATATTTTTGCATCGTAAGACAAAAATCACAAGTGAGAACGAGAACCTGAAAATACCCAATGCTAAATGAAGTATTTACATCATTTAAGTCTTCTAATTACAAAATGTGTGTTAGAGTAACTACAACAACAGCCTGTTGTTGAACAGTTTCC
The DNA here is from genome assembly GCF_019232065.1 of Centrocercus urophasianus. Taxonomy (NCBI): domain Eukaryota; kingdom Metazoa; phylum Chordata; class Aves; order Galliformes; family Phasianidae; genus Centrocercus; species Centrocercus urophasianus. The sequence goes on along the minus strand of NW_024885532.1, from coordinate 31,896,246 downwards.
ATGAGGAACAACATTTGATGGGGATGATATTAGGTGCCACCCCCCTCCCCTTTCTTAATTAAATTTTTATTTTGGCAGGAAACTCAGTGGGGAAGCAGCCAACTTATCTCAGCGGCTACTGGGTGGAGAACTCCTGGATCTGGCAGAAAGTTGATGGTATTGCTCCTAATGCCCTTGAACTTGGCTATCAGTAGTGGTGGAACACTCATGAGAATCACAAAGAAGCTCGAGGCTCTGGTAACTTGGGAGACAGAACAGAACAGCAATTAGCATGGAAATCAGTACATTTCCCTCTGCTGAGAAGCAAGGCTTATCAATGTTAGTGAATTTCCAGCACAACAGGCTTCTGGCATGCAAATAAGCACACTGAAAATGAGCACAACAGGAGCTGGAAGTGAACAGAAAAGAATACCCTGAATGGAATGGACGTACAAGAATCACCGAGTCCAACTCATGGCTCCTCGCAGCACCACCCAAAATCCAATCCCCATGGCTGAGAGCACTGCCCAAACGCTGTCTGAACTCCAGCACTCGGTCCTGGGCAGCTGTTCCGTGCCCACCGCCCTCTGGCGCAGCCCCTTTCCCTCACCCCCAGCCGCCCTCCCCTGACGCAGCTCCATGCCGTTCCCTGTCTCTGCCACACAGAGCAGAGCTCAGCGCTGCCCCTCCGCTCCCCGTGAGGAGCTGCAGCCGCCATGAGGCCTCCCCTCAGGCTCCGCACACATCTTACCCTTTAGAACCCTCACAACCCCCGCAGCCCTCCTCTGGATGCTCTCTAACAGTTTTATGTCCTTACACTGTGGGGCCTAAACCTCCACCCGCTGCTTGAGGTGAGGCTGGATCAGCGCAGAGCAGAGCAGGACAATCCCTTGCATCACCCAACTAGCTCTGCACACAAACAATACAGAGAGCTGCAATCAACAGATCGAGAAACCAAGGCCACTTCTCAATACAGAAAATGGGTGAATTCACTGTGTGGTGCAGATCTGACCGGATGCTGCACATCCAGCTTAGCAGATTTCCTGTTCTGATGTACTACTAGCTGTGCACACATCATTTTAATACACTGGTAGTAAAAAATACCTTTATCAAAATAAAAAAAAAACACTACTATCTGATGACTAGATGTGGTCTCTTTGTTTTCCTTTGACTTGTTCACATTTTCATGGTCAAACTCATAGACTTTTTTCCAGACAGAAGTTCAACAACCTGCTCCTCAAAACTCAAGGATGATACTGAGAAGGTTTCACTGCAAAGAACTGCAACCACCAGAAGTCATCAAGTACTGAAATTTCAAGACTCACCCCAATGGCTCCTAGAATTCCTGTGCTCATCTACTTGAATGAATGCTGTTTCCTGAGACTCTACTGCACTCACTTTGCTAGAAGCATCAAGCCTGCAGTAGATGACTGAAGAAGTTGGCCAAATAAAGCTCCTCTGGCTCTTCTTGTCTGTGTGTAGTGGCTGCAGCAAGAAGCCTAGCACTGCTAACAGAAGCCTGGGCCATGACTGCCAGGTTCCGAGGTTCCAGCTCAGCTGCCAGCAGCACATATTTTGGGGAGGCCAAACTATCCCGTCACAGAATTTATTTTTCCACTGGTAAGTTTAAACTACTCCTTCGCTTTATGAAATAAGAAGAGGCTTTATAGTTTAAGGAATTCTCTGCTTCGTTCTGTAACAAATCAGAGTATTTCTCTCCCCTCTTTTATTAGTTACATAAGCTTGAAGCTTTGAAGACATCCTCAATTCATTCTCACTTGAAGAAACAACTTAATGAGTTTTGGGGTGCAGATGTTACAGTCTATGCCTGGGGCTACCTCTGAGGAAATCCTAGAGCGTTTGCTGAGTGGCAGAAGCAATTCTTTCAGAGGTATGCACCTACTTCTTTGGTTAACTTACTTTCTTTATTTCTGGTCTGAACACCAAATTTTATAGAATTACATCACCATGATTCTAGAATTTCACAATAATAAAAAATTCCAATAAAAAGTTCTAAAGCCACTTCCTTTACTGCAGTTTCTAATCTTGTTTAGAATAACAGAAAGTTAATTTCATGAAACCACATCTTGAGCTGCCCTCGTAACTTGCTTAATGTCAGCACTCCTTCGTTTTTCAGTGTTGTGCATTTCTGTGTTAGGAGTGGGAGAGAGCACAAAGTAAACCAACCCAGAGACATCACTGACATTTTAGAAAGCAAGTCAAGCAAGAGATTAGAATTTCAATTTATAACACTTCTGTGTTTTTATTATAAAACGATAAATAAATCTAGCAAGGCATGGAATGTAAATATTTTTGCAGTTGTTTACACTGGGGAAGAGGAAAGGAATTTAACATGCAATTAACCACTTAGGTGATTCAAGATATGTACCATATGGTCTCTGGATTACTTAAATTAAAGAAAAATATTTCACTTTCATTTAGAAACCATTAATGGAGTTGAACTACTATAGCAAAATCATTTAAAACTCTTCAGCCTCTTCTACCCGCAAAGGGACTGGGGGGAAGAGGGGATGTGGGAGACAACAAAGAACATCAGCATCAAAAAGTTGTACTTATGATTGCTCCACAATCCTTAAAACACAGATACAAGACAGAGATAGGAAAACTGATTTTAAATTCTGACCTCACTTCAGCATATTGAGAGACAGCATTACCTATAAATTATAACCAGATTGAAAAGTAAAGCCTAAAAAGTCATACTAACAGACAATTCCACAGTTTCTAACATGTAATTCCATACACATACACAAACATGCAATACACAGTCAGACCATTCAATTGCCATTGAATCATTTTTAGCACTGCCTAAGTTTTCAAGGCTCATAAGCCCCAGATGACTGGATTCAGGTAACTGAGCTCTCCTTCGGATACAGATTTCATATTGAAGCCTAAGTTTTTTATGATACATTACCAATTAAAGCAAATTTTAAGCACTGACCTCTTACTAAAAAAAAAAAAAAAAAAACCAAACATCAATGCTTCTTAAAATAAGCTCTTATAAAACCCAAGAAATATGCTAAGCAACGTTGTAACTGCAAAATATTATTTGCCAGTACAACTTCATCATGTGAATTACCTGTACCTACACTGGTAGATGATAGCTACTATATAATATAGTAATGCTCACTTACTATCTTTTGCCAAAGCCATTTCAGATAGATCGTGATTCTGAGCTTGAATCTCCCATAAAATCCAATGTGAACTTGAAGAAATGACTTCTTGGCCCTCTCTGTTTAAAGGCCAGCTCCTCGTAAGACTGAGTGATTGTACTTCTACTCTCGTTCTTTTCTGATTTGGCTGCAAGCTTTTTTACACAGGGAAGAATTTCCCACTGTGTTTGAAGAGTATTTCATTCCAGTTCTTTAGCTTATATTTACAGAAATTATAATTAGTTTTATCTATCACTATCAAATATAGCAGTACTGCAATCCTGGGGAAAAACAGAAACATGAGATGTGAGAACAAAAATACGTATGACTAAACAAAGCAATCTGCATTTAAATATATAGAGATATTTTAGGTATCTATAAAAACATATAGGTATCCCAAAATGTTACCAAGTGATGTATGCAACTACTTCCTTCACTTTTTTTTTCAAAATGCTACTCAATGTAAATGCTATCACTAATGTATGTTTGAATTTCATGTGGCTAACACTGGCTAAAAGAATTTCCTTAAAAGTGCTTCATATCTTCTGATATCTGTACACACTCTGCTGCTGTAGGTAGTTGCCCAGTGAATAGTGTCGTATTACCACTAGAAAACAAATCTTCACAATATATGCCATCAGTATTTTCTTTATCATAAAATGAACTCAACTCCAGAAAGACAGAAACCCAAACAAACCTTGAAGGGTGACTTTAAGAGCTTTTGAAAGATGCAGCATCTACATTCATAATGGACTGAGTAGGGCACCAATCCTTTTGAAATGGCTTTTAGCTATTAATTATTTATAGAAATATCACTCCCCTGGAGTTCACTGTGTACTTTTTTATTAATCTTTTCCTCAAACCCAGACTCTTCAACTTGATTTTATAGTATACTTTTAAGAAGGTTCATATGAAAACTAATCCAGTGATTTGCACTTTGTGTAAACTCTGGTTTCCAACATGGCAAGGTAAAAGATTACTTTGAAGAGGTTACACAAACTTCAAGAGGTTGAGTAATGATGCATGACTTCATCTCTCTTCAAAACACTCAAAAAAGCTGAATAAGAGCAACATCAGTGTCTCTTCAAGTAATTTTTTTGGAGGAAAAGTAGAAAAGCAATCCATTAAGAACACCCTCTATCTTTATTATGAAACGTATGTTTCTGTGATCAAGAACCAGGGTTTCTTTAAGATTTCCTATAATGGAAATCCTGTAACTGCTGGGTGTGTTGCCCTCTTCAACAGTAGAGGGAAAAGATTAACAACTTTTAAAAGATTTGATATCAACCACAATGACATTTGTTGTATTGTCAGCCATCTTTTTTCCCTTCCACTACTGGTTGTTCATAAGAAACAACTGACCGTTGTCTCAATTCCAATTACAGGTTTTCAGTACCAGAACATATATGCTTATGTGTACCCACCTAATTTTTCTTTGCTAGAAAATTACCTTAATTTTTTCAACTTCTTACAGTGTTCATGTTTCTAAAGCTATCATCTTTCCAAATCCTTTTCTTTGTGCTTCTTTTGCATTGCTTGCATCTTTTTTATGTCATTCACCTACTACAGGACACAGCACTTGGCCACTGCTAAGTCCCCAACACAAAATACCAGAACACCCAAAAAACATAAGCAAAGCTTTAGCAGCATCTCATAAATCACGCTCTTTGGGCATTTAATGCTCTTTTAAATACTTCTATATTTAATTGGTTGCAAATGATTTTAGACTTATTTTGAAAGGCTAAAAATCTCAACATTCTGAACTCTCCAAATCCTCTGGATTGTTCAACATATCCAAATACAAGATCTTGCACCTCGGTCGAACCAATTCTCACTACCAACACGAGCTGGGAGATGAAAGGGTTGAGCACAAGACCTGCTGAAAAAAAAACCTGGGGGTACTGGTGGATGGGAAGCTGGACATGAGCCAGCAATGTGCCCTCCTGGCAGAGAAAGACAACCATATCTTGGGCTGCATCAAAAGCAGCATGGCCAGCAGGGAAACAGAAGTCATGCTGCCCCTCTACTCTGTGCTGTGAGACTTCACCTGGAGTACTGCATCCAGATGTGGAGTCCTCAGTACGGGGAGACGGGGACCTGCAGGAGCACATGCAGAGGAGGGACAGAAAACTGATCCAAGGGATGGAACACCTTTCCAATGAGGACAGGCTGAAAGATCTGGGGCTGTTCAGCCTGGAGAAGGCTCCGAGGTGACCTGGTAGTGGCCTTTCAATATCTAATGGGGAGCTACAGGAAAGAAAGGGACAGACTCTTTAGCAGGGTCTGTGATGACAGAACAAGGGGAAATGGCTTCATGCTTAAAGAGGGGAGATTTAGATAGAAGGAAAAAATGTTTTACAGTGAAAGTGGTGAGACACTGGAACAAGTTGTCTAGAGATTTGGCTGATGCCCTGTCCCTGGAGGCCTTCTTTATGACCTTTAAAGGTCCCTTCCAACTCTAAGGATTCTATGATTTTATCATGACCAGTACAAGACTGCAATACTGAAATTCAAAAACCACTTTGTTTCCATGGTCTCCACTTTTGAACTGTGGTGTACTTTAATACCATTGAGCATGAGGTCAAGTTACCTTCAAACTCTTAAGAAAATGCTCTTAGGAAATAAAAAGAGGTATATAGCTCTTCTTTTGCTCTCAGGTGTTCTTGAACACTATAAACAGGAGCTGGGAATCAGGCAACAATGCCTGCTGCAGAAAGACATTTAAACCTATCTCCTCTCTGCTGGGAAGCAAGTTCTGACTCTCTGCTACACATCAAATTCTCTTCAGCTGACCAAATTACCAGATGTCTTTATATGCACCTTATTAATGAAACCTTTACGCCCTCAGCAACGATGGGCAAGCCACAACTTCCTGTAGTGCCTGATAAGACTCCACAAGCAAGCATATTCCAAATGTTATGTAACATCTCATCCATTGACTTCCTCTGTGAAGAACACAACAGATGCAATCCCAGCAAGTTCAATCAAGGATCTAAGTGGGGCCTTCCAAGGTCAGGATCCCTGTCTGGGCAGAGTCCCCCCAGCTGCAGGAAAAAGAAATACTAACAATTACATTGGTGATACACCATTTTTTCATACACTTCTTCCCTCTAGGGTATCTCTAACAATAACTACCTTGTTTTCTGTTGGCAAACTAACAAATCTGGTCTTACAGATGTTTCGGTCTCTAATCAGTAGCATCCATAGGCCATTAAAAAATTCTTTTATTGCCAAAGAAAACTGCACTCTGGACAGAAGTATACAAGCACAATTAAACCTGTAACTTGATGTAATTTTTAGGACACAAGTAGAAGAGGTCCTTCTGGAATAATGCGTATTTAATGTACTAGAACAAAAAGGTATATTAGCAAGTTATTTAATCCCAAAAATATCAAAAGCCTCCCTGCACAGCAACATCTTCCCTTCTGCCACATGTAATTATAATTAAGTGTGGGGATTAATGTCAACATTACATTTTATACTCAAGTACCTATACAGAGACCCATATATTTATATGGATAGTGTACAAAGTCAAATGAAATCCTTATTGCTGTAGGAGATCCAGATCAGCACCTCCCAGCAAACCTCTGGATTGGAATGAAAAAAAGGTCATTAAGACAAACACTTAACATACACTTATATAATATACTTTTTTTTTTTTTTTTTTTTTTTTTTTTTTTTTTTTTTTTTTAAGAGGAACCCAAATTTCAAACCATTTTGCTATTTCACAAAGAAAATTCAGGTATGACCATTTGGGCAGCTGGTGCTTATAGCAGAACTACTTCATTACTGCAAACTCTTTCCTGTACCTGCAGGAGGCTGCAATCTTCACTATCAACTCAGACCCAGTTTATCCTGTGTTTCATATTTTGTTTCCAAAACCCACAGCAGGAGATAGGAATTATTATGCTTGGCACAGGACTAACAAAGGTTTATCATTAAATTTTGATGACTGTCTCCAAGGGAAGTAGTTTTTAAGTCTGAACTTTGGGGACAGGCAGAGGACTAATCAACAGATTGGGGGGAGAAACTTTGATCATGTTTCAGGCTGATCAAAGGGTCACTTGATACTTTTTAAGAAAGCCTCTCTGGACATCTCAGACACAAAGGTAGAAGAGACCAGGAGTGATATGCTAAAAGCAGACAGTCATCAATTGCAAGGCAGGCCACAGTAAATGCAAACTGGCATCACTGTAGATGAGAAGTAAGCTATGATTTGAAGAAAAATCATCAGAAAAGGCAGAGCACTGCACTCTTCAGAACACACACATTTCAACACCAAGTACATTTGGGAAGATATGGCAGGAAAATGTGCAGTCATTAATATTTGGTTTATTTCTTAGAAGAGTAAAGAAGATTGCTTCCTTTTTAAGGATTCAAGAATCCAGCTTGTGTAAAATTGCTATTCATTTTCAAAACTCAGTAACAGATCTCTGGCAACAAAACCACCAGACACTACAAAAACAGGCAAACAGATACAGTTTCTTGTCCCGCCTGGCAGTCATCAAATTCTGGACTTAGTAAGAGAGCAAAGAAATCCCAGAGGAATTTCACCTATCAAAAGCCAGCAGCAAACTAGGTATCCTTTTGGAAAGCTAAGAATTGGCCAGCCAGAAATTGAGATTTGCATTCCTCTGGAAAACAAAGTCTTGTGGAAAGTTGTGTTTCTGTGCTCCTGTCGGTACAGTCTCTACTCTTTCCTTTCTGCCTCGCATGCAACACTTGCATCAACACAGCCAGTGTCAATACTGGTGCACACACTGCCAACCACCTCAATGCCTGTAAAACCTATCTCAATGGCAAATACAGACTTTGACAGGATTTTTTTCCCTATATCCCTCCTATTGCTGGCACACAAGATAGGATATTTCCTGAGGAGAATGCTTGGTTCATCTTAAAATAGGCATCACTACACAGGAACAACAGCATTTACTTACTAGGCATAGTTTAAGTTCCCCATTTTGATAGCACTGTAACAAAAAGATGCAGAGAAACTGTCCTACTATCTGAGCTGTGCCTCTGAAAGACTGTAATCCATCTGCTCAAGACATTTGTTGTGAATACTTCAAAAAATGCATCTACATGATAAGGCCGAAGCCCAAGGATATTTATTAAATTTATTTGCCTGTCAAGAACTGTAAGAGTGAATTAAGGTGAATTTTGTCAGGAAATAATAACAGATGTTTGTGCAGCCCTCACAAACATTGCTATTATGGTAAACTGCAAGAATTACTTTTACCCAGCACCATTAAAATTTAAGATATACAGGCCTGAAATAATAATTCATAACTGAGTCTAAGCAGCTAGGAAGCAAGTAATATTCTAATTATCAAAACATTTTTCTTTGTCAAATTTATCCGTGCACAGCAAAACGACAGATGAAAACAGCAGCTGGTTTCTTTTACCATATTTCAATGTCTAGCACCAAAATGAAAGGAATATCCTCCCATCAATTAGAAAAAACCTTTCAATCTACATGACTTTTACTTTTTTCCATTTTGCAAATTAAGCTGAAAGCAAATCTTAAGTTCGTAAGAAAAGTTCCAAAATTAGCAAGCCAAATTACAGGCGTGAATTAGTCTACAGAGTGCTATTGCCTTTCTAATGTCATTTCTCATTAAATTTTACTGAAATTTAGACTGTATTGAAGTTCTTGACCAGACACATTAATTTTACATTCAGTAACTGTGAAGAACATAGACACTCTGATAATTCAAGAGTTCACAGTATTTTTTGTTAGGATAAAGCTCCTTGCCAAAAACTTGTTACTGCTCCTCATATTGAGGCTACATTTATTATGACATGCTGCACTCCATTGAAGGCAACAGCTAAAAATATATTTTTTTAAATAGAACAAAAAATGCAGGCTAACTTCGAAAGCAAGGAACTGTTCCATTCATAGGATAAGTAACACTTGCAGATGAGTGGAATAAAACAACTCACTAAATTATTAAGATGTCAGACATCATACTCTGAAGATATCTTGATTCCTCTTCTCCAGCTTTTCCCAGCCAGCAGAAGCAGCATTTTAATGGGGAAAGAACTTAAGCTGGATCTGATAACTTCCCTCTCTGAGAAAGGGGGTAACGTTTCTGGCAAGGAAAAAAGCATTTTCAGATGCCCATGTGAAATGCAAGACAAATGCACTACTGGTCACAGTGAAGACCAAAATTATGTCGTTCAGCAGAAATCAAGTGTTTAAGGAATACTTTCAACCTGTGCTACAGAAACAACATGAAAGAATAAATGACATGCCAGAAGTCACAGAAGTACAGTGGGAAAAAACTCTCTTTGAAGTTCTACTTCATAGTGACTATCTTTCACATACTGACAGTGATGTTATATAAAACCCAACATGCAGTACAGTGTTAACTGCCTTTCAAGACAGACCTCTGCAAATCTAATATAAACCCACTTCCCAATGTTTCCAGTGTGTTCCTTGATTAGAATGCACTGGAAACAATAAGAGTAAGTTATTTAGTTCAATAACAGTGTTCAATAATAGTGTTAAGCTACAGTCATACAAAAATGAGTGTGGAAGCTTTCCTGAGCTGTAGGGAACCTGTTTGAGCAGCGGGTTGGACTTGATGATCTCTAGAGGTTTCTTCCAACCACTACGATTCTGTGAAAAATGTGTTACTTATCTAACAGTGATTTTTAGCTAAAAATGTCCAACACTCAACTCTCTGGATAAAGTAACTAAAACAAAGAAAACTCATTCATCATGACAATACAACAATAAGCATTTGAGTATTGGGATTTGGGTGCAGGAGAAGCAGGGTATTAATACGCAGAATAGTGTAGCAAACTTTTTTATTTGGTACAGTTCTACTCACTGTATTAGGTACATGTGGCAATCCATAAACTTTCTCCTGTGTTTCCTTTAAAATTTCTGTGGTTGACTTCTGTAGAGGATGTTTCCCATGGTAGATTTGGTCCAAGGCAGAATAAAAGACCTAAGGACATAAAACACATTTGTCTTAGGCACATGGTATTGGTCTGTGACAATAAAAAAGGCATGCTTACACTAAAAATGTGAACATTTTCCAAGGACTGTATTCATTCTGTTTGACTAAGCTATCTTCTAACAAACCGAAGAGAGCTTAGCCATGACCCACAGTCATTAATGACATGGCTAGATTTGTGTCCTAAATAGAGACACTGAGCAAGAGAGTCAGGCACTTAACAAACACCAAACAGACAAAGCTGAGCAAGTCCTTAGCTCTTTAAGAAAAGTGACAGCACTTACAGTTGCAAGGGCGATTGAGAACATTACCAATGGTAAGCACCATGAATAGGCCTGAAAACAAGCTGAACTGACAGCCCAGTAAGACTCACTTTCTTCAATCAGCCTAGGCCTCCCTGGCTCAGCACGAGTTATTTCACACTGACATCCCTTCCTCTCCAAAAACCCAAACCAAATACCAGGCACTTCAGCATCTGTTCACAGAATTTGGCATCCTGCTTCAGCTCAGCCTTGATCCCCTGTTTTTCTAACTGCCTGTTTTGTTAGGACCCGTTTGCAGTTGCTCCTACTGCTCCGCACAAGACGAAGCAGACTGTGTGGTGGAGGACCCTTCCTAAAGGAAAATTAGGAGTCAAGTAGCTTGTGGTCAGAGAACTGGAGCAACACCTCAACTCACAGCCAGGAAGTGGGGAAACAGGAGCTGAAGGCCGGTGAAATGGCCTGCCTAAAGAACAATGCAGTGTTAGAGAGCAAGGGAAATGAGTCACTGAAGCCAGCTATAAGCTTTCCCCTGATCCTGGCACATGTAAAGCGTGGGAAGCAAGCTATGAGCCAGGCCACCTGGAAAGCATTGTAAAAAAAATCCATCCCTGAAAATAAACTTGGATGAACTTTATATCCATAAGCATTCCCATCTATGAACCACAGTTCTGCATGTTTACTCAGGCCTTTGAAATGGGAAAAGGAGACATATCCCAGGTCCACAGGATTTTAGATAATACAGCTGAGGAGCATGCTAACACTTAACATTAAGCAGCAGTTAGACAACCATTTCTACTTGCAGTAAAATACATTTCCCAAAGGACCTAAAAATATAAAAAGGCCATCAAGTAGTTATCTATGTGCGTGCAGTCTTTCCTTTCTGCAGTGACATTATGTATCAGCTTAACTCAATTCTGCACTTCTTTCTCACTCCCTGTCCACTTAATTACTATTCATATGTAAATAGTCACGGATCTTCCAGTGAAGTTAATGCTGACTGAAAGATGCTGTATGGCAAAGGCTTTCTGAACATAGAGATTCCTGTATCTTTCCTCTTGACTAAGTGATTACATGAGCTGGAAGAAAACGGAGAGATTTTATAATGCAAAAAAAAACAGTGTTATTTCTTATTGTCCCATGACAATAGACTTATTTTCTGAAAGGACAACAAAAGGACCTTCAGGCATTTTTCCTCCTGCTGCAAAAACTTGCAAGCATTTTGAATTCTTTTAAAGGTCAAATCCTGCAAAGCATCTGGTCATCAATACAGAATATACTCACTGCAAAGCCTGCAAAAAAGACATAGTCATTAATCGCAGTCTTTTTAGACCACATATTTAGTGCTATATACATACTTGGGCATCTACAGATTAAAATACCTTTTTATTCAATCGGTTATTATATTTTTACATTAACAATAGTAACAATGGTTATACAAAGGAATGCGTGAACTTTATATTTGCCACACAACCAACTTCTCTGGAACATTTTTTCTTAATTAATAAAGAAAATGGCCAGCCAATCTTTTTTTTTTTTTTTAATGAGTGCATACTTCTGCAGGCATTATAATTGGAAGCTCCAAAAATACGGTGCTGAAAGTAGGAAATGACTAATATTATTCCGTGTGGCATTGTGGTAGTTTGGCAGGGGTTGAGACTGGCTGAACTGTAGTTACATGAGCAATTTGAGGGCAAACAGCCTGCTTAATCGCTGCGTCACTGCCAGCACCAGTCACTTACCAGGCACCACAGGAATTTGATTCCAAAAGAGCTGGGTTTTCTCTCCCTACTTCTAAATCTACAGGGCTGGAGTTACCCGAGGACAGAGGTAGCAGCAGCCTCACAGGAGGGGAAAGATGCCCTGAGGGCTAACAGCAGCAGGGAGATCACACAGCTTAGCCCATGAGATCACTACAGTGGTGATCCCCACCATCATGGAGTGTTCCACCTCCCCTGCTGCAGGACAGGAACATTGTGCCATTTGTTCATGTACCTGTGACAGACAGTTATTCTTGTTATCCTTATTGCCCCAACATGGTTTATTTGGTCTCAAACCCTGACAGTGTTATAGCAAAAATATATTAAAAGTTGAAAATAAATCCATTTCACAGAATCATACAATGGTCTGGTCAAAGATCATCTAGTTTCAACCCCCTGCTATTTGTGCAAGGTCGCCAACCACTAGACCAGGCTGCCCAGAGCCACATCTCGTCTGGCCTTGAATGCCTGCAGGGATGGGGCATCCACAAGCTCTCTGGGCCACCTGTAATTGATGGGCATATCGATGGTATGGACGCAGAATAAAAGAATGCATATGGAAGTACTTGTTCCATCACTTTGATGATTAACAGACTGTACTCTGGCAAATTACTTGATGCTGGTGGACTTTATGTACAGAGGTCCTCCATTAAGCGTTCTCAGCATAAATTTTCTTTTGATCCAGAATTGCTTTCTCCTCCAAAAACTCCTACGCAAATTAAACATATTCTTGACCACTCTTCCTGGATTCTCAGCTATCTCTACATGAGACTCTTCCAGAGTGAAAAATGTGCATTTCAAAATCAGACCTGCTGAGAGGGCTCAGAATAGCTTCAGGTGGTACCCTCCAGGCTCACAGTGCCTGCACAGTCAACACTGGCCAGTGAAAACCAGCACCACACTGAAAGCATGTGTCAAAAACCTGTTTAAGTTTAACCAGTGAAAAATACATGTATATCCTGGAAACAGTCTGGTTTTGATTCATACATTTACAGGTCCATGCTCAAGTATTCTGATCAGTTTTAAATCACTACAAATTATGGCAAAGAGCAAAGTGCAAATATTTAACTAAGTTTTTCTTTTAAATCAACTTCAGTTAACCAGCACAACTCATGTTTGTGCACATCGCTGAGATCATCTGCATACTTTTCAAACAGAAAATTTACAAGGGGATGATCTTTGGAATTGTTTCTTTCCTCATTTCAAAAACAATGGCAATCTTTTATTAAGGCATCAGCAGAGTCGCATCACCTAAGCACTAGGTCAGCTGTAGCAAGAAAATGCTTTTGATTTAGGGGGAAAGAAAAAGAGGAGAAAATGAATTTATAAAAATTCCACAGCAGAAGCTTGCAGCTAAACGCAGCCAAACTCCCACTGTAAAAAAAAATGTGGCTGAATGCTATAATGTTACTGTTCACAACAGAGAACTGCCCTAGCAGGACTGGAAAAAAATATTTATATAGACAAGATAATACTCTAAGTTTCTTTTCTTTCTTTGAAGAAAAGTGACAGTGAAAATGTGTTTATGAGAATGACTGATCAATCACATCTGTCCTCAGAAAATAAAGACATATGGATTTAATTACTGCCCCAAACACTGAGAGAGGGAAGTTGTACAGCTGCAGTTCAGTCACCAATTTTGGTAACAAGTTGTCTTTTAGCTTTTAGTTGTCACTTTCATAGTGGACCTGCAGAAACAAGATAATTTGACTAAGGTTTATCTCTCATTCTCATTTAATGATCCAAAGGCACACAATACTTCTTCTACTGCAAAGAGCTCTCCCTGAATGATTTTGTGAAATACACAATTGTAAACCACATCTGGAAAAGCTGGTACTTTGGTCCTCTTTGAAAGCTGTGGTTTTCAAGATGTTTTCCTTTACATTTATACATTTAGTTTTAGAATCAAAGAATCACAGAATGGCTTGGATTGGAAGGGACCCTAAGAATCATCAAGTTCCAGCCCTCCTGACAGACCCAGGGTGACCAACCTGCAGATCTGGTACTAGACCAGGTTGCCCAGAGCCCCTCCAACCTGGGCTTGAACACTTCCAGGGATGGGGCATCCACAGCCTCTCTGGGCAGCCTGTGCCAGCAATTCACCACCTCTCTGTGAAGAACTTCCCCCAACATCTAATCTAAACCTTCTCTCCTTGAGCTTAAAACCATTCCCAGTTGTCCTATCACTACCTACCCGAGTAAAAAAGTTGATTCCCTTCCTGTTTGTAATCCCCTTTTAAATACTGGAAAGCCACTATGAGGTCACCCTGCAGCCTTCTCTTCTCCAGGCCAGCTCCCTCAGCCTGTCTTCATAAGGGATGCACTCCAGACCTCTGATCATAGAATATGTTAATGAAAACAAGCATGAAAATGAGTATCAAAATGAAATCCTTTTCACTAATTTTTACACATCTAGGTAAGATATCTACATTAAAATGTTAAGAAAAGTTAAAATACTTTCTGCATGTTTTCTATATAGAAAATGTGTGTCCCATTAGAACACAAAGACAATACCTGGAGTTGCATATCAGCTGCAGCACACACCTTTTTGGACTCACACAGTCTTGACACCATGTTTTTTGGCAGTGGCTTTAAAAAAAAAAATCAGAACACATTTAGAATTGTTGTAAATTTGTTAATAGTGCACTTAGTATTAAAAGAGACTGAGAAAGGAAAAAAGGACTTGGCAATACTAAAAACATCTTTGAAATGCACTGCACTGAGGAATTAAAAATGAGGAAGGAAATCTCATTTGCTAAAGCATGAAATGGAAAACTGAGATATCAGCAATAATTTACATAGCAATCAAATCCCAGTGTTTGTTCTTCTATGAAAAGTTCCCATGTTCTCTTAGATGCCTGTTAAAAATATACGACTATCTTTAGAAATAAAGAACAATGGATTGGGCAGATCAAGTCCCCACAGGTCATCCTGACTAATCCTCAAAGTAGATGTTACAATAGATTCTCCCACTGTCTTTGAGCGTAGCTCGTTTATACTTTCTTAACTTCCACAGAGCCAGCAGAGTTTTTATATGATCAAATGGGACAGCATGTGGCCTTTTACCCTTACCTGCAAAGATATGTCTGGTCACATTGATTAGTCAGTATTCATCCCTTGAAATTTTTAACAAAGTTGAACTTATTCCACACCTGTGGCAGTAAAAATTATCCATGCCATCACAGTCTGAAAGTCGGGACATTTTTCAAGTCATTAAGCAAACTCCTCTTGACTTTCTATCCAGATATTTATAAATGCATCCAAAGACTAAGAATATCTGTATACATATACAGATATATACAGATATTAAGAATATCTGTATATGAATACTTGACCTCAGACTTCTTCCACTGCTTCTGAAGCTTTTCAATAGATGTTTTTCTTAGTAAGCATTTTCTCTTTTTTTGCCAGCAGTTTTATTAACAAAGATGTTAAATATGGCTAAAATAACTGTGCCCTTGCTGAAATATTTTAAAAGTTATTACATGTTGTATAACGTATTACAGATGTTTGGTATTACACTGAACTGTAAAAGCATATCTACAATTGTACACCGTGTCGAAGAGTTTAAGAAATAATACATCAAAGTTTACAGATACTGATGGCAGAGCTGTTATGTTCAGACTGTGAAAATGATATTACTTCAAGACAAACGGTGTTAATGTTCATAGAAGAAAAAACTAACTCTGGGGAAGTAACATGTAGGTGAGGAAAACGTTATCAATTAACTCTGTGGAATCTGGAAGTTAAAGGAGATAAGGAAAACTCTCAAATTGCGCAGCTGTTTTATGCAGTAACTTGCCAAGGCTCGTAACCTCTTCTCCAAGACAAATGTTAGCTGGGTCAAGAATGGGATAGAACACCACCCACTATTTTGCCTGTCATAAATACGTGCAGCTGTTAAATTTCAGCACACAGAAATGAACCAATGAACATAAAGTCTATCCTACAGTGTACCCATGTTAGGTCAGCATTTACCCTTCCCAAATATATTAATCGACTTTCGGATCACACTAAGATTTTGGACTACCAAAACAAGAGTAAACAGGCTGTAATAAAGATGTTAGTTGTTGAGTATCTTGACATTCCACGCTGGATTTAGAATTGTTCAAAATATTATTTCACAGAATCACAGAATCACAGAACAGCCAGGGTTGGAATGGACCTCAAGGATCATGAAGCTCCAACCCCCCTGCCACATGCAGGGCCACCAACCTCCCCATTTAATACCAGACCAGGCTGCCCAGGGCCCCATCCAACCTGGCCTTGAACACCTCCAGGGACGGGGCATCCACAGCCTCTCTGGGCAGCCTGTTCCAGCACCTCACCACTCTCTCTATAAAGAATTTCCCCCTGACATCCAACCTAAATCTTCCCACCCTCAACTTAAAACCATTTCCCCTTGTCCTGCAGTTATCAACCCTTTCAAAGAGTTGACATTTAGCGATGTAGAAAACTTATTAAAGCAAGAAGCAACAGAATAATGGAAATGGCAGTAAATGTTACGCCTGGGCAATTCTCCTGGTTCTACGGACATGTGTTGTCTTATCCTTCTACATAAGCCAAGGGAGGCAAGCATTTCAATGACTCTTCATCCTACTACTAAAGCACACGCGAGTTTGCAATAACAGTTTCAGCTGTCGTGGGAGAAGCCACTGTGTAAGGAAAACTAAACGATTTTGAATGTATTTCATTATTAAGCATCAAATCTCTAGAGGTGTTCACTTCCTAGTGAAGTAGTACAGTGTGAAATTAAACAAAACTAATTTCTTTGAGAAGCACTTGTATTTTTTATATAGTAAAGCATGAGAAAACTGTAATTCATTGATTGTAATGCTTCAGTGGAAAAAAGCTAAACTTCCAAAAACTTGGCAATAGCAAATATGTGTATTTTGCACAGTTAAAATTTAAGAGTGTTAAGGCCAAGAGCATTCCCACCAGTAGCATCAAACCAGCTCCTCACCATAATGGATTTTCAACTTCATATTTCAGCTACATTAAATAATAGTAAGAGGAAGTGAAGTGTACAGACTTTCATCTGGTACACAAAATAAATAGGAAAAAAAAAATCCAAAACACTTAGACTTTGCTAATTGACATTTTGGTAAACTACTATCCCACAGATCCTCATGATTTGGGAAATTCAAGTTCCCTGTTCACTGGGGCAGAGCAGCAAGGTTTGGCGACGCGGTCAAACACCGCATGCCTGCTGGGAGAACCAGCCATAGAAACAACTGTAGCAGCTCTGATTCCCAGCTCAGAGCTGAGCATTTCTTACAGTCTCTCCATCAAATCAAAAAAATCACTCTATGGCAAATAGCTTGACCTCAAGGATGACTGCTGAAAAGGCAGCCTCTGCATTCATCCCTTTCTTCCTTCTGTTCTGCTTATGTCATATTCTAGACCAAAGTCCTGAAGGGAAAGATAGAAACGCTCTTTAGAGATTCCAGGGTCATAACTAAAAGGAACGTTCAAAGCTGCCCAGGTCACTTTCCACAGAGGATGGCTTAGCAGCACCTGCAAGAGGTCCACTGAAATAGAGGTAATGCCAAGAACCTCCAGGAAATCTTTCATCTGTTTTACAGCCATATGAATATCAAGCAAACAATGCAGATCATCTCCGCCCTGGAGAGAGCAAGCCCTACTGCTTAAGCAGATTAAAATTAACAGGAAATCACAAATAACTCTTTTGACAATACCTATTGAAAAAAAGGATGTGAGAAAAGTATAAATGTTCTTTTGTTGAAATCAATCAGTGCTAAAGCTATAAATGAAAGACCGAAATGTTTCTTCGTTTACACCAGTAAGTGCTAATGATCAGGCTCAAAGATTGTGGTCTGATCATAATTCACAAGTGAAGAAGAATTTGCCTGGCAAAAATTAGATTAAACTCAAGAACTTGAACTTATTCCTCTGGGAGTTTAAAATTCAACATTTCAGTGAACTAAAATTAAACTCCAGAAAGTTTCTGAAAGACCACAGCTTCAAAGCTTATTTCTGCAAATGTCAGGCATATGGATACACTGAAGTCTTAATTATACTATGGAAGATGAACTATGTCAGGCAATAGAAACCTTTTCTCCATACTCTGTTACAGCCTCATAGAGCCTCTTAATGAGTAGCTGATTGAAGAAAAAAATGCACCAGTGGTATTATTTTACCTATTCTGAAAGATGAGCTATCTGATAAAATCAAATTGTCATCCTCATTCTAAAAGAAAGACCTCAGTGAGCTTTGGTTATTTTAATGGAATAATTGTTGCATTTTTCAAATTTAAATATTACGTGCTTTACTTTGGGTTCCATTTTTCCATCCTTTTAGATTAAATAACCTTCAGATCTTGGCACGGATTTTTTAGCCTGTTTGCAATGGTGGCTAAAAGAACAAAATTCCCTGTGTTCCAAGTTCTCAAAGCAGGCTTAACTCCTTACTGCTGTAACAGGGACACGTTAGGACTGTTTACTATCTGTGGGATTCTTTCTGTAATCATGATAGCACAATACTGCCTTTGTAATTCCATCTCTGTGAAAAATGAAGTCGGTTCAAATTTGAACAGCTGAAATACTGGCCTTTGTTCAAGAGAGCCTCCAAAGACACACAAGCTTAAAATGATTTAGCTCAACAGACCTACCACATATCTGTACATGTAACAAACAAAATCAAACACTGTGATACAGAATGGTACACATTCAGCAGATTGTCTGCTTAACATTGTAACAACTGCACTTTAGTATGGCTTGAGTTAGTGAGCTTACCTGAATAATTCAGCTTGAGTAACTAATTAATATAGTCTTCCCTATTCCCTTGTTGTTTTTGTTTTTTTTTCCTTGGGATTTTTTCATTTTCAGTTATCTAGGAAAAATATTTTAGTGCTGGCCAGCTTTTTGAACTAAGTTCACAAGACTCGCTCCTTTTGCCATTAGAATTTGCAAGCTTTTGAGCTCCTCAGTACACAGCAGCAGAACTATCCAAAATGCACACCAAGTAGAAACAGGCTTTCCTTCAATGGACTTTGGATCATATCCTCAAGATCCATGTACATATACGCATAATATATTAACATCTTTGAAAGCTTGTCCACTACATCCTTTCTTTCTGCAACACTACTTTAAAAAAACAGTTTTCAACTGCCTGCGTGCTTTACAATCAAAATAGTGCACGCACCTTTTCCCTCCTCAGTAAGAACTGCAGCTGAGGCAGGACCAGTCTCTCTACAATTTGCTCACATGGCAAAGGCCATCAGAAGCTGAGATTATGTTTGAAAGTCATTCTGACATAATTATCTCCAGTAGGAGTGTTAAAAATGTCATCACCTAATTCAATACATATATGCAAAAACTACAGCATAAATGCAGCAATTCACCACAATTTTTCAAATTTTCTGCAGTGCTGCATCCATTAGTTGGGTCAGTCAAAAACCCTCCTTTTGTCAACACCCAGTAAAGCTATGGTGGTGCTGCTTCTGGTACAGAAAAACTCAGTCTCTTCATTTATAAGAAACCAGGTGTTCTTGTTTGTAAAAACATTTGGATGAAACGGCTTCACAAATTTCACATTTAAACTGTTTTACCCACATCTCACTCCCTCCTGGAAAAAGGGTAAAATGGGCTATTTTTTCTTTCAAGTAACTGAAAACCTAGAGAAAAAAATATTTTAACATCTCCATTCGTACATACATACAAAAAAAAAAAAAAAAAAAAAAAAAAGGCAGGAAACAAACATAGTAAAAGTAAAATTCAAATGGTTTTCTGAACAGTTGTAAACATAGGAGAGCAGGATTCTTCTATTCCAAGTACTTTTGAAAGATATATACAATGGATAAAAGTAATTCTGAGTTTCAAGAACAGAAAAATGACTGCAATCTGTTTGTATTTAAATGACAGACACAGAAATCCAGTATCAGATTCTTAGCTCAGCTTAGATGACCAACATAAGCAAAAGCAGATTTACGTAAGTTGGGTAATGATTTAAAAATACACTCTAAAACAGCAGTTTCAGACTCCTGTACTCATCTTCCAGCAAAATCCATTCTTGTCACTCTTCAAGACTAAATGTCAACATGTCAGCCTTGAGAAAAGAAGACTGAGAGGGGACCAGATCCAGGTCTATAAATATCTAAGGTGTGGGGGGCAGAATGGCGAGGCCAGGCTGTTTTCAGTGGTGAATGGAGACAGGACAAGGGGAAACGGCTGGAATCTGCAGCACAGGAAGTTCCGCACAAATGTGCACAAGAACTTCTTTACAGTGAGGTGACGGAGCACTGGAACAGGCTGCCCAGGGAGGTGGTGGAGTCTCCTTCTCTGGAGATGTTCAAGACCTGCCTGGATGCCTACCTGTGCGACCTGCTGTAGGGAACCTGCTTTGGCAGGGGGGTTGGACTCGATGATCTCTGGAGGTCTCTTCCAACCCCTACGATTCTGTGATTCTGTGAAAACTCTGAAAGGGCAAGATTTTACCACCAATAAAGAGAAGATATTTTTTTTTTTTGAAAATGCCAAATGGCACACTGTGCTTGGTTCTACAATTTTGCACTGCAACTAAACATGGTTTAGTTTTGTCAAGCCATTTTGGAAAGGCAGAGCCATAAAAAATGTTCCATAAATCTCTTTCAGATGTTCTATTTAAGATCACTGTCTGAATTCATATGCAATTGGATTTGCTCCTCAATGTTTCAGCACTACCTGAACTGTAGAGTGGACACCAGGAAGCAGCAATTTGCTGTGTGGATTAAAACATACAAGCGATGCACACTCCTGAACTGAGTACTTTCAATTCTAGATGTTAAGGAGACCTGTGGAACTGATTTCTCACATTATAGTTATTGAAATAGACATTATGCAACCTATTTTTCTAATTAGCTGTTACAGCAGAGGCAAACATAATCCCACTTTCATTACCGAGAAACATACTGAATGCTTAGTACTGGATAAAACTTAACTGAATCTTAATACTACACAACGTAAAAGGCTTTCTTGTTTTTCCATTGGTAAGTAATCTATTCCATCGTCACATCTGAGTATATTTTCGTCTCTGGAACTAGCCTCAGTCAAAAGAACAGTAAAAACATCTTTGGTTATTCTTTTCTGGTTTGTATCTCTGAAATGGTTGTACAAATCTAAATCACATCATGGTGGCATGCATGAATAATTAAGCAACCACTGAAAGTCACTGTCCCAGACAGCAATATTTTATACATTTTATGTTGAAAGCAGATGCTTAAATTAAACTTGCATAGAATAGCTTTATGCAAAAAGGACTGCAGTTTTAATGCAGAGATTCCTGACTGCCAAAATCTACATGTATCATATCTAAAATTAAGCAGTTCCCATTTCATCACAAAACGTTTCAACCACTACCCTTCACTGTGTTAAAAATGAAAGCTTTTAAACACTGCAGATCATCTCCATTTATTTTCATGATTTGTTATCTAAGCTTCATTTTAAAACAGACTTTAGACAGTTTGATGTGGAATGACTACTTCTGTCGTAACTTACCTGTAATTAAATTAAAACAACACACAAAACTTCACCTACAAGACTAGGTTTGTGTAATGCAGAAACAATGCAACCTTTGTAGGAAAAAGAGATTGGAAATTTTAACTATTTTAACAGAACTTTATATTTTAGGATCTGTTATTATTTAACAGATTACTTTCAGCTTTTCTGCAATAAGAATACAAACTTTTTCTTCTGATTAATTAAAATTATAACATTACATTAGGTTATCATCTCTTTTTGTTTCTATTTAACATACTAACAAACAAAAATGTGACATTTATTCCTATTTTCAATAATTTACATGTTTTCCCTACCTGTCCAGTTTTATAATGCCTTGCAAATTGGTTAACCACTCGATAGTCATTCGCAAAGTACTCCATCAGAATAGAGGGAACTTCAGCAAAATCAGTAGGACATCTGGTTCCTAAAGGTAGAATAATTGAACACATTAGCATCTGCCATTTCTATTAACACAAACAGTTAACTCTTTCCAAAAAGCTTTGCAATTTTCTGTTTGGCCTTTCAGTGAACTTTAATGTTCTTTCATTTCTTTCCTTTCCATAGCTTTATTGTACATACTGCCAGAAAAGCTTCATTATAATCCTACACATTTTACTATAAATCACAAAGTAAAACAAAATATTTGAACAGCTGGGTGAGGCACCTTATAAAGCTCTGGATCACACCCTTTTTAAACTAAACCAGACTGTAGCCAAACTGGCCCTACATGAAACATGGAATCTATTTAAGTGTTCTAAACCTAAATCAAACTACCATGTAAATAAAACACTGCTTTAATCCCATTCACAATTACAATTTTTACCTTCCATCAGTTTGCTGAGCTTACTTATGCTTTATATTAGCCTTATTTTACAATACAAAGTCATTCATCCAAGGAAAACTCTTGCAGATTGAAGACATGTTCTGAATAAATGCAGAGGTAGTGTCTCTGCAGTTAGTATCTTCAAAAACCATTTTATCCAAAATCTTATTTTCTCTAACCTTTACCAGCATCTCACACAATCAAAGTTATTAAGAAGTATAATACATCACCAAACCAATTTCTGGTTTCTAAATTAAATGTAGGGGTGCACGAAGCTGCTGTTTGAATAACAAACCTACCAGGTCATCACATCTATCCCCATGTGCTAGAGGCAATGCCAACATTCAAATCTAGTCTTAAATGTAATGTCTTTTGCTTTGCTATTCCTTCCTGAAGCCTATTTTTTGCTAAACCACTCATTTAGTTTTTACCAATCTTTCTCTAATTTTTAACTGAATTCACAATTTGTTTATATTTACCGACCAATACAGTTCTTTAGTATTAACTGCATTTCTCAGACTAGTTTTTACCTCCTAAATTAAGAATAACAATATCCTACATCTCTTCTCTGTAGCTGCTCCATTTTGAATTCATCTTCAGACCAGAGGCATGAAACTATGCTCCAGCACTGCACAAGGTTTCATCTACATCTTTCTGCATCTATCAAATACTTAATTCCGACAGAAACACTTTCAAATCACATTTGGCCTTTCACAGACACGAGCTACTTGTAATTCTCCATTAGCACTTACAACAGCTATCCTTCACTTCACTGTTTAAACATCTGAAACAGAAATTCTTTTTGCATTCTTTAAACAAATGACTTGCATTGTGTCATTCTGAATTACAATTTACTTCTAACAGTGCGATATTCAGTCATCCAGCTCCTCTAATACAATATCCTAATCCTTTTGTGCCATTACATTTCATTAGCACTGTCTTTTATTTGTTTGAAAATCATGAGGAAATAGTCTTAACTGAGGCTGGTCTCAAAACAAATGCCTGTAGAACTACCCCAACACCCTTCTAGCCTGTACATGCTTTCTCAATATTTCTTAATAAAATCATATAAATCTTTCTATAACCATTAAAAAGAAACCTAAACAATCAGATTATCTGAAAGTCAGAAAGGGTAATTGAGTTCTTCTATGAAACAACTGCAGGCATACTGCGTGGGGAAATTAAAATGAAATACAAGCTAGGTTAAAAAAAATCTTCCATGTACTAAAATTACGTATTAGCTTAAAAGAAAGCATATCTTAAGTCATAAATGTACAGCATTATGTGAGTCTGGGGCTCAGCAGCAGCAGAATAGGCTCCTGAATATTTGGGAATGCTAATCAGAAAAGAAAGGGAGGAGTAAGAAAGATTTAAACAACTCAATGCATCTTCACTTGAATTTAAAACATTTTTGTTCTTGCAATAGCTTGTAATCATCTTTTTTCCACTCTTTGCCACTGTGGTGTCTCATGAGAGCAGTCTGCCTCTAACAGACATCACTGGGATGAACCATCTGATTGTCACACATTCCAAACCCTAAAAAATTGTTCTCTGGAGAAACAACACAACCGACCTCTGATGCTGCTTTTGCAATGCTAGCTATGAATTGAAGCCCCTTAGGAAGCAGGACTGCCTAAGGCAATTCTGAAACCCTACACAAGCTCACAAAAAGCCCAAGCCTCAAAATGAGCAATTTCCTGCCCCTTCAAGTCTTCTTGACATGATTATGCACGTGATTCACCACAACTGGAGAACCTCACTAAAGTGGCTACTTTGGGTATGCATTTACCCCTAAAGATCTGCAAGAGTGAGGCCAGGTGTGTGGAAGGGCTGTGGGAGAGCAGTTACCTGCCTCGAGAGGTACTCAAACCTTACATTGAAAGAGTACACTTTTTTTTTTTTTTTTGGCCTTTACAATGTCCAGTAATAACATACTTACAAATAGTTTGGCCTATTTCAGCTTCAACTGGAAGATTTTAGAAAAAGCACTTTGTCTTTGAGTACAAAGTATTTGATCACAGAATCACGGAATTGTTTGGGTTGCAAGAGACCTTAAAGATCTTGTAGTTCCAACTCCCTTCTATGGACAGGGACACCTCCCACCAGACCGGGCTGCTCAAAGACCCATCCAGCCTGGCCTTGAATGCTTTCAGTGAGGGGGCATTCAAAACCTGGCTGGGCAACCTGTTCCAGAGGTACACCATAACACAAAACTTTAACATAGACTTCCCTCAGTACCAGTTGTGTAGTATAAACATGATAAAGCGTAAAATAATCCTTCAGATAAGGAAACTACAATTTCATTTGTTTTGTAACTGGTAGTTTTTTTAAAAAATATGTATGAATAAATAAATGTCCTCTCCAATCATCTGATTAAACACGTAGCTAAAATTAAAAAAATCACTATTCTAAACTGCTTACCAGTGACATGTTGGTATCGAGTCCGTCCCAGCATAGAATGCATAGCATGCCCCATTTCATGGAAGAGGTTCTCCATCATGCCAGGACTTAGTAGCGTTGGTGCATTCCTTGTTGAATGTGGTAGGCTAAGCATAAGAACAACTACGGGCAGCTGGTACTCTCCATTTTCCCTTAGCCTGCCTCCACGAACTGTGAAGTGACAATCCTTTCAAAGACAAAAGGAAATATATGGACAGGAAATATCATTATATCGATGACACTAGAACAATAATCGAGGTAGAATTTTAAATTTTAAATATTTTTCATCTTAATTTTTCATCTTTAGCAGATATTAAAATTTCAAATGGTTTTCATTTCTAAATATTAGATCAGAAAGTAGGTGTTTAAAAATCTTCCATTTCTCTAAACAGATTTCTAAGAGATTTCATAGTGCCTGGCATTCTGCAGTACAAAGAGTCTAAGTTCAGCTTTTCAGGTGGCATCTCTCAAATGAAAAGTTACTCACAGAAGTATTTTAACTGAAACCACTTTTCAAATTAGAGACTGTTTGTGTTTACATTTACTTGGATATTTTTTAGTAAGATCGAACACAAATGGCCCTAACTCTATGCTCATTAGTCAAACCCAAGCTAAAATTGGACCATAAAAGATTACCTGATGTGGTTTATCAGGTCGTTGAAAGAAGTCACAGTAGATGTATCCTAGCAAACCTTCATTTTCATGAACAACAGCCTGATGAAAAGAAGTATAATATCCATAATGAAAGCACTGATGAGATTTGTAAACTGAAGTCATACTACTCTAACCCAAAGACTTAGAATGTATAAACGATAAGTAAATCAGGAATGACTCGTGTAAAATCCATTGGTAAACAAGGTTATAAATAAGAGTTAGAGTTTGTCCTTCAAACTGGAGCCATTTCTGTATCTTACTCAAAAATAATTAGTCAGAATTAGAAGTAATACTGCCTGTAGCCCCTAAATGACTTCTGAAAAGTCAACAGTGACAGAAGTTGATTTACAATTAAAATAAAAATAAGGAAGGGTAATTGACCCACTGGATATAAAGAACAGCCGTTCTCAACGAAACTAAGTGGTGGGAGAGAAGTGAAGATTTGGTAGGCGATATAGGGAGCAAAAACAAAAGAATATGGGAACTGATGAATAAGTTACTGCACAAGTTCTTATTTCCATCCTCCACCAAAAAGAAGGCACAAAATTGGTATTTACCAATATTAAACATTAATGTAACTGTAAAGATGACATAGAATAAGCATTAGAAAAAGACAAATGACTGTTAACACACATATAACATTCCAATTATCTATAGTCACCTACAAATTAAAAATAAAAAAAAAACTAGAAGAACACATTCAGAGACTACAGAAAGGTAATACAAGTCACCTCTGAACTGAGAAACTGATTCTGATTCAGGCAATCTTTGCACATAGATATATTTCAAAGACAATTAAATAGCAACCATACAAAAGGCACTGAGAGCAGGAAGCCCCAGAATTCTATCTTCAAGTAAAATTAGACAGTGAGTGTTTGCTTCTGATAGATAACCAAGTAACTCAGGAACTCCTTCACAGCTTTTAAAGGCTCTTATCTAATTCAGATGCTGGGAACTTGAACACTTACCAGCTTTCGAACATCTTCAGACCAAACCTCTCCTCTCTGTGTTTGTTCAGCATAAAGGGAGATTCCTAGGAGCTGACTGAACAAAGAATTCAAACCTTCCATGCAGGCCCCAAGAGAGAAGAATGGACAGTACAAGCCAGGATCAATGTTGTACCTAAGACCCAAAACAGTTCCAGTGATTGAACTGAGCTGTAGTTTTCACCTCTAAGTCATAGGTTGTGACAAAATAAACCAGATAAACCTCACAAGGCCACTTTATGCCTGGCTTTATTTCTCAAAGCAAAACCAAGTCACAGATGAGGTACGGCACAGTGCGTCACAATAACTTGTTTATATATTCAGTTTGGAACACCAAATTCAGCAAATGCGGACTGATTTTCAGAGGTGTGGAGAGGACGTAGCACAGACTGAGTCTGGCAAAGTCATGGGTGGTCAGGCTGTATCTTATGATCCATGGGAGGCCACTGGCACTCAGGTGCCATTCCCATGCCCAGGCTGTGCCAAGCTACTGACCAGAAAATGGCTCGGGCTTTGACTGCGGTGTAGGCCAAGTATTCGGCGAGGGCAGAAAAAGCAACCAGTAAGTGCTGACTCTACAGGCTTGTCTTCCAGGGGAGAAACAAGAACACCAGGGAGATTCAGTCACCCTCCACATGTAGATCACACCTCAAGCTCCAGGGACTTTCTGAACCATGCAGAAACTCTCACAGTTTGAAGCCATGTGAAGATGAGAAGATTTTAATGCGTGGCTTGGAGTTCAAACTTGGCCACGCTTCCTGAGGCTAACATCAAACAACCTGGTATTTTCAAGACACTGTAGTACAAAATACACATGTTGGGAGAAAACACAGTGTGTCTGCATGCATACAATAAACCAAGAAAGAAAGAAAAACAACTACAGAAGTAGCTTAGAGTGTATGCAACTGATACTTGGGCACAAACTTCCTAAGACTCTGACCCTAAAAATTAAACAACCTGAAAATCCATCACGAAAAACTGCTCAGTCATTCAGCTGTAACAAAATCAGAACAAGAATCTGCTTGCAATCATGCATGCACTCCAACCGACAAAAATGTTCCTGCTCTCTCAATTCACATAGGAAGTCCAAATGTTAGGCTTTCTGGGGTCTCGGAGCAAAGACTGTTCTCTTACCTCTAGAGAATCACAATCCCTCCTATCTCCTTTCTTCTTTCACACCCTAGTGCTTTTGCTTCTTAATGACACGGTAACTAGCCATTGAAATTTAAACATGCATCAGCTAGGCTACAATAGATGAACACCAAACATTAAAACCACACTATTTTACGGCCTATGATCAAAAGGCTTAGTCAGAGATAAGCTGGGAAAGAGTCAGCCAGTCCCTACCCATTTGTTTACCCTTACTTCTCTCCCACCCATCACACAAAAGAAAAGCTCTATGAACCAATCCCACTTGGGATGCTGCATTTGCCAACATGCTGCTTACAACTGCAGCTCCAATTCAGCAGACAGCTTCAATACGCTGGGATGCGCAGCAGGGTGGCATTAGCTCTCTAAACCACTGCACTTGTTCTTGAATATATCATTGTATTTTGTTTTATTCTTCCACCATCCTTTATATTACCTTTATCCCATGCTATAGCAACATGATGGAAGTGCTATGGCAACATCTGCTGAAAATACAGGTATGCTTGGTTACAGGATTTTGCTTATTATCAAACTACAAGTGCAAGAAGCTAAAGCTGATGTATTTCAATGTATTTTTAGTTATATCAGAACACATAAAATTAAGTAGATTTTGACTCTACTATAGTGACACAACTTCTTCAAGATGTACAGCAACACTTACACTCTGGATGCTGCAATATAGGCACTTTCCTCCTTACTCAAGAAAGAGCATTTATACCAAAAGAACAAAAACAAGCTGCTTTAGACTGTTAGGAAAAAAGACAAGAAGTACAACTCTAGAAGAAAGCAGAACAGGTAAGTTAAATTTCCTGTAATAAGTTACAGATCAGTAAAGAACAGAAGATACTGCCTTACACACAGAGCTCATTTCCATTAGCCCTGCCAGAACTACGCTGACTGTGCACAGTTCATCTAGGAGCTTCACATCCTCCTCCTTTAGCCATTCAATATCATCCAGGGTTTCCATGTAATTTCCTCCAGGTCAAATTTGAGCAGAAAGCTGACTGTATTAAAAAACTGGAGAAAGAAACCATATGATAAAATTATACAAACATACAATTCATTAAATCAACATTCAACTCCACCATTTCACACACATAGCAGACCACCAGATTTTTGCAGTTCCAGGAAATTTAAGCACGTAGCTTCTGACAGTAATTTCAGCTGCAGGAAAATAGGGTATGAAAACATCAAGAGTAGAGACCTTGAAAAGTCTTTATGAAATTAAGCCAAACTTACAAAGAATTTTCTGAAAAGCAATAATCTTTCCTGATGGAGCAGCTAATCCTAGAAACCATTTCCAGGCACACGAAGGAGAAGAAAATCATCAGGAATAGTCAGCACAGACGTTCTGGACCAATGTGATACACTTCTACAATGAAAAGAGTAGCCTTAGAGATGAGGGAAAGCAGTCAACCTAGAATTCAGTAAGGCTTTTGGCACCGTCTCCCATAAAATCAGCATAGTGAAACTGCTGATGCATGGGTAGAATGGACAGACAAGTGAAAGGTGATGATGAATGGCACAAAATCACGTTGGATGCCAGTAACTAGAGGAGCACCCCAGGGTCAAAGCGGGGTCCAGTCCTGTCTAACACTACTGTGGTTTAACCCGGCAGACGGCTGAACATCTCACCGTTGTTGGCTGACATCAACTTGAACATGAGCAAGTGATGTGTCCTTGCTGCTAAGAAAGTATCCTGGTAACCTGAGCTGCATTAGGAAAAGTATGGCCAACAGGTCAAGGGAGGTTCTTTCTTCCCTACTCAGCACTGGGAAGGCTACACCCAAAGTACTGTGTAAAGTTCTGGGGCCTCCAGTGCAAGAAAAACATGGACTTATTGAACAGAGTGCAAA
This sequence comes from Centrocercus urophasianus, assembly GCF_019232065.1. Lineage (NCBI taxonomy): Eukaryota > Metazoa > Chordata > Aves > Galliformes > Phasianidae > Centrocercus > Centrocercus urophasianus. The sequence goes on along the minus strand of NW_024885532.1, from coordinate 31,866,708 downwards.
CAAGTGACATGAAGATGACTGAAGAATTGGTGAACCCCATCTAAAGGGAAGGACTGAAAGCCAGGACTGATGAGCCTAGACAAGAAAAGGCTTAGAAGATCTTATCACTGCCTATAAATACCTGAAGAGAGGGTGCAAAAAGACAGAGACAGGCTCTTTCTAGTGACACTCAGTAAGAAGAATAAGGCAGTGAGCACAAAACAAAATACAGAAGACTATAACTGAACATCAAGACACATGTTTTTCCTGTGCAGGTGATGGAGCACTGGCACAGGCTGCCTGGAGGCTGTGGAGTCTTCTCTCCTTCTCTCTTGGAGAACTCCAGAAGCTGCCTGGATGTGGTCTTGGGTCTGCTCTGGGTGTTCCTGTTGATGCAGGAGTTAGGCCAGGTGACCTCCAAAAGGCCTTCCAATCTCAGCCAACCCATGATTCACTGAAGAGATGATATGGAGCTCAGGTACCAGAACTACAGAACTGCAGACAAGATAGATTCCAGCTTAATCAAAAGAGGACAACATGTGCCATGCAAACTGTAGAGGATTACTACACTGAGATGAAATGCCAGATTAACGTGTGGTTGCTGGGGGGTAAGGAGGAAGAGTTCTGAAACCCTTTTATGATTTTTTTTCTGTCCAAGAAATTCTTGCTGATACAGAAAAGCAGATACATACTAGCACGAGAAACGAGTGATATTACTTCACGCAAAGAGTTGATGTGACATGTTACACAAAGAAAACAACTGTCTACTTATTCCTCATTCTCAGTGCTCTCTGAACATATGGATTGTCTCCATGATCTTATTCCATGATGAAGAGCATGGGAAGAAGGCTTTCTGATAAGTATTTTGAAATAGGCTGTCACTATCCAAAGAGGGGAAAGAAATCAGTCTGTGACAGTTCAGTCTTTTGGAAAAAGCACAATACTTATCCACCCACATATGAAAATAGATGTAACAGACTACATTGGTTTGAGCCAGACTTCTCAGGAGAAATAGTCCCTTACCCTAGCTAATGTTTTAAGATGTCACAATCTAATGTTTTGAGTACCAGAGGCTCTGATTAGACAATCACTTCAATAATAATACCATAAAGTTAATGTCAGCCATTTCTGGTATAGCACCGTCAGGATATAACCTCTCCTGCATCTAATGAAAGGTATATGTTAATGTCACTTTCGCCAACAAAAAATAGAAAGAAAAAGTTCTGCAAAAACTTTTTTTGTACAGAATGCCAAAAAAGTATTTCTGGTTCTGATCCCACTTTTATTTCTCCACCTCTGCCTTGCCTGCTACAGAAGCGTGAGAACAAAGGTCAAAGACGAAGACTTTGGAAAATCTTCAATAGTGTCTTATGACACAAGTCTGATATTTAAATTATTTCTGGACAACGCTGACAGCAGTCACTGGCAACTATTATCCCTTAAGTTATCTTATAATTGTAGTTTGGTTTGGATTTATTTTCTGCTTGTCACTGCAGTGTCACAGAAGTTCACAGAATATCCTGCACTGGAGGGTACCCATATGAATCAAGTCCAACTCCTGGCTCCACACAGGACCACCCCAAATTCAAACCCCGTGTCTGAGAGCACTGTCCAAGTCTCACTGAATCGCAGCACAACCTCTAGTCTGTCAGCCTCTTAGCTTCATATCATCAGCAAACTTGCTGAAGGTGGACTCTACCCCTTCATCCTGGTCTCTGATGAAAATGTTAAACAAGACTTAACCCAGCACCAACTCCTGGGAACACCACTAGCTAGGCCTCCAACTAGACCACATGCTACTGATCACAGCCCTCTGAGCTGTGCCAGTCATCCAGTTCTCAGTCCACCTCTCTGTCCACTTATCTAGCCCACACCTCCCAAACTTACCCACAAGGACATTACAGGAGACAGTGTCAAAAGCCTTGCTGCAGTCAAGGCAGACAACATCTATTGTTCTTCCCTCATCTACCCATCAGGTGATGACATAACAGAAGGCTAGCAAATTAGTCAAGCATGATTTCCCTTTGATGAATCCATGTTGATTATTCCTGTTAACATTCTTCCACTCGATTGGAGATAATTTCCCAAATAAGCTGTTCTATCACATTCCTAGGGACAGAGGTGAGGTTGATTAGCCTGTAGTTTCCTCCTTGCACTTTTTAAAGACTGAAGTGACAATGGTTTTCCTCCAGTCCTCAGGCACCTCTCCTGTTCTCCATGACCTTGCAAAGACAATATAGAGCAGCTTGACAATCATTTCTGCTAGTTTCCTCAGTACTTGTAGAAGCATCCCATCAGGCCCCATGGGTTTGTTTTCATCGAGTTTGCCTAGATGATCTTTGATCAGATTCTCCTCAATCAAGGAAGTCTTCTTTTCCTCAGACTCTTTCTCTTTAGGAAAGTTTAGGATTCCTGAGGGGCAGTCTCAGCAAAAGACTTACAGAGGATCATATCTTGGTAATTTGATCCCCTTTCATGATAAGGTCACCTACTCAATGGATGAAGGGAAAGCAGTGGATGTAATTTTTCTGGGTTTTAGTGAGGCATTTGGTACTGTCCCTCACAGCATCCTTCTAAACGAAGGTTCACACCATGCTACATGATGAACTGTAAGTGAATTTACATCTGGCTTGCATCCTCAGCAAGTTCACCGATAACACTGAACTGGGAGGTACTGCTGACTCTCAGGAGGGACAAGAAGCCTTTCAGAGGATCTAGATATACTGGAATATTGAGCAATTATCAACAGCATGAAGTTCAACACAGGAAAATGCTGGGTCACAGAATCACAGAATTGTAGGAGTTGGAAGGGACCTCCAGAGATCATTGAGTCCAACCCCCCTGCCAAAGCAGGTTCCCCACACCAGGTCGCACCGGTGGGCGTCCCGGCGAGTTTTGAGTATCTCCAGAGAAGGAGACTCCACCACCTCCCTGGGCAGCCTGTTCCAGTGCTCCGTCACCTCACTGTAAAGAAGTTCCTGCACACATTTGTGCAGAACTTCCTATGCTGCAGCTTATGTCCGTTTCCCCTTGTCCTGTCTCCACGTACCACTGAAAAGAGTCTGGCTTCACCACTATGGCCCCCACACCTCAGATATTTATAAACCTGGATTAGATCCCCTCTCAGTCATCTTTTCCGAAGGCTAAACAGACCCAGTTCACTTAACCTTTCTTCATAGGGGAGATGCTCCAGGCCCTTCACCATTTTTGTGGCCCTCCGCTGGACTGTTTCCAAGAGATCCCTGTCTTTTTTGTACTGGGGAGCTCAGACTGGAAACAGGGTCCTATATCTGGGGTGGAGCAGTGCTGGACACAGGCACAGACTGGAGCCTACTGGCTGGAAAGCAGCTCAATAGGAAGGGACCTGGAGGTGCTGGTTACAGCAGCTCAGCATGAGCAAGTAGTGCCCTAGCAGCCAAGAGTGCAAATTGCATTTTGGGGGACATTTTGCAGGTGAGAAGGCATAATTCACTTGCTATACTTAGTGCTGATGCAGCCTCACCTTGAGAATTCTGTGCAGTTCTGAGCTCCACAGTAGAAAAAGGATGTTAAGGAGCTTGAATGTGCCCAAAGGAGGGCACTGCAGCTGGTGACAGGGCTGGAGCCATGTCCTGTGAACAAAGATTGAGAACATTCAGGCCTGAAGAAGAAACTAAGACATGACCTCTTTGCTTCCTGCAGCTCCCTGAGGCGAGGAAGCAGAGGATGGTGCCAGGCTCTGCTATTGGGAACCTATGGCAGGTCAGGAATGGCACAGAGCTGAACCATGGTAGGGTCAGATTGGGCATTAGGAATAACTTCAGTACCATGAGGGTGGTCAGACACTGGAACAGGTTTCCTAGAGAAGTTGTTGATGTCCTGTGCCTGTCAGTGTTGATGAGACATTTGGACAACACACTCAGTAATATGCTTTAGCCTCTGTTTAGCTGTGAAGTGGTCAGGAAGTTGGAACCAATAATCCTTGATCTTTCTAGGTTCTTTTCAGCTGAGCTCCTTTATTATATTCTATTTTATTCCATTATAATTAATAACACAAACTAAAATGAGTACGGGGTGCTGAAAAAAAGCAACTGTTCTGAGAAGCAGGTAGAACCTCTTCAAAATCTTTCTTTAACACCAGTCAATAACAACCAGCAAATAATCATTCTAGACATTAAAATACAGAACTAATTTCCAACTTTTCAGTTCAGTCCTACCTTTTATATGAACCCCCTTGCTACATCAAGATCAACTATCACTGAAGAAAGTCCAACCCCAAACTTGCACTGATTCCAGGAAAACTTTCTTTTGGGGCTTATTTACGAATTAGCCAAAACCTCAGATAACTGAAGCTGATGTCCCATAACCAAAAATTCAGTCCCTGGAATTATTATTAATAGATGATCTTGCCTTTCAGTGGCAAGAACAAGCATATGATGGAATTTTTTCTGAGTCCCCACTTCCAAGATTTAATGCTAATCACCGCAGAGTGAAAGGTGTAGCACTAGGTATTAAATAACAACAAAGAAAAGGGAAGAAATTAATTTTAAAGCCCTGACTCCTTCCCAAAGAAAGGGTACGCAATGAGCAGAACAGGAAATCCTACAATCTCTTTTAGATATGTAAAACTGAGGTCTGGCTGGAGGATGTGGGTGGAAAAGTACTCGGAAAAATTTGCAGACAAACTACACGCTCCCTATTGAAGATTCTTGCTTGATTCCAGGCACTCCAACAGTAGCAGCCATTAGCAACTTCATCATTTCCAAATGACAGGAAAAAAAGCATCTGCTTGCTAGTAAATGATTCCCTAACCTCAGTTATTCACTTCATCACCTTAGTGAAACTGCAAGAACATAACATTTCTCAGGCACAATATTTCAGTGTTCAAATCTGTATTAATCTAAAACACTGCAGCACAACTTCTTGGCAGCTATGGCGACAGGCTGTGACAGCAAGCCAAACTTCTCTCAGTCCTTTGAATTAAATTTCTTTTGGTGTTCAAGGATTTGGGATTGTATTTTCAAAACACTCCGTGACCCTGGTCAGATTATCTAAAATATTGCATAAAACTCTAAGATGCAGACTTCTATCAATACACTTTTTAAATGCTACATAACACAGATAGAGATTGTCTGTGTAGGATGCAGAGCCTTTTTGAGAGCAGATCCGAGACTGTAAAGTGAATTTCTCCTGAAGCTAAAGGGGAAGCTCAAAGTTAACCATTTTCTAAGCCAGGTATTTGACATTTCTCTGATCTTCTTTTGTTTTTTCAAATGTGAAATTAATTTGAAAACGCACGCAGCAGCCTCCCAACAAAACCCCAGCAAAACAAGTCATTTGACTGCATGTTTTCTTTATGGATAGAACAAGAAGACAAAAACTTTAGTTAAATACTTTAGTTAAAGAATTAACTGATAGTGGCTGACCCTACATCAAAAGGAACAGAATTCCCAAGGGCCTTAGCTTAGCCTGCCCCAAAGCTGTTCACTCCTCAGAGCAAAGCAACCTCCATAATCTGCATGTTAATAGCTACTGATAATCCTAATATGTATTTTTATACTATATATTATGTCAGTAGCCATAGAGAATCACTTTATGCAAGATTTTCAAGCTGTTATTAACTGCAGACTTGAATAGCTGTCTAGCTTTTTTTTCTATTTAAAGTGGTATAAAAGTCAAGCAAACCAGCAAGAAGCAGCTGCTTTAATCCAAACATTTTCTGATCACTCTTTGGAAAACTGCCTCTGCATTTGCTCAGCCAAGTTACAACTTTTATCTCCAACAGGAAATGCATTGATGTGTTTTTGGGAAAAGAAATAAGAAAGGAAGCGAATGCAGCTCAAACTGAACTGTGCTAACAGGCATTGTGCTATCCATAAGGTTTCTGCTAAGGGTTACTGCTACTAGCAAGAAAGGTTAGTGCTCTGGAAACAGACTGCTAAAGTTTACATTGGAAACAAGTGAATAACTGGAGCTTCATTTGGTGACAGAAGCTATAGGGAAGTGCCAGAAGAACGGTTTTCTTCTGTGCCATAATTTGCAGCTTGTTTGCTACATCATCTGAGCAGTGAGGAAGAATTCAGTAGGACGGTGATGCACACAGCATACTAACATCACTAGGAGAACATTTTACCGATGTCTCTAAAGCAGGCAAGCACATGGAGACACAATTAAAGTCTTTCCTAAGGAAGAGAAAGCGCTCACGTCACCTAAGCAAGCACAGGCAAGAGTCAAATATCCCTGGATATCCTGTCCCTCAAAACACGAGCTCTGGGCAACAAGCAAGGTGATTCAGAGTGCTTAAAACAGACACTTAGGATGCTGTGTCCTCAGAGAAAGGTGGACACAATTCTGAGGCCATGCATGCTTAGCAGGGTATTAACTTGAGCTACCTAGCAGAAGTCTTGAACTGAAATACGCTTGAGCTCTTGCTCCTCTCTGAAACTTAACACTTCTCTGGCTGAACTGCATAGCTGAATCCCAACATGATGAACAGCACAACTTCTTTCTAGGAGAAGAAACCTTTGAAATGTGAAGGAGATGAGAGAATGGTGGTCTGATGCATCACAACAGAACCTTGTAAATAAATACACACTCTAGTCAAAAGATTTCTTTTCTTGGGTATCAGAGGTCAAAAACACAGTATGGACTGATTTTTGATACCAGTAGTCAAGAGTACATTTTCGGAACCATTCCTGAATTTAAGCACTTAAATTTCTTAAGTCCTTATGTGAAACTTATATAATCTGTATGCATTTCTGGAAGAGCAGAAAAAAGGAAATAACAATACAGATACAAACATCAGAAAACACAATTATAAATCTGAAAAACCATTTCTTGAAATTCAGACATTTTTACACTGCTAGATTTTAAAAAAGGTTGCTTCTTGTTTAGCTGTAGGAAATATCATACTCCTAAAAAAAAAAAAAAGGAAGGGTGCCATTATAGAAATCTTGCTCTGAACAAATCAGAAACAGTGTCAAAAATATATAAGTGAACTCTTCTCTACAGTAAGAGTATTTTCCTCTCCACCAAGCTTTCAGTTAAAAAAATATATCGAGAATTAGAAATAGTCCTCTTTATTTTAACAGTGAACCTTCAGTTACCTTGTTGAACCTGCACAACTGCATAATGCAAGTTATGCTCAAACGTCCAAAACTGTGAAAGACTAAGACAAAAAAAACAAAAACAAACAAACAAAAAATAAAAACAAAAAAACAAGTCTGTTCTGCTTTCATTTTGTCTTAAGACATATTCCAATATCTCACTTCACTCTGAATGTCTGAATTCAAACCCTGGAGCATTCGTATTTATAACAAACCCTAGAAAGAATGAAAATTTTCTTATGCACTTTGTTGCAGAATGTAAGCCCAGAAAGGTTAGAGAGAAAAATCCTAGTATTCTCCTAAAGAAAGCAGAAATATCAAAGAAAACAGCAGTTTCTTTGATGTTAATTCCTGCTTTATATTAAAGGATAAACTACTTTCAAAAATCCAGACACCTCACTTTTACAGTATGCAGCCCAGCAGTATTTTTAAAAGAAGCAATGTAGCCAAACCAATTTAAAAACCAATTTAAAAAAAAAAAAAAAAGAAGTTAACTGACACAGTGAGGTTTGGTTATTCTTCAAGAACAGCAGGCTTCAAACAAAAAGGCTGTGTCTCTGCGAAGAACAAAGACGTAGTATGTCATTATAAATAATTATTTCTAAGCTTGTATGACTTCACTGAGTCTAAATAAAATACAGACTTCTAAAATCACTTTCATTTAAGCTGTATATTTGGAAAGAAACTAAGAGTGTTTTGTGTAGCGTGACTTTCATCTATTCCAATAAGGATGCTTTTGATAAGCTTGGACATTAGGGATATTTGAGTAAGTATTGCTGCTCTTCAGAGCTAAGCCTTCTGACTCTTAACAATTGCAAATTAGTCCCTTGGCAAGAATTCTTATCTGTGGCTATTAAGTTGTGGTCCCTGATAAATCCTGGTGCTTTGTTTTTGCTTTTGAGAAAAAAATTATCCTGTTGACTTCCATGAAAATTCAGAACACTAAGGGAACCACCTTTAATGAAACAGATTCTCTCAAAACTTTCAAATAAACTTGAAAAAACGTGAAAAAAAAACTTCTTAGTGGAAGATAAAAGATAAACCCCTCAGGTTAACTTAAGGAGATCAAGACAAGGAAAACCCCTTCCAATTTTCATTACATGCCAGACTATGAAATTTAATTCTTTACCTCAAGGGAGACTATTAACCATGATTTATAGAAGACTCTGAATTTCTTAAAAAATAATAATACTAGAAAGCCTTTGTACTCTCGTCGACCATAAACTAGCACCTGTATCCTTTTCTCCTTCTGTTAATTGTACCTTTTAGACTGTTATGGAGGAGGTCAGGGGATAATTCAGAATATTGATTTGCTACTGACACTGTATATGACTTTTAGATTGACTTTGTTTTCATATCAAACAATAATTTCTTTGACATTCCACAGCTATTTGAATACATAAATAATTCTTGAAATGTATGTTCTGCTTTTGAATGACTCGTCATGCAAATAAAACATGCTAAAGTCAGAAAGAATGACCACTGACTTTAAAGCTTCTTGCCATGCTTTTAACATATATTATGCTTCGCCTGTATTACAGCAACTTCTTTAACTCTTAGGTAAAGAAGATAACAAACTAAGTACTCAGTGATAACAGGAAGAAAAGGGTAACAAATTATTTGTGAAATTCTTTTACTGGGATGTTTCAAAACACTGTGTGTAAACCACCAAGTAGCAGCATCTTCTAGAGTATGCAGTTTGCACACAACAAAACTCACAATTTTCTGAGCCTTCCTCACAATCACAGTTCTACAATGAACAATAGAGCAAGGCTTTTCAGTAGCTTTCATTTTTTCCTCCAAAAACACTAGTCCACCAGCTTAGCGACTGGTAAGCTGATTTAATAGAAGACATGCCTTCCCTTGCTTATAAACAGATAGTTACAGAAAATTTTCCTTCTCTATGGGCATTTAGGTTGAAAGATTTCCTGATTCTTTTAAAAATTTGCATTGTTTTTTTCATTTCAGGATTCAATTTGAACAGAAGTGACAGTTTTCTCACATATTCCACAAATATTCTGGGCTGTTTTTCCACTCAACATTCCCAATAGAAAACATTCTTTCATAAAGCTAAAAATAATGCAGTTACAGCTTGTAGTGTTTGTGCCTTTAGAAACATTCACAGCCATGTTCAGGTACCTTGATATTGCCCCTGCCCCTGAAAAATAAATGTGCTTCCCTGTGAGCCAGACATCTATGTACAGTCCCAGCATGAAAGGAGTGAATTGTTCCTAGATTCTGCTGAGCTGGTTACCCCAGGATCCAAAATGCCTCCAGTTGTCATGGTGGCTTCTCCTTCCTACAGAGCAGGAAACTGGATTATTTTGGTATTGATTTGTTCATCCCCAAGGCCAGTCTTACTCATTTTTGCAGTCCCAAAGGAACAGAGAGCACAGAGAGCAAGACCCTGAGAGCATATCCCAATTGTTTCTTGAATAAAGTCTTTCACAGTTTGGCAAATATCCCCAAAGTGAATTACAGCCAACAGAGTCAGCCCGGTTTCATAAGCAACAAAGGTTAGGAAAACAGGAGTCAGCACCAAATATTGCAAGCTTGCCTCTGACAGTTCTTACAAAAAGTTCTATGCTTCAGTTGGAAGTGACTTAAGTACAGTTAACCCCAACTTCAAGACAAACAACTGACTGTAAAAGGTCTCTTCCATTAATTTTTATTTATTTTTTAATGACCCAAATGAAGTCATCAGGGCTACTACATCTTTGCAGGATCAGGGCCTTGAGAATTACTTATAACTTCAGCAGCACTTACTGAGAAGTAATGGGATTTAATTAATACCACGGTACTTGCCTGCACTAAAACACAACAGCATTATTTTATAATACACATATTAGACATCTTCTTACTTGTTAGAGGCTGAAGCATGTTCCAGCATTCACTGTTTTATTACCCTTAGCCTGCCAAAATTCTTGAGGTTCTTCTAATTATTCTATCTCCTTTTAAGATACTTCTGCCATGGATTTCAGACTTTTGTCTCCAGTTTCTGTCAAATGCACAACATCAGTCTGTTGTAAGTTTAAAGCCAGAGAGGATACTTAACATCATTTTCAAAAAAAAAAAAGAAAAAGAAAAAAAAGGAAGTAAACTACCCTTCTATTCTGTTACCATCAATGGGAGACCTGCACTTTTTGAAGTAGGATTAAGTTTCCAGGAAAAAGACTCAGTGAAAGCTGACAGAAACAAAACTTTTGTAGATGAGTTTATAGAAAGAAAAATGTATTTCCTGAGCTAAGTCTGGAGCTCCGCCTGCTGTTCACCTTAAAAAACAGCAGAAAGCTTCAGTAAACTACAGGAGTGAAAAGGGGCAAGTATTACAGTCCAAGTGCACGCAGCGGATTAAAACCTGGAGAAAAAATAAAATGTAGAGTAATACAAGATCACCTCAGGATCACATTGTTCAGTGTTTGCTCACAACATTTACGTGAAAATATGGTCATACAGAGCAAAACAGAGAACAACAGAGAACAGGGTATCTCTCCCAACAGACACAGGCACTGTCTCATCAAGTGTTTCTTCCATCCTTAGAGATGCATGTGACATGCTATAACATTGCTATATTAATTAATGATGATCTTGCAGGTCGTTTCCAACCTTGCAATTCTATGATTCTCTTTATACCCTTCTCTTATAATTGTAAAGATAATTTGCACCTTATCTATCAACAGTAACAACAAAACTATGGTTCAGTACATCAGCTGGAGCCACAAAATAACCGTAGCCCAAAGGAAACACTCCAAAGCACGCATTTGGTTTCTTTTAAACAGAAATACTTTTCTATGAAAAGCAGAAGAAATGAAATTCATAGTAATACAGAAACAATCACACAAACGACTGAGTGCCAAAACACAACAGAGACAAAAATGAAAACCATGCTCTGTGCACGGTACTACTAGAGACGTAACCGCATCTCTTTTGTAAAAGGCATAAAGCTGGAAGTACATTTCTGCCCCCCTCCAAAGAAAACAAAACAAAACAACACAACAATGCAATGAAGGAAAGACTTTTTTCTCTTCCCCCTGTGAAAGCAGCACAGCTTTAAATTCGCTTTTCCAACAGGATAAAAGGTCAGCACCACTGACCCAGTGAACACAGCACGCAGTGCTCCTGCCTTCCAGAGCTGCCATCTCTTTTCTTGTACGCAATTTAAGTCTGTGTGGCGGACCTATCAGATTTATTTCTTAGTCTCTGCAAAACAGATGAGAATGAATTCTACCCACAAAGAGTGAAAACCTAACCAAGAATTTTCTGTTTGAGGTCCATGAAAGGGGATGATAAATGCAAGTTCAGTAAAAGGAGTAAACTAAATTATTGCTTGAAGAGGAGTTAGATTGTATTCTGTGACCCAGATTTATTTTTAAACATTACTGCAGTTCAGCTAAGAGCTAAAAGCAAAATGAAAACGAGGATTTTCTGTCTCTTGTGAAACTATTCTATCCTCTTGTATCTCCAAAGAGGACTTTTCTGTGAAACAACAGAAGAGCCAAAAATTTATAGGCATTCCAACAGTAACTAAGCAATGTTGCAAACAACTGCCTCTTCACACATTCTTTATATTTTCATATTGAAGTACATCTTCAAAGAAGGAAACCCTGTTTACACTGAGGACTTTCATTATACTTACTGCAAGGAATGAAATAAAGGCACTCATTTACATTACAATCATGAACATAAGGAGCTTACCTCTCAGCACGAAGGACGCCACTGTAGTAAGGATGATCCCATGGCATCAATTTCTGAAAGAGAATTCCAGCTCATAATTACAATAATGAACAGCAAGTGAACCCAAAGTAAACTTCTTTTCCTTCGCATATTTTTGCAGTTTCTGCAAGTGACAGAACTTTAAATCACAGTGGGAAACAATCAGTACTAAATTCATCATAATGCAGAATTTGAGAAGTTATTTTAACAGTCTGCATTAAGAGCATACATCTTACTCAAATACACGGTGGGATCAGACTCCAAGAAAAAAATAATCAAAAAGAAGTATCACTTTGTATCAGCCAACTACCGTGGCGGGCTCAACTGGTTTTAATACTAATAGCAGCTATGAAGTCAAAAAGCACTTTAAAGCAGAAGATGGAAAACACCTCTTTGTTATCACACTAGACGTTGCATATGAAACGGAGTTGATTTTTCACACAGCACCTGGTTAGCTTATGCTACATCAAAAAATAAGTGTAAATTTAACTTACTGAATTCTGAGGGTTAAGCTTCGCTTTCATCTTTGTCATCATTTCAAAATCTTTTTGAGTTCTGAAAAATAATTGTATGATGAAAAACTTCATGAATGATTTTCTAGAAACGGAGTGTAGCATACAAGAATACTTCTTCTACCATCAGGGATTGGAAGTACTCTATAAAACATCAGGCCCATATTCTACAGTACAAGAACTTTCCTTTCTGCTTTTCTCATTCAAGTACTCTCAATCTAATCTTTCTTACCCTCTTTTCAGAAAGAAAGAGAATGCTTGGGATATGCACAGCCACATGAGTAAATGACTCCATTAATACACAGTGATGAAAGTGTTTTGTGCTGTATGGAACTAAGGGGAAGATAGCAGGACAAAGGGGAATTTGTTCATAGACGTAAAGTACATATATGAAGTTATGCACATGGGAAAAGTCCAGAAGAGGTGCCCTTCAATACCTTACTGTCTTCTTGTTTACTGTTGCCTGCATTTCTTGTCACATCCCTTGTATTCAGTCTTAGCTATTCTCTGATAATAGCCACAGAATACACTTCAATAGTTCACCTCAGAACTCTTGAGACAGTCTTGCTTTTTATTTCATCAAAACATAAGCAGCAACGACTGATTTTGTAGTACATGAATCCCTCTGCTCTTGAAATGCAAGCCTGCTTACAAAAATATCCTAGTGAAAAGACATACCTTTCAGACAACTGGTCAGAAAGCTTCTCTAAAAACTGTGTTACTGTATCTAGAAGTGCAGGGGGGAGGAAAAAAAAAAAAAAAAAAGGAGAAAAAAAAGAGAAAAAAAAGGTGATTCAGTCCCTTGAAAGGTGTCACATTTGGATCAGAGCTTCCCAAACAACAACAAAAAAAGGACCCTTAGAACATAAGAGCATAAAAACAATATGGTTGTTTTTAGAATAAGAAATCATATCACTGACCACTGCACCACCATTTCAGGGGAATTCGGTACCATGTTTATGTTATGTCATTACAGCATAATGGCAACTTCGTAATTGAAGACTGAATACTGATTCTTAACAAAAAACACTGGACCCTATTCATATTATTGCCAATTACAAGGAAACACGAGTTTTTCATTCAGCAAAATGTAAATGAAATAAGAAACTTCACTGGAAGAAATGTGTATAAACTTAGCAAAACAAACTAGCAGCTTTTAACATCACACCTAACACAGCTCATTCGCTTTCTCAGCTTACTGTTCCACACATGCCTTATACCTGGATTTTTGGCCATTGTTCCCTGAAGAGCCCTGTGGGCAAAGGTGTCATACCCAACCAACTGTGCCAGACTGTTTCGGCTAGCCAGCAGTTCTTCTAGACAGCTTAGCTGCTCAGCATTTGGGTAAAGAAAAATCTTGTAAGCAGCTTCTCGTACCTAATATGGAAAAAAAAAAATAAAGTCACATTATTACAGTCTAACTCCTAAAGAAACAAGCAATGCAACTGAAAATCTGGTATTCATTGATATGTTAGAAAAGTATTTTAATAATAGTAATTATGATTCTTTGTCAATTACTGCTCTCTTACTCATTATAGATGAAATGCAGTGAGACAACATAACAGTTCAAGAGTGCTAAAAGGGATCCTTGTTCTCCACTCCTGTCAACAGTCCCCCCCTCTTCTCATTGCCTCTCTTTGTGCCAACATCTGTGTTTCTCAGAGCACTCTTTGAGCTGTCTTAGCTCATTCAAAGCTCTGAAAATTGTCCTTTCCATGTCATTCAAACTGGCTCCTGGAAGGATCTGATGAGAACCAGAGACAGGATCAGGGGATAGAAAGAGGAGGAAAAGAAAAGCCTTATTTCTTCAAGGTAGCAAGCTATTAGTCTGTCCATCTGCTCATGGATAATCCGCCTTTCTATTTCTGATTTATTTTTATTATACCTTAAAAAAGTCACCTCAGCAACCTCGGTAAAATGCTTTTTCGATTTCACAAACCAATTTAAGAAGACCTTTCCATTGTACATTTTGTACAAAGGGAAGATGCAGCCAGACCCTTTTTGGTGCAGAGCAAGAGGATGAGATGTAACAGACACAAGCTGGCAGATAAATGTTTCCTATTCAATACCATGAAGAAAACCAGTTAAGTGGTCAAACACTAGGAGTACAGGTTGCCAAGCAAGATGGCACAATCTCCATGTTTCGAAAGCGTTCAAAACTCAACTGGATATCGGCCACGAGCAACTTGACCTACCTGATCCCATTCTGAACAGGATAAGGCTTGAACTGACAAATTCTAGAGGTCCCTTCCAATCTGTATTTTATGATTTCCAAAGAGCCTCTTTAAATACCTGACTCAGAGAAATGCAATCTTTACTGATGTATTACTGGATGCTTAAGTAGCAATTCTGCAGATCACACTGTTTTCAGGACAAGTTTATAAATGACACACAGTGAGCATTTTTCCTTCACTTACATCCTCTCAGTGCCACGATTTTAATTCACTTTTCATTTCTTACAGAGAACAAACAATTCAGCTTGGGTTCTACTACAGTCAGCTTTTCTATTTTTCGTGATAAACAAGATTTCAGTCACCTCAGTTACTTTATGTGAGAAGATTTGGGAGTTGTAGTAGATGTAGTTCCTAGATCCAGATCTAAAAGACTAGATAACCACTGTCACATTTCAAAGAATCTAAATCCATCAAGTATCATCAACAATAACCAAAATAGGATTATTTGGGATAATTCAGGGATAATTGGAGGGGTCCTAAGGAGGTCTCTAGTCCAACCTCATGCTGAAAGCAGTGTCAGCTATAAGATAAAATCAGTTTACACAAAGCTTTATCTGTTTGGGTCTTGAAAATCCCCTGTGATCAAGAGATAGTACAACTTCTCTGGGCACCCTGATTTATTCCGTAGGTATCCTCATAATGAAGAAGTTTCTCCAGTTGGAATTTCTAATTTCCAATTGTGTCTCCAAGTCACTCCAGTATGACACTGTCCTTCTTGGAAGAAGTAGTGAGGGGTGTCCCAAACTGGATGCAGCACTACAGATGTGGTTTAAAGTATGCTGTATAATAGGCTATCAACTTTTCCTTCAGTCTCTGGTTTTGCCCCTGTTCACCCAGGCTGTTCGCCCTGCTGGAGTCACTGCTGGCTCATGCTCAGCTTGTTGCCCAGCCGCCCCTCATTCACACTAATCATTGGGGTTCTTCTCTCATCTTCACAACCTTTCAAGGATATCAAGCCAGTTCTCTCCAAACCCTTAGATGCAGCTTGTCTGACTGCAAGGACTTGTGCAGGCTGAATTCTCTCAAGTCATACCAAACTGGATCCTCACCTATAGCTGGCTGTTCTTCTCTCTGAACTCTTTCACTTAGTACTTCAAAGACCTTGTTGTTGAACAGCGAGGAAAAGAAAGCAGCTAGCATCTCAGCCTTATCTGTGTCTGCTGTAGCAAAGTCACCCATTTAACCGAATCACAGAATCATTAGGAGTTGGCAGGGACCTCTGAAGGACATCTAGTCCAAACCCCCTGCAATGCACAGGGACACCTATAGATAGACCAAATTGCTCAGAGCCTGGTCCAGCCTTGTGTTGAATGTCTTCAGGGACAGAGCTTCCAACACATCTCTGGGCAATCCGTGCCAGTGCCTCACTGCTCTCACTGTAAAAGACTTTTTCTTTACATCCAACATAACTTCTAAGTTTTTCACCTCAATTTTCCTTTTTCAGCCTGCTAGTACCAATGGATCAGTAGATGCTCCCCCTGTTGCTTTTGATGTTCCTTACAAGTCTCAACTCTACTTGAGCTTTATTCTTCCTAATCTCATCCCTAGACGTAAAGGCACAGTTTCTAAATTTCTCTCTTTTACCCATTTTCACTTGCAGTCTGCTGCCTTCTGGAGATGAAGCTCTGTTGTGACTTCCTTTCTTGCTGAAACTGACTTCTATTAAGTCTGCTTGGTTTTCCAAGTATCAGGATAAGCTGGCACTGGGTATTTTAGTATCCAGATTGTGCTCAGAGGACACTACTTTTAGAAAATTGCCAGATTTCTTAAGCTTCTTTACCCTTCAGAGCTGCATCTCATGGGATCTCACCTCTCAGTTTACCGAATAAGCTGGATTCTTCTTGCCACAAATCCACTCTTTGTATTCTGCTTCTTTTCTTCAATCCACTCAGGATCTTCACTATTTCATAGCTATGATAGTCAAGGCTGCCATTGATTACAACGCTCTAAAACAGTTCTTCCTTGTTAGTCATAACATGATAATCCTGAACCATATGCCTGCATACCAGTTAAAATAACTAATATGCTCTCCTGCTATTGAGCATGCCAAAGCTGAGTTGGGTAGTACTCACCAGATCATTGGGACAGTCAGCGTGCAGACCAGCAACTTCTAAGTAATTGCCTTCGGTTGTAAAATTAGATCGAATATGCTCTGGCAAAGCGTGTTTGTCAATCTTGTTGGGAAGGTGAGTTCCTGTCAGAAATTCGTTACACAAATCCAATATTCTGACGTTGAGGTCGACTGCCTTTTTACGCTGTAAGAAAATTGAAGTACAAAATACATCGGATCTTCAGATATTTAGTTCAAAAAACCTTAAGCTTCCCAGAAATGATGCGGAAAATGCTACATTTAAGATCAGACTTACAGCATCAACACATTCTTAAGGTATAGCTGAAGTCAACAAAGGAAAGATCAGCTGCTCAAACATACTTCATATAAAGAACAGCCAACTAACATCTGAAACAACATTAAAAAAAGCCCACCATAGAAATGACTTAAGATGGAGAAAATTCATCTCTTCTGATAGACACCAAATTCTCCACAGAAGACAAAGGGCTTTTCAGAGGACAAACTGGCCCAGAATCACATCCTGCATGTATTGTTATCTGGTCTTTAGGAGTCATGAAAATTTCTATACAGGTGTTGTAGCAAAAAATTACCTTTTCTTCATCCAAATGAATGCCACTGATCTCAAAATCAAACATAAAAAGTTCTGCCACTCGCCTAAAAATACAGTAAATCCCTGTTAAAACAGCCTCATTTGATACTAAGCATAATTTCTTCATATCTTTTATGTTTGATATATTTAATAGAGGATATTATTTATTCCACAAGTACTGCTGTTACAGACACAGACCTCCTATGTTTTAAGCCCTTAACAGTTTACTCAATGAATCAAAATTTTTCCTTTGTAGTGGTTTAGTCATCTGCACTGAAAGTAATCTTTCAAAATAATTCTACTACTTTAATCTAGATATTTAACCAATTTGTGCAAATTACCTTTCTAATTTGACACTTCATTTATTCTAAATGATCAGAAAACAATCTCTTCAAATCTATCATCTTTGATTATAAGGAAAGAAGGATCAAGGAAATAACTTACTTGTAACATGAGCAAACATTAGGCATTAAGCTTGTCTAACCACGTCAGGAAAAAATAATCAGAAACTGTAAGTACAGAAACAGCTAATAAAACGTTTTACGGCAATCATAAAGTAAGCTTTAAATATACTGATAATCTGATTTTGAAAGAAGAAAAACCATCTACAGCTCACAAGTTCCATTAACAAAGGCATTCTTATTTTTTCCCGAAACATCAACAATGGTGTTGTGCAGTAGAAATTTTTCTAGTGGACTCTTGAGTAAGGCTGAAAATCAAGAGATCCACCTGACATATTCTCAGACTGAATAAAGCTCCTCGATTTCAGATTCTACAAACTGAACTCAAGTGGTGTAAGTCTGTTCCCTATTTTTATTGCTAAACACTTTGATGCATACATCACAGAAACGCCCCTCATTTTAATCAAGCTGCTATTATTATAGAAAATCTTGAATTCTCATTGTTTATTTTCATGGATATCAGTAAAGCTGTGCTCTACAGTCACAGGGGCATGCTCCAAGACTGCAGAACTACAACTTCTAACCCACATACAGGTAATTCAGTAATAACCAACACATTTGTCACAGAGATGTGGTATGTTTTCCAGTTGGACAAAACACAAACCATAAGCTCTGTAAGGAATGAGATACACTATCTAAACATCTAAACCTATAAACATTAATAAGTACCTGGTTTCTGGATC
Organism: Centrocercus urophasianus; assembly: GCF_019232065.1. Classification (NCBI taxonomy): domain Eukaryota; kingdom Metazoa; phylum Chordata; class Aves; order Galliformes; family Phasianidae; genus Centrocercus; species Centrocercus urophasianus. Next base: position 31,848,381 of record NW_024885532.1, on the reverse strand, counting down.
GAGGGAATTCATAACAACTTCATCAGCTAACAACCGTCTCAAACTCTGGCACAGTTCAACATCTGTATTTAATCTGGAAAGACAGAAGAAAAGAATCATACATTCGCAACCACTATAAATATTTCAGTCTCTTGATAGTAGTACTTAAAGGCCAAGTTAAGTCTTTACCAAGATAACATTAAAACCAAAGTTCCTAGTTCACAAGAATACCTAAAAACTACAAATATAACAAACAAAGGACATGTAGACAAATTAGCATGGAAATACATTTAGTGCTTCTGACAGGAAAATAATTCTGAATGGCATTTTGTGGGAAATACAAGTATGGTCTTTAGGGTCCCTTCCAATCCAAGCCATTCTATTATTCTATGATTCTGTTCTAAGAGAATCAGGTTAATTTGTGAACACTTTCTACAGCTTTTTAATCAGAAATGTCATTCAGATATTGAAGTCACATTGCTACAAATGGCACGCTCCGTCTCAGCCTTGAAAAACTGTTGCTAGTGAAAGGTTTCCCAAACACTCTGGCAAGACCAAAGCAACAGTTCTGCTGAAATTTCAGAAATTTCTCTTTAATCTGATATTTCAGTCACAAAGCTTACCAAACTGATATAATGCTGGATCACAGAGATAACTTTCAGGATTTTGATTGAGATGTTGAAAAGAAAAACCAAAAACCAAGCAGATGTCCAGAAGCAGGTCCACACTTTGAATGCAGAAGGCTTTAAGAACAGGTTCTATGAAATGGAATTCTGTAAGATCTCACATGCCAGAGTAGACCAAGCATAACTATCTCAGTCCTACACAGACACACCCCAAAACATTTAACTTAAACAGGGACTGTCCTTTTCTCTTTCACATATCCCACTCACAGGCTGAAATTCAAAGATTCAGCACTCCAGGGAAAGAAATGTTGTGAAATACAACAGCTTGAACCTTCAAACCAAATTAACATTTTGTACATAAGTCTTACAACACCTAGCTAACTGTTATGAGTCTTAGAAAAATGCAGTTTTAAATCTTCAATGGATTTCAGGGACATGGAGGCAGCTGATAACCTGAACTCCGTTATGTACACAAAATCAAACTTAAGGAGAAAAATATTTTATTAGATACTGTAATAAAATTAAATTCTTGAATATCTGTTATAGGAAGACTGAAAATTTGTTGCCATACACAAACATTTCCTACATATTTTTTGGATCCATCTTATCACAGATGATCATAGGGTACACTTAAAAGATGCAAATGGCAATAGCAAACAGAACATACTTTTCCACCACAGTACCGATATTCCGGCAAGCTTCTTCAGCAGCCTCTCTGAATGCAAAGTCAGGATGGGCAATTTTCACAAAATCAGCCTGACGCAGTAAAAGAAGAAAATAATGAGTCACGAAATCATATTAAAAAAAATTAATTATAAACAAAGTTGCACTTGAATAGTTCTACTTATTGCTTATTGATACGGTTCTGTATAACCTATTTGAGTAATTTGCACTTTTTTCCCTCAAAAATAAATCTTACTGAAGAACTGTGCTAACAAGTTTTAAAGCAGACAGTGAGTGAGTCTTTCCAAAAATATCTTTAATCTATGTACTTCTTTAAACTGTCTTGGTACAGTTGACCCCTTAGAGTCCCAGTCCAAATTGCTTCTAGATAAAATTCTGCAAGTAGGATAGGCCATCTTTGAACACAGACACCTGAAAGCAGCTCACAGGAGGAACCAAGATACCTTTAACTCAGCAAAGTAAAAAAAAAACTATGATTCCTGAATTCTAACACTAAGGGCTTCAGTTACGTATTGACTGATTAAGAGGAAATAGTTCATGTTATAAAATAATAGAGAAAAGAGAATGAGTGTGCAAGTACTTTCAGGAATCACAGAACCATGGAATGGCCTGGGTTAATAATAATCATCTAGTTTCAACCCCTGTCACAAAAGAGGTCTTGAAAAGAACAAGGAAAAAGATTTGAAAACTGAAACCACGAGAAATTCAAATATGAAAACCAACGGCAAAAACTTCAATGAGATATTATTTATTAGCAACTGAATTCAGCTGGGAATGCTTTCTACAGATAAAGAGCAACCTTCTTCTAAAAGATACACTTTGGACAATTTCTAGTGAGCAACAAAGAGTACATGGCAAAACTCAACATTTTGTGATAAAAAATCTAGTTCTGTAATTCTGCAGACATCAGAAACTGCAGTCTAGGAAAACAGTTGCATTGTGGTAATAAAAGGCAACAGTATTTCCAACCAACAAGTTATGCAGTCCCCCATCTTCTATAACATAACTGATGCTGGAAAGTTTATGTACTGATATTACCAGCAGAAATAGTAAAATACCACTCTGATTTCAGCTCTATTTTTCTTGTCATGGCTTCTGCACTGCTCCTACATCTGTCCTAAAATTAACCGGACAGTTTGACAGGATTTGCAGCTAACTATATTCTGTTAAAGCCTTTGTAATTAACTTTCACTCAATTTACTTTTCAGTCTTAATACAAAACCTCACAGAGCTGATCTGCTATTTACTGCAATACTGAAAAATGTGAAATGAAACAGAACAGCGTAAGGTGTAAAGTCAGTCAGTTTAAAAGGAATTGCTTAAAATAGTAATAAAAACTAACTTACCAAATCTGCTACTCTGCACAAAGCATCTGAAAGCTGATCAAAGATCATTACAATCTCAGGCCCAGGTGGTGTTGAACATGCCTTCTGAACTAGCTGTTCTGATTCTTGCAATGCTTTGTTCTGTGCTTCTTGAAATCCTTCTGGACAACTCAGTTCTGGAACATCAAACAGACCCTGCAGTGCAGAACAGAACAGAAACATATTGCTATCACCTTCCTTGTTTTCTGCCTCTTTGTTTCAGTACGAAATTTCCACTGTGAAATGTTACCAGAATGATCCCTCCAACACAAGTATCCTAGTAGAGCTAATAGTCATAAAATCAATTAACATCAGTCAAAGATAGTGGCATCATACACGAACATCTTCACTTTCCAGCATCACCCTTCAAAGAACATCCTCACTGGAATTCTTTCAGCCAAGATTCTTCCCAGCAAATGGAAAGAGTTTGATATAAAACCCACACAAACTTCTCCTGTTCCATCCTGTAACTTGCTGTACTGTCCTTCCTTCAAAACAGTTTTCTTCCTTCCAGAGCACAAACATGTGACAAATCATAAGTCTTACGTTCTGAAAATAGGGAAAATCATCCTTGTGAAGCAAAAAGACCTATCAAGGAAAGCGAAGAGTAAAGGGGGGTGTCAAAATAGCAAATGAATGTCTTGACCAGGTGTTCCAGATACCAACAGAACACAGATCTCCAGCTCATGAAATGAGCCCTAAGCTCTGGAAAAAGATCTCAAGGGAATGACAGGCAACAACTCAAAAATAATACGGTATGAACAGTTTTGCTCCTGACTGTTTTTTTATCAAGTCTGTCCATGTCCCACAATTCAGGGTAAGTACACTGACTGAGCATAGCTTTGGCAGGGCAGACATGGTCAGCAGTTACACACTGCACTTACTGAAGAGAGTTAAGAAGTTCCTGCTGTGGATCACACAAGATTGCTAACACTACCTGCTAGGAAAGTCCTACAGTACAGAGCCACAGTAGGAAAACAAACAAACAAACAAACAAAAAAAACACCTCTAAAAAAGATAAAATAGTAACTCTAAAAGCAGTACACTACAACTCCCTTTGCGATTGCCCAACCACAATACAAGCATCTCTATTTATGGCTTGTCTGTAAAAGCATATGTTCTGAAGAAGCATCATCAAAAATAAGCATTTGTGACATTCTGAGCTGCTTTGTTCTATTCTATTCCTGTTGCTGATGCAATCACTTTTTCATAATACTCTTAACACAAGTTGGTCACCCTAAGACAATTTTTTTTTTTTTCACTTCCCATGTTTCCATTTGTTATATGGGGACAGGAACCAGACAGCAATAAAGAGAACACTGGAAATATATATATATATATATTTATGTGTATGTCAACAGATGCATACATATGCATACATGCATTACAGTGCCCTTCAGTAATGTTTGTTGCATAAGACTGAAGGCCTGGCCGCTTTAGTCTGCTCCAGATAGTTGAGGACCTCTGCTCTGCAGATCCTGAGACTTCAGGACCTTGTGCAGCCCAGAATCACCATTTGTCCTTGGCAGTGAGCGCACAGCCTGGGCGCACAGCTCTCTGTGATTAGAAAGCATCTCCTCTTTGACACAGATTAGCTGAGAAGTTTCTCTTCAACATCATACAGAACTAAACATCAAAATTAGAGGAAAGAAAAAGCCCAGTGCAGTTTTGCAGTTTTCCATATTCTTCACCTATGTGATTGCACAGCTGCTGCATCGCCTCTTTGCTTTGGCATCTGCATTTATACCCTACGCGTTTTAACTTCTAAGCAAGCCTGTAATAAATACTTGTACTCCTACAGAGCTCTTAAGCCTCTCCAAAGGCCAAGAAAATACAGAACCCTTTCTCTAGAGCAGGCAAACGCACAACATTTAGCTGGATCTTTTCCTAGAGCAAGACCTTTGTCAGTGCACTTGCAAAGGGAGGGGAAGAGATGAAAAGTGTTTCTCAAACAAATGCTAGACTGTCAACAGCAGTCAGAACTGCAACAGTGGCTGAATCGCTTAGTCCCAGTTCAACAGTCTCACTGCTGCAGAAACAGGTGATTTGGAGCACGAAGGCCTGGAACTCACAGGTATTTGGCATACTCAGCACTGGTGAGGCCACACCTCAAGTGCTGTGTTCAGTTTTTGGCCCCTCAGTACAAGAAAGGCAGTGAAGCCATGGACTGTGTCCAGAGAAGAACAATGAAGCTGCAAAAGTTTGTGATCACAAGTCCGATGAGGAGCAGCTGAGGGAACTGGGATTGTTTGGTCTGGAGGAGATTCAGGAGAGACCTCATCACTCTCTACAACTGCCTGAAAGGAGGCTGTGAAGAAGTGGGGGTCAGCCTTTTCTCCCAAGTAACAGAGAATGGCCTCAAATTGTGCCAGGGGAGGTTCAGGTTGGATATGAGGAAAAACTTCTCAGAAAGAGCTGTGAGGCTGCCCAGGGAAGTGTGGAGTCATTGTCCCTGGAGGTGTTCAAGAACCATGTGGATGTGGCAGGGAGGGATGCAGTCAGTGGGCACGGTGGATACGGGCTGATGGTTGGACTGGATGATCTTAGTGGTCTTTTCCAACCTTCATGACTCTGTGATTCTGTGTATCTGCATGCACAGTGCCATCAAGACTGCCATCCTATGCTGGTCAGGAGCTTGTTCAGATTCTTAGGATCCTCATAAACAAACCTAACTGACTCATCCTAAAAAGAAATACATCAGAAAGCCCGAGTGTCACCCACCCAATATATAATTTTTGCAGTGAGCCACTTAACGTTACGAACAGTATCCACATACAGTGATGACAGCTAATTCAGTCTAATTCCAAAGCACTGCTGAAGAGCACGGACACAATACTGATAAAACAATATACAGCCAAGCAGCAGCTCCGCACACAAGGCTAAAGACACAGGCACACAGGCACACAGGCACACAGGCACACAGGCACACAGG